>NC_138176.1:181744269-182191520 GCF_964165515.1 Mesoplodon bidens | reverse complement strand
TTTCTGGTGGCTTATACTATTTGAACACATATAACTTACCTACTGTTTGTGATAAGAGGGATATAGATTTCAGGAATTTACAACACATTTATCATAAGACAAACACTCATATCCTCAGGATGTATGCTCAGAGTTAGGTTTTACATTTAAGCGTTTGAGTACATACGAAGTCTCACTTTTTTTCCCCTACAGAGTATGGAGGGTTAAGGACCTCAAGACATAGCATTTTAGGGCTAGAAGGGAACTGAGAGATCATCAACTCTAGTCTTCTTTTCCCTTCATGTACAGAAAAGAAAGTGGGACCATAGAGGATTGGATTGTCCCAATTCACATGATTATGGGTGGTGGAGCTAGGTCTAAAAATTGTTTTCCTATGTTCCATTAAGACAGACACAATTGAAAGTAATTAGTTTAAGTAGATTTTAGTGAAATAGACAATTTTGGACTAATCTTTCTGTTTTCAATTTTTTTACATCAAGGTACAATTGCATTCGAACTTCAGGATTATAGCTTTTGAGAGTTACAAAAGTAGACGCTATACAATATCATGTTTCCTATTTGAAGGTCTGTTGTTTAAGCTACATTTATTTATTTTTTTAAATTTTTAAAAATTAAAAACAATTTTTGTTGTTGGAGTATAATTGCTCTACAATATTGTGTTAGTTTCTGCTGTACAATGAAGTGAATCAGCTGTATGTATACATATATCCCCTCCCTCTTGGACCTCCCTCCCAATATTAAAACTGACACTTAGCTCTTGGCTTAGCCAAGCTGAATCTGAGTACAGTCAGTAAAGTTGGCTTCTACTATGATACAGGCACCTAGATATAGAAGGATCCAGACTTGGAAAGTGAAGGGGGTGGGCAAGGTCTCATGATAGGCATGTTACTGGGGAAAACCTTTGTTCAATTAATTTAGGTAATATTGCCTCTTATGCATAATGAGACACTATTCATATCATTTTTAGGATGCTTCATAAAATGCAACCCACTAGCCAAAGAAAGACCACCTTGTCACTAAAGGTGACATTAATTCTAGATGAGCCTGGAGCTGTGAGGTAGCATTTTATGGTTGTTTAAAGATCACTGGACTAGATTTGAGTCTTGGCTTTCCCCTTACTAGTAGTGTGACCTTGAGGAAGGCACTTTATTTCTTTTGTCTTCCGTTTCCTTATCTGTAAATTGAGGGGACTGGTTTCAATATTGTTAATAACCTTTCCAGGTTTAAAGGTGCCACAACTATGGATCTGTCATATCTGGACCATCTCTAACAAATAGGGCCCAGAGTGAATTAATTTATCTTTCAAAAAATTTCTTTCCATCCTGGAACTTTGACGTGGCTTTCAGAATTCTTTGTTGTTAGAGCTGGGGAAGAGTTTTCAGGCCATTCATGTTTTAACTGTTATTTTATGATCCACTGGACGCCATTTCATAAATGAAGTGCTCAGCACTTCAGAGCTGGCAGATGATGCCTTTAAGCTGGAAAAGAGATGGCATCTCAAGAAGTGGTATCTCATGTCATGGTTGTTTACCAGAGCTGTGTGTCTGTGTGTGTGTGTGTGTGTAAGGAGTGATCTTGGAATAACATTTGGAAGCAGATTCTTTATATATCTATGTTTAGAGATACATATTTCTCTCTCTTTCTATATATATTTCTACATATTTTATAAATTCCTATATATCTATATATTTATATATAGATATATATAGAGAGATCTAGATATAGAGATACAGAGCAATATAGACCTAGATGTAGATATATAGAAAAACATTTTGGGTATTTAAATATAACTATAGATAATTATATTATTATTATTAATATATTTGATAAAATATATTAAATATAAACATATATTTCTCCTCCTGGAATATATAAATTGATAGATAAATATCTATATATATTATATCCATACATATCATATAGATATAGATATAGATATCTATATATCTATCTGTCTGTCTATTACCCAGGAGGAAAAAAATATAGATGAGACTGATGGAAATGCTTCTCTCCAGAATGTGTCCCATTAGGGCAGGTGGGCAGGAATCTTCTGTACAATCATGGTGTGGTGACGTGATTAATTCATGGATGTGCCTGACTTTTCTCTCTCTCTTGCCTGCCTCTCCTGTCTCCGGGGAGGTTCTTGCCTTGCTAAGCTGGTAGTTTGGGCTTTTGTGATAAAGAATCCAGAGGACATAGGACAGGAGAAGTGGGATGAGTTGGGAAGGAGTTTTGAACTGAGGAAGGAGTTTTCCAAGGAGTGTTGGTAAGAGAAGTGCGGCAGACAGGAAGTGAGAGAAGCAGCTGGGAGATGGGGGGAGGTTCTAAGAAATGTTGTCACTGTCACGGTTCATATGTCCCCTTCCCAAGATTTGACAAATCCAATGACTTCAAAACTCCGTTTTGCTTCTGAACTCTGTTTTGGAGGGCAAGGCTGTTTGGTGACTGAACCACACAAACAATGGCTCAATAAGTGTCACGATAGTTGCAACCCTTTGCAAGGAGAACCAAAGGGCCTGCTGAGGAGAGCATGGTGGAGACCTTTGGAAGTGACCATTTTTGCTCTTGGAAGTCAGCATTAAGGCTCTTGATGTGATGTTGAAAAGACTGGGGGCAGTACTCCAGGGGCACAGATCAGATACCCCGCGAGAACAGGGCTTGCCTTGGTTTTGATTGCTGCTGTATCTCCAGTTCCTGCTCTGCAGAAGGCTTTTTGGAAAGAATGAATGTTGAGTAAATAGGAGAGTCTGTGCATGCAGGGTTAGTCTTAGGTCATTGATCTACCTTCAGTGAGTGGAGTTAACCTAGGGACTGGTTCTCTGTATCCTAAGTTTCCTGAGAAAGAGAAGCAGCAAATACGTAAGAAGTTTGGAATTGAGAAAAATATTGAAACTATGTGGGAAAGTAGAAGTTCTGGCCATGGAAGTGGCTTCCTTGTAATTCACTTACCTATGGCTTGTGACATTTTGACTAAAAGATGAGAAGGGAGAGGGACTGTGTGTGTGGTCGTTGATCTCCTCTATAGGAAGGAAATAATATTGTCTCCCCAGCAAAGCTGTTGTGAGGACTAGAAGTGATGAATGTTGAAATAAAGTATTGATGGGGCAATACATCAATCCAATACACCTTATTATTAGAGCCACCATTAACCAGTCCCATTTTTCAATTCTTCTTAAACAATAACGCCCTGCCCCCAATCCTACTTCTTTCCAGCAAAATCTTATGTGGGTTAATGCATATAACAAATAAAACCTGGGGGGTGGAGACCCCAGGTTGCCCCTAAGGCCTGTGCTCAGAGCCCTCCAAACGCTTCCAGGTGCATCATGGAAACCACCGAGCTGGTCCCCCTTTACAGCTGAAGGACTGGGTACCAGTCATGATTTGCTGAGAAACCCAGTTCTCTTCTTAAGCATCTCTCTTAAGTCAGTGAAATTAGTTTTTCTCAGAGAAGAGGAAAAAAACAGGGATTGAAATTTCTCTGATCCCAAGAAAAATGCTTAACCTGTCTTTTTTTTTTCCTTTTTTTCTCACTTGGCTTGACTCTCTCTTCTCACCCTGTCTTGCTTCCTTTAGTAATTAGCTCTGCAAGGAAATAACTCACGTACTGAAAAGATCTAGAAGCTCAGATGTGAAAAAAGAAATTCTAGCCAACATGGATATGTGTGATTCACAGTTGCTTTAAACCCACAGAAACTTGTTTGCACAAATTATTAACAACTTTTAATAAACAGACTTTGCTCTCGACGGCTAAAAATATTCCAGTCAGGCTTTAGTTGAAAAGATAGATATGATAGGAATCTATCCCCATGGCAACAGTACTTTTCAGAGTACTTTTTAAGACAATGATCTGTGACAGCTTTTGAAGATGTTTAGGGGGGTTGTATTTCATGACTAGCTAGGTTGTGTTTCACAAGAAATAGAAATGACACAGAGCTGAGTCTGTGGATTTTGAATTATCAGCTGGGTGAGCCTCACCTTAATTATATTCAGGGGTGAACCTAATGGTGCTTGTGATGATAAAACTGAAACTCTTTAGAAAGGTAAATGCCATTTCTCCGTATGTAAGCTTCCAAACCTAGTCTCTGCCTGAATAGGAGACCACATGCAAGGGCTTGGTAAGGATAATAAAGATTTATAGTTATCTAGAATTCATCCTGAGTCAAAACAAGGTTCCTTGGGCCATCTCGCAAGTCAAAGGAGCCTAAGAACTAAATTAATCTCAGTTAAAAAAGATGCTGCTGTGTAAATGGCAGGTTATGTTAGAAGCTGTCTTGCAGTGCCGGTTTGCTTGGTTTCACTGTGATGGAGACATTAATAAGCCATCATGTAAATGCCGTTCGTTCACAGCCCTAATGACTCCAGAGAGGAGTCATGCTGAGTTAGAGGAACTCACTTTGTGCCTCCAGGCTCTTCACCAGGGACTCTTGGATCAGGTCTGGGACTCACTCAAGGCAAAGGAGGCGGGTTTGATGGTAAGTAAGCATCGAAGTGAAGAAACCAGGGCCCAGATTTCCATTTTAGAACACAAATACAAATTGAATGCAATTTAAGTCACCCCCTTTATTCTTACTGTTTTCTGATTTTGAAGGGGAAGATTGGTCATCGTCAAAAATTTCAAGATGCACAAAAAAGTATAAGACAAGGAAAAATCATCCATTATCACCAGCCAGAGGTGATGTCAAACTGATTTTGACATTTTTCTGATGCAGTAGAATCAGACTTTAAGAAAGATAAAGGTATCTTTAGAGGTCAGGTTGCCAGCCCCTTGGTTTACAGATGAAGGCAGTGTTTAGGCAGGTGAGTCTGTGCTGAGCCCACACAGCCAAGTGCACCCAAGATCACAGACTGCTCATGCAGGAGGTTCTGCCCAGCATTACTGTGTTCAGTTATTTCATTTTGTTTTCTAATTATTTCAGGGAAATCATTAAGTCCTCCAATCCCCAAGATTTCTCAGAGAACAACAGCTTGCAGAAAACAAACGCACATTCTGAGTTACAGACAAAGCCGGGACTCTTCCAATGTTAATGACCTAAATGCATCTTGTAACTTGGACTGTCTTTATAAAAATACTAATTAATAGTAGGCTTGGTAATTCCCTGGTGATCTAGTGGTTAGGACTCTGTGCTCTCACTGCCGAGGGCCCAGGTTCAATCCCTGGTCATGGAAATAAGATGCCACAAGCCGTGCGGAGTGGCAAAAAAAAAAAAAAAAAAAAAAAGAAACCAAAAAAGAAAACCCCAATAGGCCTGGGCAAAAAAGTTATTCTCATCAAAAGTACTTTTATTTTTTCTCTAGTCATGTGCTTGATCTCCCTATTTTCATATTTGAGAGGAAGGAACAGTAAATTAGACTTTAATCCTGGTTACTTATCCTAGAAGATGTCACTGGAGTGTCTCTTGAGTAATTAGGGAGCAACTCAGGATCCACAAACCCAGGAGCATTTTCAGATGTTCACATCCTTAGGAACTCTTATTTTTGGAGACTCCATTCTTCACCATACCAAATATATTAAAATATACCCACTTTGCAAATGACATATTGTTCTGGGCTATAAAGTTCTCAAAAGGATTTTTATAAAGTTGAGTACTGTTAAGAATTTATGGTCTTATGATATAAACTTTATTATTGTTTATACGAGAATGAGGTGTGTATGACAAGTTGGCATATGTATGAGGTTCCTAGAGCTGCCTTAGCAAACTGGATGGCTTAAAATAATAGAAATATATTATCTCACAGTTGCTAAGGCCAGAAGTCCAAAATGTGTTTCACTGGGTTAAAATCAAGGTGTTGGCAGGGTCATGCTCCCTTTGGAAACTCTAGGGAAGAATCCGTTCCTGGACTCTTCCAGCTTCTGTAGGCTGCCAGCATTCCTTGGATTGTGGCTGTATTACTCTAATCGTTGTCCCCATTTTCACTTTGCTTTCTTCTCTAGGTGTATACTCTTCTATCTCTCTAAGGACACTGTGATGATATTTAAGTCCCACCCAGATAACCCAGGATTATCTCCTCATCTCAAAATCCTTAACTTAATCATATCAGCAAAGATCCTTTTTCTAAATACGCTAATATTTATAAACTTTTAGAGACTAGGACCTGATATTTTGGAGGCCACCTTTCAGCCCACTACAGTACAGTGTTACATTTTGTAGCTATTCAACTGAACTTGTATCAATTTTGATTTAGTAGGCTTTTTATTTCTCTGTGTTGGTACCAATATATTTTTCCCAGTCTCAAACTTTTTGTGGGCCCTTCAGAAACTTCTAGCTCTGGGCACTCTGCTCATCCTGGATAAAAGCTCAGGAGAGAGACTTTTCCTAATCTATAGCCAGGTTGGTTGACAGGACTACTCTCATTGCCACTGTAATTGGAACAGGCATTTTTCTAGGAGGCACTTTGCTGGGAAGCATTGGCAAAGGAGGAGATGCCTTTCTACAGGATCCTTGGATGTCATGTTTCTGCAGCAGCAAATAAGAGAAATACAGGGAGTGAAACACTGGCTGTCATGTAAAGTCCAGGCAGAGAAGCAACATACTTTAAAGCCCAAACTTCAAGCAATTGGTTGCATTTGCCAGCTCTCAGGGACTTACTGTGCTGCCAGACCCCCTGCTAGGTCCTTGTCAAGAATTAGTTCTAACATATCTTCAAATAATCTTTACTTTATAGATGAGATCAGGTGCAGAGAGGTTAAGTAATTTGCCCACGTCATCTGGCAAGTGGTTAGTAGAGCCAGAACTTGAACCCAGGTCTGTCTAGCTGCAAGGTTCTATTTCTTTTCTGTGTACTGCACTGTAGCATTTCAGAAACAAAGAAAAGAGTACATAAAACATATGACAAAGAAATAAAAAGTGTAGCCTTAAGGACAACGGGATTAGAACCAGGACAGAGACTTGACCTCTGTTACTCCAAATTAGTCTTTATTTTTATTCTAGGATGTACTTGAACTACTTCTGTGTGTTGTGAGAGGGAGAGGGAAAAAGTGTGTGTGTGTGCGCGCAAGCGCACGCACGTACGTGTTTATTTGCTGTAATTAATCACATAGTAGGGCCGCTAGCCTTTTCAAGTAAACTTCTTTTGTGTGATTTTTAGTCTTTGAGTGTCTGGAATTAAAAATAGCTCCCTCGGGCTTCCCTGGTGGCGCAGTGGTTGAGAGTCTGCCTGCAGATGCAGGGGACGCGGGTTCATGCCCCGGTCCGGGAAGATCCCACATGCCGTGGAGCGGCTGGGCCCGTGAGCCATGGTCGCTGAGCCTGTGCGTCTGGAGCCTGTGCTCCGCAACGGGAGAGGCCACAACAGTGAGAGGCCCATGTACCGCCAAAAAAAAAAAAAAAAAAAAAATATATATATATATATATATATATATATATATGGCTCCCTCACATAATGTTGCTGCCCAACATTGATGGATTCAGTTAGTATTAAGGGTCATTACATACAGATGGCCAATAGACACATGAAAGATGCTCAACATAACAAATTATTAGAGAATGCAAATCAAAACTATAATGAAGTATCACCTCACACCGATCAAAATGGCCATCATTAAAAAGTCTACAAATAACAATGCTGGAGAGGGTAAGGAGAAAAAGGAACCCTCCTACACTGTTGGTGGGAATGTAAATTGGAGCCACTATGGAGAACAGTATGGAGGTTCCTTAAAAAACTAAAAATAGAGCTACCATAGGATCCAGCAATCCCACTCCTGGGCATATATCTGGAGAAAACCATTATCCAAAAAGCTCCATGCACCCCAATATTCATTGCAGCACTATTTACAATAGCCAAGACATGGAAGCAACCTAAACGTCCACCAACAGATGAATGGATAAAGAAGATGTAATATGTATACATGATGGAATATTACTCAGTCACAAAAAAGGATGAAATAATGGCATTTGCAGCAACATGAATGAAACTAGAGATTATCATATTAAGTGTAGTAAGTCAGACAAAGACAAATACCATATGATATCAATTATACGTGGAATCTAAAATATGATACAAATGAACTTATTTACAAAAGAAACAGACTCACAGACATAGAAAACAAACTTATGGTTACCAAAGGGGAAAGTGGGGGGGGGGGGAGGATAAATTAGGAGTTTGGGATTAGCAGATACAAACTACTACATATAAAATAGATAAACAGCAAGGTCCTCCTGTTTAGCTCAGGGCACTATATTCAATATCTTGTAATAAGCCATAATAGAAAAGAATATGAAAAGAAAAATATATATATATAACTGAATCACTTTGCTGTATACTGGAAACTAACATGACATTTTACTTCAATTTTAAAAATTTAAAAAAATATTAGGGTCATTAGCACTGTGCCCAGAGAGGATGGACCAGGAAACTCACAAGCCTCACAGAAGTATTTCCTAAATGTTAATAATTTGTTTGTTTAATAATTCTACTTCTATCTGTACTATCGTCTATAGTGTCATTTATTCAATAATCCTTCATACTTGCATTTAAAATTTATAGTTATTTTAAAAGGCACCTCTATCACATCACTGAAAAACCAGTATCACCTACTAGAAGTGGAAGGTAAACAACAGCAACATATTAATGCAATGAAAAGAAAATATTTCTAAATTCTGGCCAGGAAGTGTTAGCTGCCCAAGGAACCGGTATGGTGCTTGCTTCATTATTGTTAGAAAGGGAGATAAGCATGTGTTAGAGGGGTGGTAAACGTACAATGGCACTAACCCCAGACTTCCTTGTTGACAAAATCTGCAGATTGAATGAGACCTGAAAAGGGAGTAACTTTCTTACCAGATGATTCAATGTGATTATCTGAATGACCTAAACCTTCCTTACTACCTGCTGTGACTCCCTTCCCTTTCAGACCTGGTCTAAGGTCTGAAACTGAGACTTCATGTTTGTGCTGCTTTGACATCTGAAACTGGGAGGGCATTGAATGGTCTGACCACAAGCCCCGCCCCCTCCTCTGGAGGAAGTCCACTGGCCACACAGACCTCCTAATTACAGTGGCCAGGCACAGGGCCTGCTTATGCCTCACTGGCAGGCTACAGTGCCTGTAGGATTATTAAAACAAACCAATCACATTTTCTGTAGGAACCAGGGGTCACCTTACTCTCTTGCTACTGCAGAGCCTGCCTTGCACACGCCCTGCTTGTTCATTCTGTCCCCGAGTGAAACCCTCCAGAGTGGCGAGCTTCGTCCTCCTCCACCCCGCTGACAATATATGACTAATAAACTACTGTGATCTCTTCTCTCCAGTCTTAGATGTTGTGTGTCCAACCATCCCCATAATCCTAGGGAAGTAATCCTTCCCTCACTGGTGGAATGAAGAGGAGGTGATCACAACACTCCCCACTTTGGGAAATACTGCCATCCTATGGAATAGTACCCAGATAGATTCTCTTCCTATTTATAGGAGCCCACTCATTCCTGAAAGAATGACCAGACCATCACAGAACAGACAGAAATGTTGCAGATGTCTTTCAGGTAGTAAGCCCTTGAGATGAGAGAAGTTATTTTTTATTCCCTTCAGAGTCTTCATTTAACCTCATGAAGAGGACAGTGGGCTTATCTGACACATAATCCATAGGTTCTTGGCTACAAGGTCTGACATGGGGACTTTTTTACACCACATTCTCTTTCCTGATGGTTCTGCCAAAGCATCTTTAACTCCTGTGATTGCACCAGTTAACATTCAAAACTCTTATTTTCCAAAGGTGACAGATAAAATGCTAAAAGTTGTGCAATGTGGTGGTTAAGAGCTCAAGGTCTAGAAGCTCAGGAATCAGACTACCTGGGTTCAGAACTGACCATTTATTTGCTGTGTGTTTAGGTAAGTTGCTGAAACTTTCTGAGCCTCAGTTTCCTTACTGGCAGTACCTTCCTCATGGGAGTGCAGTGAAGCTTAAGTGAGTTACATATAAAGAACTTAGAATAGTACCTGGTACATAGTAAATGTTTAATAAATGTTAGCTATTATTATTAGAGAAGAAGCAACTCACTACCCCTTTAACACCTGGGCTCAAATGGACTTTTTAAAGTCTTCCAGGTAGTAAGAACCTGAGGAACAAGGATAGTGGACACACATAATTTGATGGGAATGTGGACATAGGGTACCTCTGCAAGGTAGGCTTGTAGCAGCAAGCTACAAGCTTGTAGCTGGTACGGGAAGAAAGAATATAAAACAGGCAGGAAAGAGGAGTGAAAATAAGCTTCACTGTTCCTATTTTTTGGAAGAATGGCTTATCATTCCACATTTTTGGGTGCTCAGGAAATGTCGTGGGTTGCCAGTGTGAGAGGTTGGTAGGACATGGTGTTCCCTTCTTTCCCTGAGGTGTTAGTGCCTCCCTTGCTTTGTAGTTCCTTCTGTACATATCTTTTTCTACTAGTTTTTAAGCTTATTGAGGGCAAGATGGTTCACTGGAGGACTAGCTTTCACTCACACTTCACTTGCCAACACTTGGCTACATGACCCCACCTAGATTGGAGAAGTCGTCCACAGATGGGCAGGCTTTTGCTCAGCCAATACTCAGGGATAAAAAGGAAGAAGGGGGATGAGGTTGGGAGACAATTAGCAGTCTTTGCAGGTTTAGTTAATTCTGGAATATTTACTTGACACCTCTGTGTGCTTGAGTGCTTCTTTTTTTATTGAAGTATGGTTGATATATAGAAATACTGTATAAGCTACAGGTGTATAATATAGAGATTCACAATTTTTAAATGTTATACTCCATTTATAGTTGTTATAAAATATTGGCTATATTCCTTGTGTTGTACAATATAACTTGTAGCTTATTTTATACCTAATAGTTTGTACCTCTTAATCCGCTACCCCTACATTTCCCCTCTTCCCTTCCCTCTCCCCACTGGTAACCACTAGTTTGTTCTTTATATCTGTGAGTCTGCTTCTTCTTAAGAATGAAGATCAGGTGGGGAAGGAGAGAACAAGAATTTTGAGGATGCTCTATGTGCCCAGGTTTCTGAACCAGGCCATCTGTGACAGACTCCTCATTTTCCTAGGAAGCCACAGGTTTTTGGGAGATTTTTGGTCACAGACCAAATAGCTTGAGAGCATTTTTTCTGTGGAAGAAAAATGTAAAGGGAAGAAGGAGCTAGGATTACATGTAAAGCATGGTATGTTTTCTTAAAATTAAATGGACATATTTTGGTTTCTGATGCAGTTCTACCAAATATAGAAAGCATTTCAGAATTCTCTGAGAGCAATCTGAGCTTGGAATGTTAATGTCGACTTGAGAAATCATTTACAGCACCAATAGACAGACACATAAATGCAAATGAGGCTCTCTAATTCAGGAGTTTTCCATTTTTGGGTCATGAAAACTTTTTTAATTAAGCAATTTGAAAGCATTAATCAAGTGATAAAATTTCTGATGTGAATGTTCAAAATAAATGGCAATGAAACCAAAAGTCCATATTTGTGGACAATCCCTGACAGTCTGGGTAGGCAGCTGGAGGTTTTAGAGTTGGAATAACTTCTTTTTTTCCTTCTTGCTTCTTACATGGGTTGTGGCAATTCAAAGGTAATGCAGCCTGCCTATATGTTGCCACAAGGACTTCATTTGCTCTTTTCTTATCTCCTTCATCACACTTAGGGATGATTGCCTCAATATAGTCTTTCAAATGTATTTATTTATTTATGGCTGTGTTGGGTCTTCGTTTCTGTGCATGGGCTCTCTCTAGTTGTGGCAAGTGGGCGCCACTCTTCATCGCGGTGCACAGGCCTCTCACTATCACGGCCTCTCTTGTTGTGAGGCACAGGCTCCAGACACGCAGGCTCAGTAATTGTGGCTCATGGGCCTAGTTGCTCCACGGCATGTGGGATCTTCCCAGACCAGGGCTCGAACCCGTGTCCCCTGCATTGGCAGGCAGATTCTCAACCACTGCGCCTCCAGAGAGGCCCCCCAATATAGTCTTTAAATGGGAGTGTAATGTTTGAGTTAGGAGAACAGGAAACAACTGATTTCACAAGTAATATTCTCAAAAAATATCATATGAAAAAAATCCAGCAATACACACACACACACACACACACACACACACACACACACACACACACACCAGTGAAGTGGCTTTTAAAAATACCCTGAAGAAGCCTAGGGCTATGTTATAGCTGAGTTTCTTCTATGTCAATTAGAGGGTTGGATACATAAACTACAGTACATCTGTTCATCCGGATATGATTTCTCCACGCATGTACTACAAGAACAGGCTTCGAAGAATGTGATGGTTTATTTTATGTGTCAATCTGAGTGGGCCATCGAGTGCCCAGATTAAACATTGTTTCTGGGTGTGTCTGTGCGGGTGTTTCCAGATGGGACTAGCACTGAATTGGTGGACTCAGTACATTGTCTTCCCCTATACCCACCCATGTGAGTGGGCACCATCCAATTCCTTAAGAGACTGAATAGAACAAAAAGTGGAGGAAGGAGGAATTTGACCCTTTTTTCCTGCCTCATGGTTGAGCTGGGACACCTCATCTCATCTTGGACTGGGATTTACATCATTAGCCTCCTTGATTCTCAGCTTCCCAAACTCAGACTGAATTACATCACTGCTTTCCTGGGTCTTCAGCTTGCAGGCAGCAGACTGTGGGACTTCTTTACTTCCATAATTAACTAGCCAGTTCCTCATAATAAACCACCTTGATACACAGGTTCCATTTCTCTGGACAACCTTGGCTAATACAAGCAGGTTGTGGTGGTTCACAACCTCTGAAACCTGTCACTGAGATCACAGGAAGCTGGTCCCTTGTTAAGCATGGTCGTATTTCCAGGAAGCAACCTTGCCCCTCTGAGCGCAGTCTTTGGTGGGTGAAAATAGAGGAGCTGCTTGTGCAGATCTTAGCAGGGGCTCTTCACATCACTGAAGTTTCAGCTCTTCTGGGAGAAGCCTCCTGTGACTACCTTTACCTAAGGTCCCTCTGTACCTTACCCCAGTTACTCTATGACATCACCTCTTGATTGTCCTTTCTGTCGCTGCTTCAGCCAGGCTGGGAGCTCTGACAGCAGGGACCATATCTCTAGGTCACAGCTACGTCTCCTGTGCCTAGAACTGTATCTGGCACTTACTAGGTACACCGTAACTGTCAGCCTTATGGATAGATGGTCCTGGATTATGCTTTATACCTTGACTCTGTGATTTATACCTCATTAAATCTTCAGAATAGGAAGTATAGTTTTTGCAAATAGTAAATTTACTATTTAGGAGGTTCAGATAATGAAGCAGAGGCTACAAGAGTTTAATTAGTGTTCCCAAGGTCACATGGCTTGGATTTGTGCAACTGGAATCACAGTCCACATCATCCCTAGTCTAGGACCTGTTCTTTCAATTCCTCCAAGTTGCCTACCAATCTGATGAGAACCCCGTGATGATTGTAAGGTATGTGAAAATGTCTTGGAAAACATAAAGGAAATATAAAAGATATTTTAAAAAAGTAAAAATAAAAGTAGTAATCTTTAGTGTTTTTTTGAGTATACAATATTTTCATTGGTGAAAATAGTTATTTAGATAGCAAAGTATTTTTAGTTTCCAAGTAGAAATACAGATACTGTCAAGGTGCTCATTAGAAGAAAGAACTGTGTTGAGAGAATGCCTTTCCACAGCAATGTAGCTTAGATGAAAGAGTAAAAGAGTGACATTTAGTATGTTTGTTTCCCTTTATCATCATTTAAAAAATACATATTTTATATTTTGAAATGATCACAAACTTACAGAAAAGTTGTAAGGAAAATACCTTTAGAGAAAAAGAGAACTTTTTTCCTCTGAATCTTTTGAGAAGAAGTTTCCAAGTCAATGTCCTGTCATCCCCAAATATGTTAATGTGTAGTTCCTACAAACAAGGACATTTCCTATATCACCACAAGACAACGATCAAAATGAGGGAATTGAAATAGATATCCATACATTATTTCTATATAATTCTCAGATCTCATTCGAGTTTCTAATGTCCCCCACAGCAAAATGATTTGGTAATTGATATTTGTATTCTGTTTGGACTTGTCTCCCTGCCCCCCCCAAAACCAGAAAAGCAATAATTATCCAAATAAATGACAAGTAATTGCTATTTTTTGTGGCAAGATATTTTTTAACTAATTTATACAGTTAAATACTTGTAGAAGGAATAATATTCTGGTGATTTTAATTTTCTTTAATTCATGCTATACTACATATTTACTCTTTTGACAGAACTGAAAGCATCCACACTCACTAGGAGCTTATCCCATTGGAGCTCCTATGAGGACCTTCTTTAGTTTATCCTTAAACTGAAGAGTTTCTGTCTTCTCCTCAGAAGCCTTCTACTGATGCCATAGAATAGTCTGACCTGGGTCCCACCCCTTACTTCCTCATTTGCCCATCTCTCCAGCTGGTCACGAATGTGCTCAGTCAGCAGGCTTTTAAGTAAACAAAGTATTTTACTGAGCTGTGAGGCAATAGAATAGTCATGCTATACAGGTGAGTAAATCACAGGAATGCAGATCTGTTACTTATTACAATGCACAAAAGCTTCACACTCTTCTACCCATTCCACACAAGTAAACAGAATGCTACTGGGAAAAAATATTCATTGTGTTTTACTGATTACAGATATAATGTACAGTAGTTGTAATTTATTTAGAGAGTTTGGAAAAGGAAAACAAGTAGATCAATAGTTAAAATTATTCACTAGACATAACCTTAGTGAACAGAAATACATTCGATCTATAAACTGTTTTTTTTTCATTTAGCAATATCATTAACCATTTTCTATTTTATTGATATTTTATACAACAGAAGTTCCCAAACTTTATTCTAGTAAAACTAGTGCACTGAGATAGACAATGAAATGGTACCCCGTGGTTAAGTTTGGTAAAAACTGTATGTTATATCCCCTTAAATAAAGTAAGCTGCTTAATCAGGTTTAACTTGGTGTTTCTCAAACCATTTGATCACAAGGGTTTCTTTTTAATTAAAAATCTATTAGCACTTCAATAAATATCCTTCTTTCTATGGCATGTGCTTTATGGCTTTTAGAGCATTTCATCATATTACATCAGTTAGGAATTAATTCAAATCCAAATGGTAGAAAATTCAATCACAGTAGTTTCACCAAAGGTTTTTTTTGGATTTTATTTATTTATTTTTTATATGGCAGGTCCTTATTAGTTATCTATTTTATACATATTAGTGTATTTATGTCAATCCCAATCTCCCAATTCATCCCACCACCACTTCCCCACCCCACACTTTCCCCCCTTGGTGTCCATAGTTTGTTCTCTACACCTGTGTCTCTGTTTCTGCCTTGCAAACTGGTTCATCTGTACCATTTTTCTAGATTCCACATATATGCGTTAATATATATTTGTTTTTCTCTTTCTGACTTACTTCACTTTGTATGACAGTCTCTAGGTCCATCCACGTCTCTACAAATGACCCAATTTCGTTCTTTTTTATGTCTGAGTAATACTCCATTGTACATATGTACCACATCTTCATTTGTTTTTCTCGTATAAGAAGAGCGAATCTGGAGCAGCTGCTCAATGATGTCATAAGGGTTCCTTCTATCTTTCTATTGAACCATTTTTAAATTCCATCTTTACTGTTATAAAATGGCTGCTGTGGCTCCAAGTATTCCACACGTGGTCTAGACAAGAAGAAAAAAGAAGGGGTCAGCCAAAAAGGAGGAAGGGCTAAAGAGAATGGCAGCCAAGTCCACTTCTTAAAAACCAATCATATTTTCTACAAGTCTCATGAGTAGCTTCCACTTATGCCTCACTGACCAGCGCTGGGTTGCTAGGTCACCCCAAGCTGCAAGCACACCTGGGAAGGTGGATATTTTGCTTTTCAACCTTAATGATAGAGGGGCTCGAGGGGAAGTGCATGGTGAATAGCCTGTAGGTAGATAATCCAAAATATTTGCCTCTACCCATTCCTTGGCTACTCAACATCCTCAGAGGCCTCTCTTCCTCATCATCCAACACATTCTTCCTTTCCCAGTGGAGACCACACCACTGTCTCATCTAGTAACAAAATCCAGCTCCAAGTTCAGGAACCCCGTGTGACGTACTGGCCTCTCCATCAAGTCTGAATGTACCTCATGCTCTAGAGACCCATAAACCAAAAGATACATTATCTGTCTTCAACATACACAGTATTCGAGGATGGAGACAGCAAACAGAGCCGTCTCTGACCTACGGGAAATACCAAATCCTACTGGTGAACAATTGCGCCCACTGTCTGAGCTGGAAGGGACTCCACTTCTCCTTCTTTTTCTTCTTTTTTTACGTTTAAAGTTATTAGGAAGGCTCTCTGCAGGTTTTTTAAAATTTATTTTTATTATTATTTCTTTGGCCTCGCCTCCTGTGGGATCTCAGTTCCCTAACAAGGGATTGAATCACCCCCTGCAGTGGAAGCATGGAGTCTTAACCACTGGACTATCAGGGAAGTCCTGGGACTCCACTTCTTAGTTAACCAAACTGGCAGCCCCCCGTTCCGCCCCAGTGAGGATTCTCATTATTCACTGTCTTCCATGAACATAGGAAAGATACTTTTCTTGGAGACTCTATATCTTTTTTTAGCCCCTCCTAGTGGTACAAATTTAGAGACCCTGATCTAACTTTATGTGGGAAACACTGACAAACAAAGCTTGTCCACCAGCCCTGGGGTCCTCTGTCACCAAAGTTTCTTAAACATTTAAGAGGCCTCTTGTCTATTTTCTCTGGGTTAATTCCATGTATGAAAAATCACAACCAAAGAGCTTGCTCATAGTAGCAAACACCTGTGGTCTGCCCATCGTCCACCCCTTTAGATCATATAGCTTTTGCCTTAAGACAGCAGGGGAAAGGGTCTCCACTGGTGTGACTGACATTTTTCATGTGCCCCTGCATGTCCACGGTCTGCTTAACTCATCAGTGAGTAAATATTTCCTTTGCTCTAGCTTACATCCCTCCCCTTTACCCCATATCTACCCCACACCCTGGACACACCTTGGTTAAAACACCCCTTTTCTGTTTCTAAACATTTTATTCTCTGCTTTCATGTACATGCCCATGTCCAGTCTTAATAACAACAGCAAATGCAACCAGTTTATTAAGTGTGTTGAAGTCAGTGGGCTCACAGACAGAAAGTGGTTTTAGTTTGCTCTGACTACTTTCTTCAAACATTCTGTTTCTGATCTCCCTTCCATACTTTAGATGACATTTTTGACAGCTCCCACATATTTTCAGTTGACTTCAGCTCTTAAAAAATGGCCTTTTTTGGTGACTCTGTCTTCGAGGCCTTAAAAATGCAGAACAATCAAAATTTCAATCTCACATCTAATTAAAAACCTTCCCCCTCCCCAGTAATTGAGTACTGACCTTTGGTTTGGGGATATCTGTGGGCAAGGGGGACATGGTCTCTTTTTTTCACCCTTTATTTCCTGTACAATTTCTTGTTTCTGTCTTCTTTGGGTTAAAGTAGAGGAAGAAAGAATTTTAAAAAGAGATGCAGAGTCATACCTGTCTGGAGCTGTAGTAATAGTATTGCTGGTGTTTTCTGTCACTCTCTGATGTAGGCAGTGCACACCCAGATGACTACTGTGACCCCTCAGGTTTACCCCCTGGCCCCCTAGTATACCTCCCCCATTCTAGCACTGGCGCTTCTGAGTGGGGTACACACACAGCAGCTCAGGCTTGACTATTTTCTGGCCCATAATTTGACCCATGGGATATTCATGTATCCTGCATCACTGAAGGTGTGACTGTGCACTGTCCAACGGCTGACCCCTCTCTTTTTGCCCTCCTTTCCTCTAATACACCAGCATTTCTTCTGCTATTTAACATTCTCCATGTGGAAAACAGGCATCAATCTCTATGTTCGTGTAATCCCTAAATGCAAGGGAATCTATGTCATTTTCCCCCACTAACTCTCTCAGCATGTGTTTCTCCTTTCTCAGGGAAGCACTTGGACTTGCATTTCTGCGTTTTGGTGAACAGAGAGTGAGGTGCCCATCTCCTCTTCCAGCAGTTCTGGAAGCCTTCCCTTACATGGCTTAGGCAAAGGGAAGAGGATCCCCTCTTCTACCCCTCCTTTATGGCTATGAATTCCAAACCTGGCAGCCCTCCTTTTGAAGGTCGAATTTGCTCTAATAGCGTCAAGATGGAATGACAGTCTCAGTACTGGGTTTGTTTTCGTTGAATAAACTGCATGGAAGCTGTAAAAAGCAGATCTCTTCAGAGAGTACAGGAACTCATCACTCGTGTTCTTAGCTGTGAGAATTTAGCCCCAAAAATTCCAAGACACCTGGGAAAGTACCACTAAACACTCAACTAACATTTATTGAGTGTTTATGGTAAGCCAGGCATTGCACTAAGATATGACATAGATTTTAAAAATATATTTCTTACAACCCTATGAAGTAGATACTGTTACTATTCCATGGTACAGAAGAGAAGATTAAGGCTTAGATGAAGTTCTCACCCAAAGTCACATGGCTAACAAGTGTCTGAGCTGAAATTCGAAGTTTGGGAGTCTTACTACAGAGCTGAGACTCTTACCCACTGCCACTATGCGATCTTGTCTCCTCATCTACTTAAGCCCTCAGCATCCATTGGGATTTCTCTGTTAGATCAAGTGATGGTTGTCTTATTGTAATCTCTTTAAAAAAACCTGATTTTTGCTTTAAGAAAATCATACTTCTAGTTTGGAGGTTGGCAAACTATGCAGCTTACTTTGGTAAAGAAAGTGCAATTGGAACACAGCCACATCCATCTGCTTATGGTTACTTTCACACTGTAACTGCAGGGCTAAGTAAAAAGTATTGCCTACCTGGCTCTTCACAGGAAAAGTTTGCTGACCTCTGCTCTAAATGACTCAGGAAGTTGACTCCAACTCTGCAAGTTACACCATCTGTTGCATTATTTCAGGTGGTGTCCTCTTGGCTATCATGGGTCTTTGCTGCTCCCCATGGCCACGATGTATATAAATTGTGGAAACCATGAAACTCTTCATTTGACTTGAGCATTGATTCTCAGATTCTTAATAGAGCTTGAAGCTGATTATTATTGAACCATACGAAATTGCCAATATCTGACTATTTTGACCTACTAAATGGCAATTCCATATTTTTTAAACTATAATATTATGTAGGTTGCAAGTGAAACAGACTTGGGGTTTGAATTTTGCATCCTTTTCTTACCAAATATATGACTTTGAAAGATTAATTTAACTCTCCCAAATCTCTGTCTCCTTGCTATAGAATGGAGGATAGTAGCACCTCCCTTTCAGAACTGATATGAGAATTACAGCTGACCTTTGAACAACATGGAGGTTAGGGGCATTGACCCCCATACAGTTGAAACTCCATGTATAACTTTACAGTCAGCCTTTTGAATTTGCGGTTACCTATGCGTGTATTCAACAAACGGGGTCATGCAGTACTGCTGTATTTATTATTGAATAAAAAAATCTGTGTATGTGGACCCAAATCAATGTTGTTCAAGTGTCAACTGTACTTATATTATCTGAAGCACTTAGTTTCTGCTGGAAATAAGTTCTTAATAACTGACAGCGATTTTTGTTATTGCTCTTATTATCATCAGCAATAAGATACAGATCAGGGGACTTCCCTGGCGATCCAGGGGTTAAGACTCCACACTTCCAATGCATGGGGCGTGTGTTCGATCCCTGGTTGGGGAACTAAGATCCCACATGCTGTGTGGAGTGGCCAAAAACAAACAAACAAACAAACAAACATAAAAAACTAAAACCAGATAGGGAACCCTCTTCATGAGATTTGATGAGGTGTGGCCTTGCTGGGGGCAATTTACCTGCCTTTGTGCACAGATTTCCCTTGGAGTCTCCTTACTGCATGGCCTCACAGATAGCTCCCTCTACTACCCATCATTGAAGCTCAGCTTCTGCCCTGAAATACAGGCTATTGGAAAACAGTTTTAGAATTGACTGATTAGGTCATGATGTCTCACCCCAACCTGATGTCTTATTTCATATTTCACAAAAGAAGATTGGGCCTCTTTTCCTTAAATGCTCCTTTCAGTTCAACCAAAGACTGGAGCACACATCAACTGTCACTCAGTTCATTCACATCCATGAGCAGGAACTGTCAAATGTCACCTAGCCATACATTCCAGCTCCTTCAACCTAGGGGAGTTGTATTCTAGGTAAAATCTAAAATTATATGTCTAGGTGGTGAGCACATGTGGAGGGGAAGGGTGATTTCTAGGTAGACAGAGGAGGAGGGAATCCAGCACTTAGAGTTCATATGCTAGCTAAGTACAATGGTGTGTAGCATGTTCACTTAAAAGCCATAGGTTTTGAAATATTTGGAGAAAAAATTATGTCATTTAGCAAAATACATTCTAACATTTTCAGGTTATGGAACTAGATCTCTCTTGGACCTTCATAAGAAAAACAGCGTGAATTGAAATGTTGGGGGCTGGCAGCTACGACGAAGAAAAACAGTGTCAGAGAAATGTGGAAATAGGCAGGGGATAATGATGCTTCGGTTCATTTGTGTGAGCACTTTCTAAGGCCTTGTATCTAATTTTGTATTCATAATTTTGTAATGCTTGTCCTAAAAAGGGTTCTTGAAATAGTGAAGGCTTCAGGCTCCCTGCAACTTAGTTCTTTCCCAGGAAATGGTGAGGCACAGAGGAGGAAGAAAGAGAGGAATTGTTCCTAGTGGCAGGAATGCAGAAGAAGTTTTTGAGAACAAGTGAGGCTAATGTGGATTTTAGGCTGATTGCTAAAATCAGTTACACAGAGATGTAGATTTCTTCTATACTCACACTTTCAGTGGCACTTTGAGAACTTCAAGAAGCAGGGAAATGTCTGCTTGTGAGTAAACTAGTGAGGGAAAGGGCCGAACAGGAGATGAGAGGCAGAGGGAGACCAAAACTTCAGTGGCAGACGGGCACAAAATGTGGCTGGGAAAAAGTTAAGTTTCTTTCTCCTTTGAATCTTCGGAGACCCTAGATTTTCCACCGTATATGAAATAGGTATTCTGCTTCCTTTATTTATGTCTTAAAAAAGACGACGACTCTAGCAGGGTGGGGTACTTTGCAGCTCTCTGCATTCCTGACACTCAGGATACATCTTTAAGAACAATATAGGAGTAATGATTAAGATCCACATTTGCATGAACAGAGGTGTAGTCCTGGAAGAAAGGGTATGGTTGGATCAACTGAGCCATGATAAACTGAGGACATTCTTGGTGTTAGTCTCTTTGATAGGGTAGGTAACAAGGCCTAGTAGATGGGAAATAACAGAATATAAGCTGGGAATGAAAGATGAGGGCAATTCAGGAAGGAATTAAAGAGCCCCCTGAAGTTTTCTGCAAAAGAAACCAATGTTTAAAAGAAAGCTTTACTTGACAACCCTCTCAAAGTCCATTCCCTGCAGAATTAATTATGCCTTCTGCTCTTTGATTACATTGGATACAAATGCTTATTATTGCAAATTGTTTATATGTAAGTCAGTCCTCTGTTCTAGAGCAGGAAAGAAGATTGTAGTTACTGAAAGAGTGCATTGCATGTGGTAAGCATTTAATACTGAAAAACATTGAAAGGATGGATGACTAGAGATTTGTTCACTGTAGGTCTTTGGTCTAAATCCTTCGTGTGCAGTGAAGCTTTTTCTCCTGTTTCTCATTACGTGTAAGTCAGTACCTAAAAAAGCCATTGTTCCACCTAGTAAAGTGAGAGCTCTGGATGTAAAATGCCTCTGAAATAGCCCACAAATTTTCTTCTATTTTTGATGAAGAGATGCTATAGAGATTCCTTTTAAAATACTCACATTTCAATAACATTTGCAGATTTCCACTTAAAAAGGCATTTTTTAAATTGTTGATGAAATCTTTGTAGAAAATCTTTGTCTGGGCTGACTTCCAAGCCTCCTTCCTGTCCTCTTGGCTCCCTGGAGCTCTGACCTCCCTGGCCAGACTTTTCCCTGGGGGGATTGCAGGTTTGCTGGCATTCCTCTGAGGACAGAGATGGATGAGGTGTGTGGGTTTGTTGATGTTCACTTGGTATTTTTAGATCATGGTTAGCAAAAGTAGAGACAGCGGCAGAGTGGTTTTCTTGAATATGAAATCTCACATCTCTCCTGTGAAAGTCCCTTTCTTTAGGAGAATCCGTTTTAAGAGTCTGCCCCTGCTGCCAGGATTGCTGTCTGAATCCTGGGCCTCCCTGTTGCCAGGAACCTCCCTAAAAGGTTTGGTGTATAGTCTGTCATAAGAATAGGCCTGAAACACTGAAATGATAAATAATTTAGTTAAACATGTTTTTAAATGGTGTGGATTTTTGTCCATCTTAGGAAGTGTCTTCTAGAGAATTTCTTAGCTCTTGTTGTTCCTTGGTATGCTCAGAGTCTACTGTAGAAAGAACACTCATTTCCAACTTCCGAGTTCATCTCCATGCTTATCCAAATAACACATGGCAGAAAAATTGGTTTAAAGTTTCCTCACTTAAAAAAAAAAATGGACAGCTACATGCAAAAGAATCAAACTGGACTACTTTCTCACACCCACAAAGATAAAGCCAAAATGGATTAAAGACTTAAATGTAACATCTGGAACTATAACATTCCTAGAAGAAAACATAGGAAGTATGTGCTTTGACTTTATTCTTAACTATATGTTCTTGGATATGTCTCCTCAGGCAAGGGAAACAAAAGCACAAATAAACAAAAGGAACTATATCAAACTAAAAAGCTTTTGCACAGTAAAGGAGACTATCATCAAAACAAAAGGTCACCTACTGAATGGGAGAAGATATTTGCAAATGACATATCTGATGAGGGGTTCATATACAAAACATAGAAAGAGCTCATACACCTTAACATCAAAAAAACAAACAACCCGATTAAAAAATGGTCAGAGGACCTGAAAATACATTTTTCCAAAGAAGGCATACAGATGGCCAACTGGTACATGAAGAGATGCTCAACATCACTAATCACCAGGGAAATGCAAATCACAACCACAATGAGATATCACCTCATGTCTCTCAGAATGACTATTGTCAAAAAGACAACAAATAACTACTGCTGGCAAGGGTGTGGAGAAAAGGGAACTCCTATGCACTGTTGGTAGGACTGTAAATTGGTAGAGCCACTATGGAAAACAGTATGAAATTTCCTCAAAAAAATTAAAAATAGAACTACTATTTCACCCAGCAATTCCAATCCTGGGTATTTATCTGAAGAAAATGAAAACAGTAATTCAAAAAGATGCATGTACCCCTATGTTCACAGCAGCATTATTTACAATTACTAAGGTATGGGTAGCAAAACAAGTGCCCAACAATATATGAATGGATAAAGAAGTTGTGGTATGTATATACAATGGAATATTAATCAGCCACAAAAATGAATGAGATCTTGCCATTTTGACAACATAGATGGACTTAGAGCTTATTATGCTAAGTGAAATAAGTCAGACAGAGAAAGACAAATATCGTATGATTTCACTTGTATGTGGAATTTAAAGAGCAAAACACATGAAAGGACAGGTGAGGGAGATTAAGAAGTACAAAATTCCAGTTACAAAATAGATTGGTTCAAGATGGCGGAGTAGAAGGACACGCTGTTACTCCCTCTTTCGAGAACACCAGAATCATAACTAACTGCTGAACAATCATCGACAGGAATACACTGCAACTCACCAGAAAAGATACCCCACCTGCAAAGACAAAGAAGAAGCTGAAATGAGATGATAGGAGGGGCGCTATCACAATAAAATCAAATCCTATAACTGCTGGGTGGTTAACTCACAAACTGGTGAACACTTATACCGCAGAGGTCCACCCACTGGAGTGAAGGTTCTGAACCACATGTAAGGCTTCCCAACCTAGGGGTCTGGCAATGGGTGGAGGAATTCCTATAGAATCAGACTTTGAAGGCTAGCTGGATTTGATTGCAGGACTTCAGCAGGACTGGGGGAAACAGAGACTCCACTCTTGGAGGGGACACACAAAGTAGTATGTACATCGGGACCCAGGGGAAGGAGCAGTGACCCCAGGGGAGACTGAACCAGACCTACCTGCTAGCGTTAGAGGGTCTTCTGCAGAGGCGGGGAGCAGCTGTGGCTCACCAAGGCACAAAGACACTGGCAGCAGAAGTTCTGGGAAGTACACTTTGGTGTGAGCCCTCCCAGAATCTGCCATTAGCTCCACCAAAGAGCCCGGGTAGGCTGCAGTGTTGGGTCACCTCAGGCCAAACAACCAACAAGGAGGGAACCCAGCCACACCCATCAGCAGAAAAGCATACTAAAATTTTACTGAGCTCTGCCCACTAGAGCAACAGCCAGCTCTACCCACCACCACCAGTCCCTCCCATCAGGAAACTTCCACAAGCCCTTAGATAGACTCATCCAACAGAGGGCAGACAGCAGAAGCAAGAAGAACTACAAACTTGCAGCCTGTGGAACAAAAAACATATTCACAGAAAGATAGACAAGATGAAAAGGCAGAGGGTTATGTACCAGATGAAGGAACAAGATAAAACCCCAGAAAAACAATTAAATGAAGTGGAGATAGGCAACCTTCCAGAAAAAGAATTCAGAATAATGATAGTGAAGATGATCCAGGACCTCGGAAAAAGAATGGAGGCAAAGATCGAGAAGATGCAAGAAATGTTTAACAAAGACCTAGGAGAATTAAAGAACAAACAGACAGAGATGAACAATACAATAACTGAAATGAAAACTACACTAGAAGGAATCAATAGCAGAATAACTGAGGCAGAAGAACGGATAAGTGAGCTGGAAGACAGAATGGTGGAATTTACTGCTTTGGAACAGAATAAAGAAAAAAGAATGAAAAGAAATGAAGACAGCATAAGAGAACTCTGGGACAACATTAAATGCAACAACATTCTCATTATAGGGGTCCCAGAAGGAGAAGAGAGAAAGGACCCAAGAAAATATGTGAAGAAATTATAGTCAAAAACTTCCTTAACATGGGAAAGGAAATAGCCACCCAAGTCCAGGAAGTGCAGAGAGTCCCATTACAGGATAAACCCAAGGAGAAACATGCCGAGACACATAGTAATCAAATTGGCAAAAATTAAAGACAAAGAAAATTTATTGAAAGCAGCAAGGGAAAAATGACAAATAACATACAAAGGAACTCCCATAACATTAACAGCTGATTTCTCAACAGTGGCATGATATACTTAAAGTGATGAAAGGGAAGAAACTACAACCAAGATTACTCTACCCAGGAAGGATCTCATTCAGATTCAATGGAGAAATCAGAAGCTTTACAGACAAGCAAAAGCTAAGAGAATTCAGCACCAACAAACCAGCTCTACAACAAATGCTAAAGGAACTTCTCTAAGAGGGAAACACAAGAGAAGAAAAGGACCTACAAAAACAAACGCAAAACAATTAAGAAAATGGTCATAGGAACATACATATTGATAATTACCTTAAACGTGAATGGATTAAGGGCTCCAACCAAAAGACACAGGCTCACTGAATGGATACAAAAAAAAGACCCATATAAATGCTGTCTACAAGAGACCCACTTCAGACCTAGGGACACATACAGACTGAAAATGAGGAGATGGAAAAAGATATTCCATGTAAATGGAAATCAAAAGAAAGCTGGAGTAGCAATACTCATATCAGATAAAATAGACTTTGAAATAAAGACTGTGACAAGAGACAAGGAAGAACAAACACTATGTAATGATCAAGGGATCAATCCAAGAAGAAGATATAAAAATTATAAACATATATACACCCAACATAGGAGCACCTCAATATATAAGGCAACTGCTAACAGCTCTGAAAGAGGAAATTGACAGTAACACAATAATAGTGGGGGAATTTAACACCTC
Organism: Mesoplodon bidens; assembly: GCF_964165515.1. Classification (NCBI taxonomy): domain Eukaryota; kingdom Metazoa; phylum Chordata; class Mammalia; order Artiodactyla; family Ziphiidae; genus Mesoplodon; species Mesoplodon bidens. The sequence continues at coordinate 182,165,699 of NC_138176.1, read as the reverse complement.
ACTTACACCAATGGACAGAATATCCAAACAAAAAATTAATAAGGGAACACAAACTTTAAATGACACAATAGACCAGAGAGACTTAATTGATATCTATAGGACACTCCATCCAAAAACAGTAGATTACTCTTTCTTCTCAAGGGCACATGGAACATTCTCCAGGATAGATCACATCTTGGGGCACAAATCAAGCCTCAGCAAATTTAGGAAAATTGAAACAAGCATCTTCTCTGACCACAACGCTATGAGATTAGAAATGAATTACAGGGAAAAAAACTGTAAAAAACACAAACATATGGAGGCTAAACAACACCTTACTAAATAACCAAGAGATCACTGAAGAAATCAAATAGGAAATCAAAAAATACCTAGAGACAAATGACAATGAAAACACGATGATTCAAAACCTATGGGATGCAGAAAAGAAGTTCTAAGAGGGAAGTTTATAGCTATACAAGCCTACCTCAAGAAACAAGAAAAATCTCAAATAAACCATCTAACCTTACACCTAAAGGAACTAGAGAAAGAAGAACAAACAAAACCCAGCGTTAGCAGAAGGAAAGAAATTATAAAGATCAGAGTAGAAATAAATGAAATAGAAACAAAGAAAACAACAGCAAAGGTGAATAAAACTAAAAGCTGGTTCTTTGAGAAGATAAACAAAATTGATAAACCGTTAGCCAGACTCATCAAGAAAAAGAGGGAGAGGACTCAACTCAATAAAATTTGAAATGAAAAAGGAGAAGTTACAACAGACACTGCAGAAATACAAAGCATCCTAAGAGACTACTGCAAGCAACTCTATGCCAATAAAATGCACAACCTGGAAGAAATGGGGAAATTCATAAAAGGTATAACCTTCCAAGACTGAACCAGGAAGAAATAAAAAATATGAACAGACCAATCACAAGGAATGAAATTGAAACTGTGATTAAAAATCTTCCAACAAACAAAAGTCCAGGACCAGATGGCTTCACAGGTGAATTCTAACAAGCATTTAGAGAAGAGCTAACACCCATCCTTCTCAAACTCTTCCAAAAAATTGCCAAGGAAGGAAAGCTCCCAAACTCATTCTATGAGGCCACCATCACCCTGATACCAAAACCAGAGAAACATACTACAGAAAAAGAAAATTACAGACCAGTATCACTGATGAATATAGATGCAAAAATCCTTAACAAAATACTAGCAAACAGAATCCAACAACACATTAAAAGGATCATAGACCATGATCAAGTGGGATTTATCCCAGAGATACAAGGATTCTTCAATATATGCAAATCAATGTGATATACCATATTAACAAATTGAAAAATAAAAACCATATGATCCTCTCAATAGATGCAAAAAAAAACTTTTGACAAAATTCAACACCCATTTATGATAAAAACCCACCAGAAAGTGGGCATAGAGGGAACCTACTTCAACATAATAAAGACCATATACGACAAACCCACAGCAAACCTCATTCTCAATGGTGAAAAACTGAAATCATTTCCTCTAAGATCAGAAACAAGACAAGGATGTCCACTCTCACCACTATTATTCAACATAGTGTTGGATGCCCTAGCCATGGCAATCAGAGAAGAAAAAGAAATAAAAGGAATACAAATTGGAAAAGAAGAAGTAAAACTGTCACTGTTGGCAGATCACATGATACTCTACATAGAGAATCCTAAAGATGCCACCAGAAAACTACTAGAACTAATCAATGAATTTGGTAAATTTGCAGGATACAAAATTAATTCACAGAAATCTGTTGCATTCCTATACACTGATGATGAAAAATCTGAAAAAGAAATTAAGAAACACTCCCATTTACCACTGCAACAAAAAGAATAAAATACCTAGGAATAAACCTACCTAAGGAGACAAAAGACCTGTATGCAGAAAACTATAAGACACTGATGAAAGAAATTAAAGATGATAGCAACAGATGGAGACATATAACATGTTCTTGGAATGGAAGAATCACCATTGTGAAAATGACTCTATGACCCAAAGCAACCTACAGATTCAATGCAATCCCTATCAAATTACTAATGGCATTTTTTACAGAACTAGAACAAAAAATCTTAAAATTTGTATGGAGACACAAAAGACCCCAAATAGCCAAAGCGGTCTTGAGGTAAAAATCGGAGCTAGAGGAATCAGACTCCCTGACTTCAGACTATATTACAAAGCTACAGTAATCAAGAAAATATGGTACTGGCACAAAAACAGAAATATAGATCAATGGAACAGGATAAAAAGCCCAGAGATAATCCCATGCACCTTTGGTCAACTAATCTATGACAAAGGAGGCAAGGATATATAATGGAGAAAAGACTGTCTCTTCAATAAGTGGTGCTGGGAAAATTGGACAGGTACATGTAAAAGAATGAAATTAGGACACTCCCTAAGACCATACACAAAAATAAACTCAAAATGGATTGGAGACCTAAATGTAAGACCGAGCACTATCAAACTCTTAGAGGAAAACATAGGAAGAACACTGTTTGACATAAATCACAGCAAGATATTTTTTGATCCACCTCCTAGAGTAATGGAAATAAAAACAAAAATAAACAAATGGGACCTAATGAAACTTAAAAGCTTTTGCACAGCAAAGAAACCATAAACAAGACGAAAAGACACCCCTCAGAATGGGAGAAAATATTTGCAAATGAATCAATGGACAAAGGATTCATCTCCAAAATATATAAACACCTCATGCAGCTCAATAGTAAAAAAACAAACAACCTAATCCAAAAATGGGCAGAAGACCTAAATAGACATTTCTCCAATGAAGTCAAACAGATGGCCAAGAAGCACATGAAAAGCTGCTCAACATCACTGATTATTAGAGAAACGCAAATCAAAACTACAACGAGGTATCACCTCATACCAGTTATCATGGGCATCACCAGAAAATCTACAAAGTACAAATGCTGGAGAGGTTGTGGAGAAAAGGGAACCCTCTTGCACTGTTGGTGGGAATGTAAAATGATACAGCCACTATGGAGAACAGTATGGAGGTTCCTTAAAGAACTAAAAATAGAATTACCATATGACCCAGAAATCCCACTCCTGGGCATATACCCAGAGAAAACCATAATTCCAAAAGACACATGCACCCCAATGTTCATTGCAGTACTATTTACAATAGCCAGGTCATGGAAACAACCTAAATGTCCATAGACAGATGAATGGATAAAGAAGATGTGGCACATATATACAATGGAATATTACTCAGCCATAAAAGGGAACAAAATTGGGTCATTTGTTGAGACGTGGATGGATCTAGAGACTGTCATACAGAGTGAAGTAAGTCAGAAAGAGAAAAACAGATATCGTATATTAACATATATATATGGAACCTAGAAAATGGTACAGATGAACCGGTTTGCAGGGCAGAAGTTGAGACACAGATGTAGAGAACAAACGTATGGACACCAAGGGTGGAAAGCAGCGGGGGTGATGGTGGTGGTGGTGGAATGAATTGGGAGATTGGGATTGACATGTATACACTGATGTGTATAAAATGGATGACTAATAAGAAAAAATAAATAAATAAATAAACATTAAAAAGAAAACCAAAATAAATTAGTCACAGGCATAAAATGTACAGCGTGGAAAATATATTCAATAATAATCTAATATTTTTGTATGGTGACAGATGGTAACTAGAAGTATAATGGTAACCATTTTGTAGTGTATAGAAGTACTAAATCAGTGTATTGTGCACCAGGAATTAATATAGTGTTATAGGTCAATTATACTTCAAAGACAAACAAACAAACAAACTCATAGAAAAAGTGATTAGATTTGTGGTTACCAGAGGAATGGGCCAGGGGGTAGGAGAACTAGTGGAAGGTGGTCAAAGGGTGCAAACTTTCAGTTATAAAAAAAATAACTACTAAGGATGTAATATATAACATGATTAATATAATTAACATTGCTTTATGTTGTATATGATATTTGTTAAGAGAGTAAATCCTAAAAGTTTCACCACACAGAAAAGAACTTTTCCTTTTATAAATTTTTGTATCTATATGAGATGATGGATACTCACCTAACTTATTGTGGTCATCATTTCATGATATACATAAGTCAATCATTATGCTTTATCCCTTAAACTTATACAGTGCTGTATGTCAATTATATCTCAATAAAACTGCAAGAAAAAAATAAATTAAATTAAGATATATGTTCTTCTCTATTTTTTCTTAACTACTAATCGATTTCAGAAAATTATTTGCTAATTGTTTGCAGAAACTTTTTTCTTTTTAAGGTTACTCATTAGCAGAGATGGGGACTGAATTTGCTTGGAAGTCTAGAAAAGGTATAACAGGTGGAAATAAAAACAACTGGGAGAAAAGATATTGGTGGAAATCCTCAAAGATTTGAGATGAATACTCTTTGTTTAGGGGCATTTGGGTTGTTTCTAACTTTTGGTATTGTGATTAGGGTACACATATATCTGTTTTAGTTCCTGCTTTCAACCCTTTTGGGTGTACATCCAGAAGTGGAATTTCTGGATCATATGGTAATTGTATTTTTAAATTTTTGAGGAACTTCCATATTGTTTTCCATAGTGGCTGCACCATTTTACATTCTCACCTTGTGCCAACAGTGCACAAGCCTTCCAAATTCTTCACATAATTGTCAACACTTAAAATTAAAAAATAATTAATATCCAGGGCTTCCCAGGTGGCGCAGTGGTTGAGAGTCCGCCTGCCGATGCAGGGGACACGGGTTCGTGCCCCGGTCCGGGAAGATCCCACATGCCGCGGAGCGGCTGGGCCTGTGAGCCATGGCCGCTGAGCCTGCGCGTCTGGAGCCTGTGCTCCACAACGGGAGAGGCCACAACAGTGAGAGGCCCGCATACCGCAAAAAAAAAAAAAAAAAAAAATTAATATCCACACTAATGAATGTGAAGTAGCATCTCATTGTGGTTTTGCTTTGCATCTCCCTAATAACTAGTGATGTTAAGCCTCTTTTCATGTGCTTCTTGGTCATTTGTATATCTTCTTTGGAGAAAAGTTTACTCAAGGCCTTTGCCCATTTTTTAATCAGACGCTTTTTTTGTTGTTGTTGCTATTGAGTTTTAGGAGTTCTTTATATATTTTGGATATTATTAACCTATTATCAGATATGATTTGCAAGTATTTTTTTCCATTCCCTGGGTTGCCTTTTCACTTTGTTGATTGTATCCTGCCCAACTGATTTTTTTTTTTACATCTTTATTGGAGTATAATTGCTTAACAATGGTGTGTTAGTTTCTGCTTTATAACAAAGTGAATCAGTTATACATATACATATGTTCCCATATCCCCTCCCTCTTGTGTCTCCCTCCCACCCTCCCTATCCCACCCCTCCAGGCAGTCACAAAGCACCGAGCTGATCTCCCTGTGCTATGCGGCTGCTTCCCACTAGCTATCTTCCTTACGTTTGGTAGTGTATATATGTCCATGCCATTCTTTCACTTTGTCACAGCTTACCCTTCCCCCTCCCCATATCCTCAAGTCCATTCTCTAGTAGGTCTGTGTCTTTATTCCTGTCTTACCCCTAAGTTCTTCATGACATTTTTTTCTTCTTATATTCCATATATACGTGTTAGCATACGGTATTTGTCTTTCTCTTTCTGACTTACTTCACTCTGTATGACAGACTCTAGGTCTATCCACCTCATTACAAATAGCTCAGTTTCGTTTCTTTTTATGGCTGAGTAATATTCCATTGTATATATGTGCCACATCTTCTTTATCCATTCATCCGTTGATGGATACTTAGGTTGTTTCCATCTCCGCGTTATTGTAAATAGCTGCCCAACTGATTTTTGACAAAGGTGAAAAATTCAATGAGGGAAGGATAGCCTTTTCAACAAATGATGCTGGGGTAATTCAACATTCAGAGGCAAAAATGAACCTCAACCTAAGATCTTATACAAAACTTAACTCAAAATGGATCACAGACTTAAATGTGTAACATAAAACTATAAAACTTTTAGAGAAAAAGAAAAACAAGAGGAATTATTTAGGAATTATTTAGGTCTAGGCAAAGAGTTCTTAGGCTTGACACAAAAAGCATGATCCATCAAAGGTCAAATTGATAAATTTGACCTTATCAAAATTTAAAACTTTTTCTCTGTAAAGACCCCGTTAAAAAAATTAAAGGCAAGCTATAGGCTGAGAGAAAATATTTGCAAACCACATATTTGATAAAGGACCAGTATCTAGAATATATAAAGAACTCTCAAAACTCAATAGTTAAAAACAAACAACCCAATTAGGAAATGGGCCGAAGACATGAAGAGACCATTTTGAAGGGGATAATGGCAAATAATCATATGGAAAGATGTTTGACACCTATAGCCATCAATTAATTGCAAATTGAAACCACAATGTGTTATTAACATCCACCTATCAGAATGGCTAAAATAAAGAATAGTGACAATGCTGGCAGGTATGCTGGCAAGTATGCAGCATGACTACAGACACTGCTTGTGGGAGTGTAGGGTAGTATAGCCCCTTTGGAAAACAGTTTGGTAGTTTCTTAAAAAGCTAAACATGTACCTACCATTCAACCCAGCGATTACACTCCTGGGCATTTATCAAAGAGAAATAAAAACTTTGGTCAAACTTTGTTCACACAAAAATCTGTACACTGATGTTTATAGCAGCTTTATTTTCAATAGCCCCAAACTGGAAAAACCAGGTGTCCTTCATTGGGTTAATGGATAAAGAAAGGGTGGAACAGTCATTCTATGGGCTACTACTCAGCAGTGAAAAGAAACAAACTGGTATACACAACAATCTGGATGATTCTCCAGATCATTATCCTGAGTGAAAAAAAGCCAAATCCAAAAGATTACATACTGTATGATTCCATTCATATAATCACATTCTTGCAATGACAAAATTATAGAGATGTAGAAAAGGTTAGTGGTTTCCAGGCAGTGAGTGAGGGCAGGAGGGCAAAGGTTGTGGACATAAAAGGGCAAAATGAGGGGTCCTCTTGGTGATGAGAATCTTCTCTATCTTTACTGCAGCAATCTCAATAAGCTGGTTGTGACATTATCCTATAGTTTTGTAAGATGTTACCATTGACAGAAACTAAAGCATACACAGGATCTCTCTGTATTATTTCTTACAACTGCATGTCAATTTATAATTATCTAAAATAAAAATTTTAATTAAAAAAAGGTAAAGCAGTTAGTGAAAATGGAGATGGCTTACTTTTCATGTCTTAGGTGCCAGCAACAAGAGAGAAACTGTATGTGTGTCTAACGGCTTTGGAATTGAAATGGGATCTTAACATTAATTTCAAACAAAATGTTTCACGTGATAAAAACTACCTGAAGCATAGAGATTTAAGAGTCATTGAGAACATTCATATCACTCAAGTTTAGACTCACCATGAAGAAGGTAGACACAAACACCCTCTAGGAGTAAAATATAGATGGGAAACGGTTCAAAAGTGGGAGAGCTATCTCCTACTGTGCAGGACTTGGACATCACCAGAAGAGGGCGCAATTATTCAAGCTATTACGTGAGCAAAAGGGAACAGACAGACAGAGAACCTTGAAACAAAACAGTAGAGATAAATGGAAATGATGCTATTTTATAAACCACCTTTCTAAACAAATGCTTACACTGAGGGATATATTTGTGTTTTTTTCATGTTTTCTTTCTTTCTTTCTTTCTTTATTTTTATTAGTTTCTGCTTTATAACAAAGTGAATCAGTCATACATATACATCCATTCCCACATCCCTTCCCTCATGCATCTCCCTCCCTCCCACCCTCCCCATCCCACCCCTCCAGGCGGTCACAAAGCACCGAGCTGATCTCCCCGTGCTCTGCGGCTGCTTCTGAGGGATATATTTGTGACTAATTTTTTTAACTACTGTAAATCACTTGATGAAAATTGGTAATTACTGGGCAAAACAGGGAAAGGGAAGCAGATCATAAAAGAGGTACGAGAGAAGATCTGATTAGGAGGTAGTCTCTGAAGGATCAGACAGAAACCCACTCCCTTACTTCCTGTGGAGATGTCCCTCCTACAGCAACTCACACATACACAGGTACTTGAAAGCATCGGTACAGCTAGGTATCAACTGGGTGTGAGGCTAACTTCCCATGCTTTATATGCATATTTACAGAGAAAATGATCTCAAAGAGAAATTATCCAAAACTTCTGCCATTTAAGTTAAATGGGGGTTATAACATGAGGTCAGAGGCAAGAGGGGGTGGTTAGGAGATTGGTAAAGGTAATTCTTTTTAGAAAGTATGGCCCTGCTGTGAGTCCCCATCCTCTTTCTCTTTAGTAGCAGGATAATGGGGTTTCTTTCATCTAAACCCTAGTCTAGAAATGGACTTCTGGGTGCCAATCAGAAAACTAGGAAATGGGTCCACAGAGCACAGATACCCAACCTATGCCTGGAAAGCTGAAAGGGGCTCTGGACAGAGCTTGACTCCCTCCCAGCAGAAAATCCAAAGAGAGAAAGAGGTGGGTTACTGGATGCCCAAGGGCTGAGGAAGGAGGGACAAGGGACCTAGAGAAGTATTTGCCTTGGTCCAGGGAAGTGTAGGAAGTTTTTGAAGACTGCCCTCCTGAGAAAGACAGCCTTAACTTCCTACCTCTTAGAGTGTGAAGTCTCTCAGCCAAGTGAGAGCCTCTCCATCTACTTACATCTCCCCTCCTTCCTCTGCTCGGTCTTTGGTGCTGAGCAACAGAGTACCCAGAACCAGGGCTAAGCTGGGGAATGGGAGGGCATTTGAAAGTAAGTTCAGTGGGTAACAAATGACAAAACCCTAATGAAAAACCTCATGACTTCATCCAGATCAATAGGAATTAATTACATGGGACTGAATGAACTAATGAATATGATTTATAACTTTATGAATTTTGAGGAAATATACTAGCTTTAATCTTTGTCTTCCAGAAAAACCTTTCCTCTTATGCTACGACCTAAAAGGAGTTGATAATGTATACCTTTGTAAACAAAGATGAAACATTTATCTTTTTCTCTCTACCTGATCCTTCCAGAATATGGCTTCTCCAGCTCGCTCTCCTGTGGACTTGATGGCTTATTACAAATGGATTACAACTGGATTACAACTAGTTATACTAATCATTGTTTTAATCGGTTCTTTGTTTCCAAATTGTTTATGATTTGTGTCTCCCTACTACACTATGATTTTGTCAATGTTACTAGCTGCATTATTTATATCCTGTTTATTTTATAAGATTGTTGTATCTTACAGTACCTAATGTGTAACCAGGCCACCAACAAAATGGATGATGGTTAAACATCTTGAGGAAATAGATCACATTTATGACTCATAAAATAACTGTAATAGTATGATTCTAGGTATGGGGAGAAATAACAAGGGAAAATAGCTCCTGGATTATAATAGAAAATGTTTAATTATCAACAGGACCTAATTCAGAAATTAGCACCTGGGGTGGCATAGCAACAAGAATTTTCGCTTAATCGGGGACGAGCCTCCCAGCACCACGGGACAAAAATTGATCATGGACTGTCTCCCAAATACTGGTGGAACTCCAGACCAAGAGGAGGAACTGAAAAATGGAATATTGCCTGCCATATCAGTAAACAAAGGATGTCACAGTCATCAGCAATTGCAGCCACCATGGACATTAAACTGGTGAACCCTGAGCTAATTCAGGAAGGAAAAGAATACCTGCCATCTAGCAGCCATCAGACTGCAGCCACTCCCCACGGTGAGCCCTGAGGAGACTCAGGGTAGGAAAACGCAGGATACTGGCCCCAGATAGCTGAGGTGCATATCAAAGGAATAATTTCAGTGAGCCCAGACTCTCATCTCTTCCCATACATAGAAAAGCGCTAAATTCCTTAACTTGACGTGTCTGGTTTTCTTTAACTGACAATAATATTTTTGACATTCAGATTGCCTGCCCTTCGTTGGAAAACTCCTGTATATCCTGGCTCCCCCCTTGCCTCCTTGGTTACTTGAGATGTTGCCTCCTGAGCTTGAAGTCCTAAAAATTTCTGCCAGAAAAAAATAGAACTCTCAAAAAAAAAATAAATACAAGTAAGTTCAGAATTTTGACTGTAGCATGGATTTAGGCATTTTATATTCTCAATTAAGACTGTTTTCTGAGTAAAACTGATCTGAAATCTTATCTAAGAGTAACAAGAAAAGTCATGGATTCACTCATTTCTCCATCCAGGGTGAGAGGAAGATGCCCCCTGTGAATACAGTTTAAGGGACAGCGGAGACCACAGTGAAGATGTGTTCTGTACTGTGGGGTTAGAGTTACATAATGTGAGATGTAAACTAATTCATAAATGTTGATCTGATGCTTGCTTTTGAAACATCTTTTTCTCCTGGCTGTTTGAGAGAGTGCTTCTGGAAATCTAGCATTTTATCTTCTGACCACCTGTCATTGGGTCAGTAACATGGAGGGAAATTTTCAAAACACCCACAAAACCAAACCACTCTCAGCAGCAACAGATATGAGAAGTGCAATGGCCTATTGATTAAATGTCCAAAAAACACGTCAACCTGTACACGTCCCAGACAGAAGTCCTGATTTCCTTACATGCCCATCCCACCTGTTGGTCCCCCATTTTCTTCATCTCAGAGAATAGCACCACCATTGATTTGGTTTCTCTGAATAAATCCCTAGAAATCCTCTTGATTTCCCCCTTTTCCTACATCCTCCAGCCAACCAATCTAAGAGTAGTCAATCATCTCTGCCTTCAAAATGCATCCACATCTGATGGCTCTACAGCCCGCTCCACTCTGCATCCTGGTCCGTTCCCCAGTCTTTCTCACAGACTCTTGCAATAGCCTCCTAGCTGATCTGTATTCTTCTCTGGTCCCCTTACAATCCATTCCTCCCACAGCTAGACTGATCTTCAAAGAGAAATCAAATCACATTAATTGCTAATCCCAAACCTGTGATATCAGTGTAACATCTAAATCTTTATTGTGGTCTCCAAGACCTTCCACTACCTGACCACTGCCAGAATCATTTGACATTATGTTTTACTTCTATCTTTCATGACTTTCTTGCAATCACACCAAGATCATTCACATTTCAGGGACTTTTTATTTTTGTTTTCCCCTCTATCTTTACATCATGTGCTTCTTAAATCATTCAAAACATAATTCAATTTTACATTCAAATATCATCTCCTCAAAGATGCTTTTTATTACCAGCTCATCTAAAAAAAATTGACTCACTAGTTATCCTTTATATTGCTTTATTCTTCTTCTTAACAGTTATTATGTGACATTTTATTACTTGTGTTGGTATATTGTCTGTCTACCCCATGAGAACAGGGACAATAACTGTTTTCTTCCTTGAGCACCTGGAACAATCCTGACACTTAGCAAGCATTCAACCAATATTTTAAAAACTATTTAGTGATTAGTTCATTAATCAATTAATTTTAAGGAAGTAAATATGCAATATAACAAAAAGAGCACTGGAGTTGGAGTTGTGGATTCCTGATATAGTTTTTCCACTAATTAGTTGTGTGGATTTTGACAAATAACTTTAACTTCCGGTCCTTCTCTTTCTTCACTTAAAGATAATCTTAAGGAAACCCAATGCCCTGAAATTCCATGATGTGTAAAACACGGAGTCATCTCTGATATAGGTAGTACTTCGATTTCTTTGCATTGAATATGTAGACATTATAAATTAATTAATTCACATGCTTCTTCTGCATATATTTAGATATCTGTCAGACTTCTCTCCCTCTCACTTTCTTTTTTTATTAAAGATTTGTGGGTCACCTTCTATGTACTATGCCAGGCACTTGTAAGACAAAGATAACTCAGACGTTTTCTCTGCTTGCAAGAAGCTCATGATCTGAAAAGGAAGGCTGAAATATAAACAAATGAATTAGAGTATAATTTGAAAGTGCATAAGCAGAAATTTGTTCAAGATAAAAGGGGATGCACTCTATCTGGGAGCTCACAGTAAAATGAGACAGGGAGATTATGTGATGTGCCTTATTTTGAACGCTGCACTGCTGGAGGGAAGGCAACAGTGGTGTATGTGGAGGATGAGGTCAAGGAAGATAAACGCTGAGCAGTGAGTCCACTTGGCCTATTGGTTAGGAAGTCCTTGACAGTGTTTATCATTGTATTTTGGTGGATGGTGGGTATGAAACCAGGATGCTGTGAATTGTGATTGGAAGGAGTGGAAGAGGAGATCTGTTGTGTGAACTTCTCTTTGGGAAAGTTTGAGAAGGAGAGGAGAGGAGAGAACTAGGTCAGGGAAATGGTTGAAGAGAGACTTTAAGGATGAGAGAAGCCTACGCATCGTTGAGGAATGAGCAAGTAGAGCTCAAAGAGCTGGGACGGCAGTGACCAGGATGCTGTGTGAAAGCTTCTGACTTTTCATAAGGAGGGAGGGGATCCAGGGGATCCACGGGAAGGAGATCCAGAGCACAGCTCAGCTGAAGGAGGGAGCTCATCTTCTTCTGGGACAAAGGGGAAGAGGGAAAGAGGGCATACTCAGGGGCATTCACAGAGCACAGTTATGAGGTGAGGAAATTCTCACCTTAGTGAAGTAAATGTTAAGGTCATGTGCTGAGCTGAAGTGACAGAGGTTGGGTAGGAGATTCGAGGCTTTGAAGCACTGGGATATATTCTTATATTCCTTACATATGAAGGGTATAGCTGAAGCCCATTGCCTGACTAATGCCTGGCAGATGAGGAGATTGTATTTCTGTTGACAATTATACTCTCAACCTAATGGGTTCCTTATTTTTGATGATTTCTATCTTCATCATGGGCTATTAGGAAGTACTAAATTGTGCTTGGACCTACTCTTGTTTCCAAGGCTAATTATTGTTAATATTATTTTGCTGGTTTAACCTCTTAATAAGAAACACAATAAACAATGATGCTGAGACAGAAGGTTCAGCACAAAGTTTCCTAATTGGGAAGCTGTGGATGCACGTTAGTCAGTTGTCAGGCAAGCAGGTGTGCTCATCTCTACTTTGTAGTTTCATCTGCAAGAAACAGATAGGCATGTGTATTTATTCATTCATTCATTTGTTCAGTAAACATTTGTTTATCAACTTCTCTATGCCAGGTAACCCGGCAGTGAGTGGGGATTCAGCAATAGAAAATTCAGTCCTCATTTTTCTGTGAATGTGGACCCAGGGATGTATCCAATACATCTACTGAATTTCTAATATTAAAATCAAATATTACAGCTATATTATGGAACATGTGGAATATTTTTGTTTTATTTTATTTAGGTTTTTGTAGTATCTTTGGTGCAGCTGCTCAATTGCAATCACGGAGACTGTATTTTCTGCTACTAAACTGCCTTTAGTACCCTAGAAGTGAACAAGTAATGTAAAAAGAAGAGCCTCTCCTATGCTGCTTTATTCCCTACCCTCTGCACTCAGCATTCAAATTTCCATTCTGTGCATGCACCTGCCCTTTCTCTTAGTCGTTCCCCAGGGGACCTCCCTGAGCACTCTGCCCACAGGAAGGAAACCTTGGCTGCTTCCCAAGCTGCTGCCTTTGGCCTCTGGGGGGCACTGTTGCCCTTTCTTACCCATTGATGTCTGTAAGTAAATAAATTTCGCGGAAATTAAAGGTAATTTATATGCAATAATAAAAGAAACCTTGTAAGAAATTTCAACTTTATTACATTCCTAGGGATCTGAGGTCATATATTTTCCCATTTCTTATTTATTTTTAATTATTAGAATAGTCATTTTGCATCATACTTGAGGTTGGAGATTAGTTGTGTTGACCATAATCTCCAAAGGAAATTTCCAGTTTCCTTCCATCCCAATTGCCTTCCTTCTTTCCTAATCTTCCTTCTTCATTTCTCCCCTCCCTCCCTCCTTTCCTCTCTCCCTCTCTCCTTTCCTCCCTCTTTCCCTTCTTTCCTTCTTTTATTCATTCATTCCACAAATCTTTACTGAGCACTTATTCTGTGTTAGGGTCTGAAGCTATAAGCTAGAATAAGAAGCAGCCTTTGTCCTCAGGGACCTTACAGTCTAGACAGAGACAGGGAATACCAGCGCCGACTGTACTTCAGTGTGTTTAAGACTGTGATAGCAGTAGACACAGGACACTATGGGAGAACAGAGTGTAGAAGAGAGGCTTCTAAGTCAGCATGGAGGTCAGGTAGGGCTTCCTTTGAGTTGATTCATAGAGGCTGCACAGGAGTTAGGCCATGTGAAGCTGGGCAGAGAGAAGGGAAAGACTGTGACTCCAAACTTAGAGCTTTTAGTTTCGATCCTTGGTATAGAGGAAATTAATCACATAATTATGATTAGCTTATTGTAGCATCTACTGAAGGGGACCAAGAAAGAATATATTTCTTTTTTGTATTTCTCTTTGAATGTGGACTTCCCATCCCATCTATTAATTCATGTCTGAGTTGAGAATTATTGGAGTACTGTGTACCACATTTACATCAGTCAAACTGGGATGGGAAGATGTGAGATTTAATTCTTTCTACCCTGTTCACTGTTTCTGGTATTGTATGGTCTGCTTGTAAGGGTGAACACAAGTCCTATACAGAAGTATAATACATAATCCTTCCAACCAATAAACAAGGATATAAATCCCTTCATTTCATTTAGCTTTCCAATGTGGGTGAACTTTTTTTCTTACGTCTACGAAGTAACTTCTCAACTCCACTCATACATTGGAATTTTTTGAGGCTGTATAGAAAAGCATAGGTACCCCTACTTTTCCCTAGGAAGTTCTGATTTCATAATCTACAATGGTATCTAGACATCTCTGCATTAAAAAAAATGATTTTGATCTTGAGCCAGTGATGGGAACCAAAGTCTTTGACTATACTCAAGGGGTATCTCATGATGGAAAAGTTTTAACATTGGAGTCATACAAATTTGACTCTAAATTCAGGTTCTGTCACATACTAACTGTGTGACCTTGGCCAAGTTACCAAGCCTCTCTGATCCTCAGACTCCTCATCTGTGAAGTGGCACCAATAACATCTACCTTATAGGATGGCTGAGCTCAATAGAGGCTGGAACACTTTCCTATAGGAAACATAGGGGATTCATTATATACCAGGCTTGTAATAAAAGTGGAATCTCAGGAACCATCTTTTCTCAACTGAGCTAGTGAAACAACCAAAACACTAATAACCCATCACATTTCTCATCTCCTCCTGAGAATAAGAAGACACTGAAAGTGAGAGGGATAGGGTCAGAGGGGACTCTGACACTCAGTGCTGTGTTGTTGGTCCATGCATTTTTTTGAGAGAAGATTTGTTGAACATCTGTATTTGCAAGTCGTATTTTTCTTTTTCTCTTGAATATCCACAAATCTCTATCCCTACTGTACTGTCATGACTTAGTCTCTCATTGGCTCTCACTGTTCTGACAGATGCCTAACTGATCCTCCTGGCTCCAATCTCATTTGTCTCCAATACATGCAGTCACACTGCTTCGCTGCTTAAATCCCTTCTCCTGCAGGATCACATCCATGCTCCCCAGCAGGGAAAACAAAGCCCGTAAGAGTCTCCTACTTCCTCACTTTTAGCTTGTTCCATTTCCCTGTTAATCAAGGATTATAATGAATATAATGGTTCTGAACAAAATCTCCTGTCTCGGTAACTTTTTTTTAACATCTTTATTGGAGTATAATTGCTTCACAATTGTGTGTTAGTTTCTGCTTTATAACAAAGTGAATCAGCTAGACATACACATATATCTCCATATCTCCTCTCTCTTACGTCTCCCTCCCACCATCCCTATCCCACCCCTCTAACTTTTACGAAGGACCTCAGCCTGGAGAACACGTCTCCTCTTTTCTGTCTAATGAAGGACAATGTTTTTAACCTCTATTTATTGAGTGTTTACTTTGTATGGGCCACTTTGGAGACATTTCATTTATTTCTCAGCCCCTTATACGTTATGCACCGTTACTTCCATTTCACCATAAAGAAAACTAAGGTCCAGGGAGTTTATGGTTTTATGTAACTATCTTCCCCCATCCTCCTGGAGCCCTGTGTCCATTGTCTAATAACTGCCTTTTTAGTATGGAAAGTGAAGGGAGAAAGGGGAGGAAGGAAAGTAGGAAGGGAGAGAGGGAAGGAGGAAGGGAATAAAAGTAGATGTGGGGACTTCCCTGGCGGTCCAGTGGTTAAGACTCCATGCTTCTACTGCAGGGGGCGTGGGTTTGATCCCTGGTCGGGGAACTAAGATCCCACATACTGCGCTGTGTGGCCAAAAAATGAAAGAAAAAAAAACCCCACTAGATTTCAATATACTGTAAAAGCAGGAACTTGGACTTCATCATCTTTGAATTTTCCTTATGTAGTGCAGTGCCGGGTTTGTAGTAGTTACTACAATATATAGGTCAAATGAATAAATGAATATATGACTTTGTTTCTGCATGCTGTTTTTTAAAAATGAATAATATCCATTCCTTCAGATCAAGGGCTATGATCGATATCTAAGTAATTACAGATTTAGTTCAACCATTCTCTCCAACAACTGTGAAAAAGGAGTATACTGAATTCTCATTTAGTCTATACAGCTGCTCTAACAATCCTACCTTTGTTGTCCAAACAGTGTACCCCATCCAGTGTCCCCCCCATTTTCATCATCCACCCCCCACTTCTACCCTATACCCTCAATGAGGACAGACTAAGTTGAAACATACAAACAAAACAAAACCAAAAAGCAACTTTGGTGAAAAATCCATTAGCAGAAATTCATTTCCAACAAGATAAGTATTTTTGCTTTTATAAAAGGGACTGCCATTTAGAAAAAACACACCCTGTTCCCAAAGCCTGTCCCCTATTAAATGTGGCCTTGTGCTAAGAGTTAATTATGTTACTTTCCAAACAAACCTGGAGACCTCTGCTTCTTTGAAGATGGCTTTGTGTTTAGAAGTCCATGGAATGTTACATGATATTGAACCATATATCATCATTCATAAAAGTTCATGATTTGTTAAACAAACATTCCTCTATTAATAAAACAAAAGAAGCATTTCAACATAAGGGTGCAGGTATATCAGAAGGGCTTGCTGTTCACACATCCCGGTTTTGCAGTGATAAAACAGTCATTAAAACATGCAAGCTCTTTAAAACTACAGCTGCCAGGCCCAATGAGCTTTATCTGAAGAGAGATTAAATGTGAGGGTATTCATCTCACATTCCAGGACAATCTCTGGGAACACAGCTATAAAAATAAAAGGGAGAGAGGTCAGAGTCAACGGGGCATGGCTTTGAGGGTAGCAGTTCTTGAATCTTGCCCAGGACATCATAGGGTGAAGGCAGAATGCCCTCTGAAAGAAGAGTAAAAGTCAAAGAGGTATCACATTAAAAACATAGTGCTTTCATTTCATGAAAATATTAGATCAGATACAATTTTAAATGTACTTCTTGTTGGTTAGCATTTCTCACCAACAAGCCTTTGTCTAATATTTCCAGAACCGCTTCCCAATCAAGAACAGTGACAGAAAAGTAGAAACTGGAACTCGATTTTTAAGAGGAAAAATGTTACTTGCAGTTACCTAAACACCTCAAAACTTCACGGTTCAAGAATGAAAACTAGCTGCTCTGTACTTCATTTTATGCCTCTGTTTTTCTCCCCCTATTTAAATTCTACTTTATGAAATAACAAAATATATACTCAGTGTATAAAGAGTTCCTGGAGGTCAGAGAGAAGAAACGTTAAGTTTTCCTAACCACTAACTGGAAACAACGTGAAGATCAGACAGTAGAGGAATAGTTGGGAAAATAGGATGCATTACAGTGATACTGACAAAGATTTGTTTCTTATGGGCAATGTTAATAACATAATTTTGTCTGCTGCATGCTACCAACTAACTAAAAGCTCCTTTTCCTTCTCCCACTAATATTGCTAATAAAGCCAAAAGGTATCGAGTATTTGCTATGTGCCAGGAACTCTTCCAAACCCTTTACATGTATTAATTTATTTAATTCTTACAACAGCTTGTAAGGTAAGTTTTACTATCCCCACTTTACATATGAGGAAACTGAAGCACGCAGAGATGAAATAACTTGTCCCAAGTCACACGGCTAGAAAGAGGCAGGGCTAGGGTTGTATTTTTTCAAAGATTTACTGAGATATAATTCACATATCACAAAATTTACTCTTTTAAAGTGTATAATTCACAGGGTGAAGTAGAGTAGACACTGGTCACAGGCAGCGTCTTTGAAGTAGCAGGGACTAGAGAGCAGAATTTTCTAGAATCTGGGTAATTTTCTTGCACATATTACATGAAGACAAGGTGCTTTTCTTTTCTCCTCGTAGTATCCCAGGGCCTAGCAGAGCAACTGGGCCCTAGTGCACATTTTTGTGTGTGTGTGAATGAATAAATGTGCTCTAGTGACCTGGAGACTAATCCTCAATGCCAACAGTACCCAGCTGGCTAAGCCTGGGTTTGATTCTCCACTGCCTCTCTGACCTTCGGCCAAGGTTGAGCTTCTGATTTCTGAACGGCCCACCTGGTTTGACCCACTGCCTTGTCTGACAGTAGGCGACTTGACCCACCTACCTGCACATTGTGACCCAGACTGTCAGTTCATGGGATGCTTGACTGCCAGCTTCATTTGAAGATAGCCCGACCGGATCCTGTACAACCGATGGTCTACTCTGCTCACTCAGCTCAGGTTCGGTTTTCAGGGTTGTTGCCGCCTTGCTCCCATTCTTGCCAGCCATGGCTACTTCTGGTGAAGAAATTCCCCTGGGCTGGTTCAACTTCTTCCCATGAAGGTCCCCTTACGTGTATTTCCTAGTCCCTTAGGATGCCATGGAATGAAGGATTTGGTGAAGAAAGAAGCTCCAGAACTTCACTCCTGCAAAGTGCCTCTCTCTTTTGTTTGTAAAAACAGAAGAGACTTGCCATTTGGTTGAGGATTTGTTTGAAGAATTCTGCTGTAAATGAAACAATCACCATTCTACCCTTTTCATTAGAAAACCTATGTAAAAGTATCTCCTATGACTCCAAACCTGTCCTCCCACTTGAACTACAAAGGCTTTTAAAAAAAACCTATCTAAATAAATATTTCTACCTGAATACCCCATTATTAAGATCAATGGCAACAAAACAAAACTTACCATTTCTCTGACACCATTTTTACTTTCTACTTCCACCAATTGATGTCACTATTTTCATAGCTACTTAGTCATTTTCAGCTAATCCCTGCCTTTCATGTTCTTTCCTTTATCCGGAGAGTGGTCTCAAATGAGTTTAAATTTTTTTTCTTTGAAATGCCTTTGATATTGAGTCCTGGTTTTTATTTCACTTCCATGATCTCACCACACAATCCATATGTGTTTCTCTGTTGACCCCAGTGGCTGTAGAATTTTTTCTCCTATATTTTGCTTTTGTGGCACTGTTAGAGGAACTAGTAAAGACTGCTTCTACATTCTCCAGTTCAACACTCCTCAATGCTTTTTTTCTTAAAGTATGAAATTGTGTGACTTCTGGTTTTCAAATTACTCCATCTCGTCCCAACCTACCAGTTTGAAGCAACTGATTTCTAACTCCTCAGATGGTTCCTTAGCTTTAGACAGCCTCACTGACCCATGTGTACACCATGGCCACGCCTGTCTCTGAAGCTTCGCTCTGACTGTTTTCTTTGTCTAGAATGTCCTCTCCAGTTTCTACCTCCCTTCTCTTGCCAACACAAATCCCTTCCATTTTATAAAATTTTCCTTTTCAAGGAAAACATAATTAATTTAGTCACCAGAAATTAGACACCAATGGACTATACAGCAGATACTGTGGTTTCTAACAATATTAGTTACACTAAATATTAACTAGTCACTCTCTTCTCCTTTTTTATATGAATTTACCTTTATTCCCAAGAAAAATGTAATCCTTTCTGTGGCCCAAAACTATGCCATCTAATAATCCTTTTGCATTTCCTGTTATCTAGCAAATATGCTCAATATACTTTTGTTAATGTGATTGGGGAGGAGGGAAGATTTAGCCCAATAGAGAAGATACATGTAACACCCTTCCAAAGAACTTTGTCATTTCCTTTGTATGACATCTGATCTAGAGATTTAAACAGACTCGGGTAGTCTTGGAGTCAACCGTTTTTGTGTGTCATCTTTAATGGTATTCAAACGAAATGTTTATCTTCTAACTGTATCTTTATAGTCACTGGTATCAGTATACTTCAGATTGTACTCTCGGTTGTGTCTGCTGATGATCTTGTGGGTCAAGAATGGCACTTTTAGATAAAGGTAATTGCCAATTGCTTCTCCTGTGACTGTGGTCTTTTAGGTCATGTCAGAACACTCTGGAACTTGAATTGAGACTCTTTTTATAGACATCCTTGGCCATCTCCAAAGCTTACGTGCTTCTTCTTCTAGGTATTTGCCTTTCCATCTGCTTGGAATATTTTCTTTCATTTTCTTAACTACTGTTTCTTTGTCAGATTACTTCTATACCATCATCAGAGTTCTCTTCTCACCTTCCAGTGAGCCTCCTGAAACCCACAAGGTATGCATCCTGTTTGTTCCCTGAGGTCTCTGTGTACACCCCACATCACAACACTTGCTGGGCAATAATATTATTGCCTGTTAACTTGGCTAAATCTCCACTAGACTGTAAACTCTAGGAAGGCAGGGAGTAAGCCTATCTTTTTGAGCATTATATCTCCACCCTTGGTGTATGAAATGAATATAAACTATTATGTAGCAATAAATCTTTGCAATTTAAGAGAATTGAGTGGTTAAATGGTCTCTTACATCAATTGTCTTCCATAATTAAATTCCATACTTTAAGGAATCTCCCTATAATATATATGATTCTTTCAATAGTAAATATTCAGAATCATATATATTATTTTTCAATCATATATGTTAAGGTAAATTCCATAAAATATGGAATATATGTTTTCCTATAACTCTCAATGCATTTCCAACCCATGTCATTATTCATGCATTCTATACCATTATAGCAATTCTATTTTGTGTTGTTTTATTTTAATCTAACTGATTTACTTACATATGTCTTGTACATATTTTTAAATTGAAGTATAGTTGATGTAGAGTATTGTGTTAGTTTCAAGTGTACAGCAAAGTGATTGTTATTTTTTGTTCAGATTATATTCCATTATAGGTTATTACAAGATATTGAATATAATTGCCTGAGCTATGTAGAAGATCATTGTTGCTTACCTATTTTATGTATAGTACTTTGTATCTGTCTATCTCATACTCCCAATTTGTCCCTCCCTCCTTCTCTTTCCCATTTGGTAACCATAAGTTTGTTTTCTATGTCTGTGACTCTGTTTCTGATTTGTATATAGATTCATTTGTATTATTTTTAAATTCCACATATAGGTGATATCATATAGTATTTGTCTTTCTCTGACTTAACTTCACTAAGTATAATATTCTCTAGGTACATATTTTTGTAAATGGAAATATTTCATTCTTTTTTATGGCTGAGTTTCATATATATATATATATATATATATATATATATATATATATATCACATCTTCTTAAACCAGTTATCTGTTGATGGGCACCCACCTTGTTTTCATGTCTTGGCTATTGTAAATAATGCTTCTATGAACATATGAACATTGGGGTGCATGTATCTTTTTAAATTATAGTTTTCATTTTTTTCCACATATATACCCAAGAGTGGGATGGCTGGATCATATGATAGCTTTATTTTTAGTTTTTTGAGGAATCTCCATACCGTTTTTCATAGTGGCTGCACCAATTTACATTCCCACCAGCAGTGTATAAGGGCTCCCTTTTCTCCACATCTCCTCCAGCATTTATTATTTGTAGACTTTTTGATGATAGCCATTCTGACCAGTATGAGGTGATACCTCATTGTGGTTTTGATTCACATTTCTCTAATAATTAGCAATGTTGCACATCTTTTCATGTGCCTGTTGGCCTTCTATATGTCTTCTTTGGAAAAATATCTATTTAGGTCTTTTGCCCATTTTTTTATTGGGTTATTTTTTTATATTGAGTTGTATGAGCTGTTTGTGTATTTTGGATATTAAACCCTTGTTGGTTGCATCATTTGCAAATATTTTCTCCCATTCTGTAGGTTGTCTTTTTGGTTTTTTTATGGTTTCTTTTCCTGTGCAAAAGCTTTTAAGTTTGATTAGGTCACATTTGTTTATTTTTGCTTTTATTTCTCTTGCCTTGGGAGACTGATCTAAGAAAATACTGCTATGATTTATGTCAGAGAAAGTTTTGCCTATGTTCTCTTCTAGGAATTTTATGGTATCATGTCTTATATTGTCCTTAAACCATTTGGAGTTTATTTTTGTATATGATGTGAGGGAATGTTCTAATTTCATTGATTTACATGTAGCTGCCCACTTTTCCCAACACCATGTGTTGAAGAGACCATCTTTTCTCCATTATATATTCTTGCCTTCTTTGTCATAGATTAACTGACTGTAGATGCATGGCTTTATTTCTGGGCACTCTATTACATACATCTTTAAAGTAACACAGTCTCATTTAAAAAAAATCTTTGATTCATTTTTAAATAACTTAAGCTCTCAATCTTTACTTTTTTTAAGGCTACCTGTATTTTTTCCAGTACTCATATTTCCAAGGAGATGGGCTCGTTTCTTTTTATTTGGACACTATAAGTAACAAAAATTATGAACTTTACCCCTTGTGACTGTTCTTGGCAGAACCCTTAGTAAACAGTTATACAGGTAACTTGAGACTCAGGGTAGATATGTAGAATCTGGTCATTGAGTCTCTGATAAGAATAATTACTGTTAAATTGGGTTATCTTTACTGAAGGGCAGACTTTTTTTTAAATGTGGTTTCCAGGTCAAGTCATCATTTGTCTAGAGGGAAGTTGTGTCCTTGAAGAAATGGAGTAATAAGTTATTTAAGTTTTCTGTGTCAAGGAGATCCCCTTTGAGGTAGTGAGCCAGTAGTACAAACTCTTACTCAGATTCTGTCATAACAGTCACCACAAATGGTGAGCCAATTCATCACAAGACTCAAGGTTGGGCTGGAATTTCTGGGAAGTTAGGATGGGGCGAGACGAGTGGGAATTAAGCATGTTTGTTATAGATTAATGCATTCCCTTTACATGTGGGAAAATGAGTCGCAGTCAGACTAGACCCCCAATATGACCCTCCTGGGCATTCTCCAGGGTCAGCAGATAATTTATAGAACAGTTCAGAGAATTTCCTGCAAGGTTTAATGATGAGTTGTGCCCCCAGGCTGCCACTATGTGAAAACTAACAGCCTTTATCTCACCTGAGTGAGTCATTTGAAAAAGGAATTTTCAGTAACTGACATTTTCCATTTTGCCATTGCTTCTGGAACCTGTGTTTCATCACATCTATTACCTACTTGTCTTATCCTGTAGCAAGTGAAAGGGCAGCCTTGTTTGTCTGGGAGTTTGTGTCACAGTCAACTTCCTCCTTTAGGGTCAAATATGCATTCCTTTGAGGAAAAAGACTGTAGGAATCTGCAACAGTTATGATGACTCTGTGAGAAGATAAATGGGGTCTTCAATAGTCACATATCAGCAAATGTTTTGTTGAGACCCAAAGGATTGTGACATTAAACTACAGATAATGACATTGTTCTGTTGCCTTCTGGCTCTGTCAATTTGCTGAGACAGAAAATATGGTTATGTTACAAATTGTACCATGGCCTTCAGAGCAGCCCTTCAAAGCTTAGAGGGCTGGAAGTAAAATGCTTCCCTGAAAGAACAATCCATTAGTCACAACATTAAAGTTCGTACTCCAGACCTCAACTCATGTGCAGTGTTTCCTGTATTAATGAATTAAAATATCTGAGAAAAGGTCACTTACCACATCAACACTTGTATTAGAAAAAAAAAGAAAGCTCATTTAAAGTTTTACATAAAACTTTCCTATTTGGCAGAAGTGCTGAATTAATTTTCACCAGTTATTGGGTTGGCCAAAAGGGTCGTTCAGGTTTTCCGTATCTTACGGAAAACACGAACGACGGTTTTGACCAACTCAATACTTAACATGACAATTATTCAGACAATTCTGGAGAAATGGCAATGAGCAAACCAAGTCTGAGCCTGTAGATGAGCGGTTCAGAGGCCTGGGTTCAAATCTCAGCTCTGCTGCTGTGTAACCTGGAAAAGGTCACTAACCTACCTAGACCTCTGTGTTTTCTGTACTGTACATTTTTGAGGAGATTTTTATGTGCTTGGCACTGTTTTAAGCACATTATACTCAATGTCTATAATGCTATCAGGTAAGTAATGTATCTACCTTCATAAGGTTAGGGAAAGAGAAGCATGGAGAGGTCAAAAGTTATCTAAGGGGATGGAGCAAGGAGGGGACAGAACCAGGATTCTGACCCAAGTTATCATGATAGCTGGTGCTACTGACCACTGGTCAGTGCTGTTGTGCCAACCACCACCCTTATCCGTAAGTACAGTGGAAGAACTCCCTTTGGAAGAGCCCATTTATTTTTTTCTCTTATTTTCAGTGTCCAGTCAGGTCTTGAATAATAACTAAGGGTTAGAAAGTTCTTTCTAAAGCTTTTACTTGGCAGCTAAAAATTTTAAAAAGATTACTAATTTATAAACAAAGTTTTAGTTTGACATGGGCCTCAACAGGCTCTTCCAAAAGATGAGGAGACTTACTGGCTAAATTCCAAGTCTGTTGCTCTGGCTAGTGCTAAGCTAGTGTTCCAGAGCCTTGATGCCCACAATCAGTGATCTCTGTACTCTCATTGGATCTGCTGGGTTAAACCCTTGGACCCATATATTGTCACATTATTTTAAGAATCTTAAATTACTGGCTGTAAACTAATTTAAAAGAATCAATTTGTATATACTCTGCTTAGAATGGGATTCTGGTTGAACTTAAAAAATACGTACATTTTCCTATCTGTATTCTTGATGTTTAGATGAATTCTTCTAAGACCATGCATTGTTCGATGGCCAAGGATAAAGTTGAAAAACTTGATTTCATTCAATTAATCTATAATCAATGATTCAGGATGCTACATTTAGCTGTATGATAAAATAATCGTGGAGAAAATCATGGGAAAAGAGTATTTACAACAGGGAAGATTTTAAATGAGAGCAAAGTTTTCTCTCTCTCAACTGTGTGTGAGTGTTTGTGGATGCCTATTTCTGGGAAGGCTAAGAAAGGATGACTCTCAGAAGTAAAGAGTAGTCATTAAAATTTTGTTTAATTAATAATTCCTTCAAAAGTTTCTAGAGGAAATTTGACTCTTGGTCTTTTTTGTCCCATGACACTTCCTTGTGAAATGCATTGGGATATCCACCTCACCTTTCACCTTACCTCTGAATTTCTCACTCTTTCATGACTCATAGCAGCAACTCCACCCATTCTTTTCCAAAAAAAAAAAAAAAAAAAAAAAAGAATGGTAGCTGCTATGGAAATATTTCTGAGTCAGTCAGAAGTGAGGCAGGTTGCCAAATGGCTGATTCAGTCCCCAGAACTTAGAGGAGGACAATTAGAGAACTAAAGGTTGTAAATTCAGTTGTGGGGTTAATGGCTTATACAGTGATTTATGCAAGTTCACTTACTACCTGTGACACCACAGGAAATTCACCTTAATTTTTATTCATACACCTACGCTACTCCTGTCTTAACCTGTTTGGTATGGTTACATACTAGGTAAAAAGTCTATGACCATCCTTTCTAAGTCTATTTGGACAAGATTTATAGTAGAAAAAAATGGTCAGCAACTTAACACTTAGGATCACTTCCATTTCATTTTTCATGTAACAGGCCCAATAGGGTACCAAATTCCTTGGGTAAGGGTCCTAGTGTAGTCCCCAAAAATGTGGATCAAGTACACCCAGGTGTGTACTAATAAGTATTGTAATTGCCTCATACATTTGGACTGAGAAATATCCTTTCTATGAAGCTTGAACTACCTATGAAATAAAAAAACAAACAAGCAAATATAGAAAAACTGTTACACAGAGCTCCTATATGATATTTTAATGCACACATTTGCTTCATTCTAATTCTAAAATTTGATAAGGTGGTTCTTTATTTCATTTGAAAAAAAGTAAAAAATATGTTAAAAATACATGGAGGCAAATCAAGCATAGTCTGATCTTTGGTTCATTCAGCCATCATACCCAATAAGTGATCCAGAGCTTTGTTTCCTCTAAGCAAGATGAATAGATCTATATTTAGTTTCACTGTAAGGATGACAAAAGAGTATGTCTCTACCACATTAGTCTCCATTATGCCTAGGGTGCTTTTCTCAGACCTGAGTTTAAATTCACCTACTTACCTCTCACCTTTTCCACATGAGAGTTAGACAAGAAGTTACATTGAACAGCTTCCGCTCTTTGGGTTGACACTTGGAGCAGGCCCCAAATGCCACATGACCATCCTTTGTATGTTAATCAGTAGAGCTTCTGTAACGTATTATGTCCAAATGGATGATAGGAGAAATTGGAGAAAAGGAGCCAAGAGCAGCATTCCTCTTCTACTATCTGGTGTGGGAGAGAGAGTGGAGAACAGAGTTAATATAACTGAGTTGAAAGCAGTGTTCATAGGCAAAGCTTACAGATCCATACTTGGAAGACAATGAACAGACAAGGAGAGTGCTGAGTGCAAAAGGTGAGCATTCTTTCCGTTAGTCCTTTCCTCTGCGTGTATGGCTGGCCAGGTCTATGTAAATAGAGCATGTGACAGAGTCTTGGGGGACTCCAAACTGATGATTATTATTATTTTTTAAATCTGGAGTTTAAGTTTTCTATTCTGTCTAAGAAGCTGTTTTTCTTGTTAGCAAGACAATATTTTAACACAAAGGATTGTAAATTTCCTCAGTACTGATGGTATATTTAGTTTTTCCTTTATATCTTCGATAGAATCTAAACCAGTGCTATGTTCTCAGTAGGTATCTGAAGTTGGGGTCTCTATGCAACTTTCCCTCCTGAAAATGGTACCTCATTTCCTCCATCTTGTTTTCAAACAAGCTGAGCAATAATAGGAGGCCAAAATATTGTTTTTATTTCGAATAGAGACTAGATTGGAGAATTAGGCTTTAGGTTTGTTAACTAAGTGGACTCACTAATGAACTCAGATTTAGGTAGACTCACTGACCCAATCACAACAATGATGGTAGAGGGGGGCCACCAGGATGTGGCTTGTCTTAGTAATGCTTTTGCCATGGGGGCACAGACAGAATTTTTGCTGTCTATGGACAGATTCATTCCCATGAGGAATGTATGGGAGCTGAGCCAAGCATACCCAGTTATTCATCCTATTTACCAATCAGATAAGTCAGTCACCACCCTAAATATGGAATGAGTAAAGGGGTTAAGAGAGATTCAGAGTTATATAATTTAAATATCTTTCATAGGAAAGAAATACTAGGCTTCAGAAAGAACTATTCTCTACTCCTTTTTGTCCTTGATGAATGTAATGAATGACAATTCACGGGCACATCATATGTTTATGTTTGTGCATATAAGTGTGCTGAAGGATGCTTTATGCTGGAGATGCTTTAAAGGAAATGATAAACTAGAAAGGCTAGTTTATTTGTTTTGTTATCTAGGGGGTTGGGATTTTGTAGCAGGAAGCTATTCCTTTCCC
This sequence comes from Mesoplodon bidens, assembly GCF_964165515.1. NCBI lineage: Eukaryota > Metazoa > Chordata > Mammalia > Artiodactyla > Ziphiidae > Mesoplodon > Mesoplodon bidens. The sequence goes on along the minus strand of NC_138176.1, from coordinate 182,138,130 downwards.
TTTGAAAATGATAGGTTTTTTCCATAGGTAGTTACATAGTAAGCCCCATCATGTGCCTCCCTAATTAAATTCCTCGGATGACTTCGCACTATACTTAGACTATAATCCAAACTCTTTATGATGCCCCAAGGACTAGAATGCCTCCATAATGTGGCCCTTGCCTACTCTTACCTCTCATATCTCCTTGATCACTCTGCTCCAGGAATAGTGATATTTGGTTGTGATTGCTTATAATTTTATTAATTCATTTTTAAAAAATTGGCTACACAAAGTTGATTCCCATTTAAAGTGTACTTGCTGTTCCCTTTGCCTGGAATCTTTGCATATTTGAGTCCTCTTGTCATATAAGCATTTGCACCAATGTCATTTCCTTGGAAAGGTCTTCCCTGATTACCTAGTCAAAAGTAGTCGCCCAGTCACTCAGTCATTTGGTTGTTCTATTCTCTGTATAGCTCTTACATAATCAGACAGTTTTGTTTGTTGTTTATCCTTTATTTTGTTTCTCCCATGAAAGTTCTATTAAACCAGTGGGCCTGTCCTTCAGTTTGCTACTGTAGGTCCCAGTCATGCACTTGGTAGGAACTCATCAAGTATTTGGTGAATGAGTGAATTGTTCCCCTCATCATACTACTGCTGAACATAAACACCACCTTGTATATACAGCAGTTATTTCAGAGGCCACGCCAAAGTATAATGTCATTTTGGACATAGATGAAAGTGAGGATGCATTTCCTAACAACCTGCTGTCAGCTAACAAAAAGGAATAGAGCATGTTAACAACACACCTTGACAAAGTTGAGAACGATCACTGTAGTCCAGAAAATTCATGAGATTTCACTGGCTAATAGATTTCATTGGCTGCAAAGGGTTTCCATGGTTCAAAAGCAACTCCCATTCCACATTTCCTGTTTTATCAAATTGTGAATCACTATGTTGTACACCTGAAACTTACGTAATATTATAAATCAACTATATCTCAATAAATTTAAAAAAGACTGGCATGGAAACAGACCTACAGCCTTTAATCTGGATCTCAAACATCTTAAAAACAAAGGTATTGTGCAGATCTCAAAGGCCAGTGTGCTCTTTTTTGGGACTAACAAACCGATGATCAATTCTCAGATCTTATGTTTGGACTACTTCTTATGACTGGGAAATGACATAGTATCTTTGGGGCTGTGACTTGACTTTTCACTCCCTAATTTAACCTAATAAAAAAAGGTTGGAAAGGTTGAATATTTCAAAGGTAACTCTGATAAAAGGGTTGAATGTTATGTGAAACTGAATTTCAGTTTTAGGTTTCCTTTTTGTCCATCTCAGTGTATTGAATGGAGGCATGCAAAGTCTGCATCACTGTGACAGAAGTATATTTGGGCATTTCACTTTCACCATCTCCCCTCCAAGGAAACCTGATGTTCTAGACAAAATGGGCCAATACGTAGCAGTGGTGATACTCCTCTTTCTCTTCTACATACAAAAGAATTTGTTTAATACTTGACAATGTGAAAAGGAAGCCTAGAAGCTGGGCCTCATCCAAGAGTTGGGGCAGCCCATGGGTAGGTTTATAGCAGCTTCAGGTTTAGGGCATGAAGCCTGGAAGGGAGTAGTTAAATATTTTCTTCTTCTAGATCTCATATATATATATGTATATATATAATTATCTTTATACATTTATATATATAATCTATATATTATATTGACATATTTGTATATATAGTTTATATACATAAATTTACATTCCATGATTATTAAATTATATTATACATATATTTGTCTACGTATCTTTAACTCACTTGTACCTCTTCACTTTTCCAGCATAAATTGTGTTTTCATGACTAACTCTTGTTAAAATCCCAGTCTCTTATGCTCTATTTCCTGCACTCGCATTTCAGGAACACAGGTTAATTTAGACTGTGCCTCAGGATCTGAGGTCTGTACTGGATTCCAGGACTTAGCTCAAGGATCCAGCAGCCTCATGTTGATATGGAATGGTCCAGGTATGGACAAAAAAATGTCAAATGTGAGGTATGCCAAAGGTCCATTTTAGCCCCAGCCCAAATATCTCCAGCTGTGGGTGCCAGAATGGAAATAATGATGCAAAATTGATATGTCTGAGTCAAAAGGAGTAAGCTAAATTCAACTTCAAACTCTGAGGACTATTCAAAGGAGGTAACTGAATAGTGCCTCCCCTTGTGACAAAGGCAGCAAGCATGATCCAGTAAGTTCAATCTCCTTTAGAGAAAAGCCTGCCTTAGGACCTGTTCTCTTTACTCACCTCAGGGTCAATCCCTTCCTAAATTCCCCTGCCCAGAGAGAACTTGTGGCCTGCGGAGTCACATCGTATAAATCTTCCTCAGTTTAAAATTCTACCCTCTCTGCCAAGGATTGGAGGGTAAGAGAATTAGAGTTTTGGGGAAGGAATTAAGATAGAATTATTGACCTCTGTGTTATGCCTCATAGCATGAAGAAAGGCACAAAAGTTTCATTATCATCATTGGTATATATGAGCAGTCAGACATCCAGTCAGTGAGGACAGGGACTTTAGCTTCTTCACTGTTGTCTAGAAAAGTACCTGGTAAAAGAGCAATGAATATTTATTGAAAAGTTGAATCAATGCATTGATAAAGACCTTACATTCTGTCATGCTTGTCAGAGTCTGAGAGTTCATTTGGCTCTGATAAAGAAATTCCCCTGCATCAGGTCTCAGGGCAGATTAAAAGAGAAAAACCCATTCTAATTAGCTGAGATCCACGTGATACCCATCATTTTCATTTACATATGCATAGCATTTGAGAAACAGAAAGTGTGACCCTATATACCAGCAAATACTTGTCAGCTGGCCAACAGGTGCACTAGACCAGGTGAACAGATAACCCACTAGATAAGCCTTCTATGGTTGCAACATGCAAGAAAATCATTTACCAGACAGAGGAGTCTAGTTGTCTCTTGCACGCAATGGGTAGGTGAGTGCAGAGAACAAGGGACATACTCCAGGATTTTTCCTGCATTTCAAGTATCACAGGGCAATCACAAGTCAGTCAGAGTAAGCTGGGGTCAATTCTACCCCACCCACCCTGTGCAGCATTCCGTTGTGTTCCTGTCAGAGGATCCATGGGTCAAATCACCTTTGACTTGACTCTGGAAAACCACACTGTCACCTGAAGAGGGCCAAAGGGGGGAAAATCATATAAATAGTTAACATTAATTTTCAGTGGGAATTAGCTCCTCTTCCACATGTTTTTGCACAAATATGAACTAAGTCAACAGGTGATCCTAGAAAAAGCACTACAAGCATCTTTCTGGACACCTGGCTGAACCTGATGCTGATGCTCTACTGATGCTCTACTTTCCCACTCAGTTATTAAAAAGTTAAACTTCATACCTGAAATCCAATAACTTTTAAAGATGTAAGAGATTATGTAGATTCATCTGTAAGGAAAGGTAATAGAAAAAGTATTCTTATCTTCATCCATGACTCTCCTCACATTGTTTTGTGCCAATTTCTAGATGTATACACAGGATATGATCCCCACAACCAAACAGGCAACAGAGCATCTTTAGTCTCCCATGCACATTCAGTCCTAAGAATAGACAAGTCAGTGTCACAAAAGAGAAGAAATCATTCAATTTTTTCACTCAAAAAATCTCATTCAAATTTTTAAGTATCCTCTCCTATGGAATGAGCTTTGGTTTTAGTTTTTATTTAGCTTTTCTTTGTAGTCTTTAAAAATCCCTTGCTTATATCCTCCGAACTCTCCGCTCCTTACTTTAGTTGATAATATTCAGTATTTCCTTTGGTGCTGTGAGGGGATTTGTTGGAGGAATAAACATAAATGTCCATGGCTAATAATTACCCAATTGTTATTATGTGTCAGGCTTACCACAACTCCATGAGGCAGGTTCTATATTAACCTGAGATTTGGAATAAATATTAAAGTAACTTAGAGTCTTGATTTACTTTAAAAAAAAACTTCATTAACTCAAAATTGAGCATTAAGCTAAGAACTAAAACTATGAACCTAGAAGAAATCATACTAGAAAATCTTCATAACCTTGAGTAGGCAAATATTTCTTAGATAGACCAAAAAATAGCATGCTTTTGAAAGATGCTGTTAAGAAACTAAAAAGGCAAACCACAGATTGGGGGAAAATATTTGCAAAGTTATACCAATAAATAATTCTTACAACTAAGCAAGAAAAGGATAACCTGATTTTAAAATCATTTGAACAGACACTATGCTAAAAAAGATATATGAATGGCATAAAAATGCATAAAAAGATGTTCAACATCATTAATCATCAAGGGAATGCAAATGGGGGCTTCCCTGGTGGCACAGTGGTTGAGAGTCCGCCTGCCGATGCAGAGGACGTGGGTTCGTGCCCTGGTCTGGGAAGATCCCACATGCCGCGGAGCGGCTGGGCCCGTGAGCCATGGCCGCTGAGCCTGCACGTCCAGAGCCTGTGCTCCGCAGCGGGAGAGGCCACAACAGTGAGAGGCCTGCGTACCGTGAAAAAAATAAAAAAGGAATGCAAATGAAAACTGTGACAGAATACCACTGTACACCCACAAGGATGGCTAAAATCCAAAAGAGTGACAATGCCAACTAATGGAAAGGATGTGCAGCAATTATAACTCATATATTGGTGTGGGAATGCATAATACAACCATTTTAGAGAACAGTTTGGCAATTTCTTATATAGATATACATTTACCATATGACTCAGCATTCCCAATCTTAGAAATTTTCCAGGTGACAATGAAAACATACATCCACAAAAGATGTGTATTTTCTTCATAAATCAGCTTTTAAATAACTGTCCCAAACCAAAAAACCCAAATCAACTTGTGAATGGATAAACAAATTGTATTGTATTATTATATCTGTACAATGGAATATCACTTAGCAAAAAGAAAAAAAAAGAAAAAGAAAAAAACAAAAGAAACAGGACTCCTACACAAGCAATGACATGAATAAATCTCAAATCATTATACTGGTTGAAAGAAACCAGGCATAGAAGACTGCATATGTCTGACTGTAGGTATAGGAAATTCTGGAAGAGGCAAAACAAGAGTGACAGAAAGCAGATCAAGGATTGGCAGGGGCTGGGAGTAGGGGGAGGAGAATTGTGGGGTAGTGAAATCTTCTATTTCTTCACTGTGGTGGTGGTTACATGACAGGATGCATTTGTCAAAACTTTTTGAACTCTACACTTAAAATGGGTACATTTTTATTAACATAAGTTATGCCTCAATAAAACTGATGAAAAAATTCTAAGTTAATGTGCTAGGATTACACGAAGAGACATTAAAAAGTGGCTTCCCTTCCCATATTCTTATGTACGTTACACTTACCCTAGGATTTTGGCATCAGGAATAGGTTTTTTTATAAACTGCTATCAGGGAGGGCACAGATACAGTCCAGAATTTTGCTGTCTGATATACGAGCCACTAGACACATGTGGCTATTTGAATTTCAATTAATTAAAATTAAATAAAATTTACAATTTAGTTGCTTAGTCACCCCAGCCACATTTCAAGAGCTGAACAGCCACATGTGACCGATAGCTACTATATAGGACAGTGCAGTTATATAAAGCACATTTCCATTGTCACAGAAACTGGACTGTGCTGGCCTAGACACATTTCTGAATAAATTTTGTAAGCAAATAACAAATGCAGGAATCTGAAAGCCTTTGGTTTACAAAAGACAAGCTTTGTTGAAAGAGAGTGTGCCCTCTCCCCACTCCCCGTTCCCCCTCCCCGCCCCCACCCCCCCACCCCCAACCGGGTATTAAAGTATCTAAGAGTGAGCCGTCAGCTTAGAGTCACACTGAATAGCGCAGAGGGTGCGGAGGATGAGAATCAGTTACGGTGGGTATCACAACTTTCAAAGGAAGGTTTCAGCCTACAAGAACATGGACTAGTCAAGATCAACAGACACCCAGAAGTTATCAGCAAATACGGAGAAAGTCAGGCAGACAGGGTGTCCGTCTCAGAATGCCAGGAAAATATCCAAGGTCCCTTAAGCTTAGATCACCTTAGAAATAAAAAAAGGAGGGAAACCTCAGCGGAGTAAGAGGTCCTAGAATTTGACTTGGGAGCTACTTAAAGTAGACACAGGCTTTAAATGCAAATGCTCATGTTACCGTGAGTTGGCAAGACAAAGTTGTCAGCCAGCAATAGAAATAGGCCTTGTAAATCTAACATGAATTCCGTTAGGGGAGAATAAAAAGGATATTATTGCAGCTCAAAAAATTCATCTAACTTTATCAAATCAGAAGTTTTCGGCTGGCTTGGAAGACTAGTGGTGTGCAGGACGCTATCCTGGACAGGGGCTGAGACGCTGCTTCCCCAGCAGCGCCGGTGGCGGAGCCCATTTGGGCGTCGACAGCAGCAGCGCCAGGCTCAGGAGGCACTCCTCGGGCCAAGGCCATGGCCCCGCGGCTGCAGCTGGAGAAGGTGGCCTGGCGCTGGGCGGAGACGGTGGGGCCCGAGGAGGTGTCGCAGTAGCACATCTGGCTGGAGCCCTGCATCCTCGGCGTGAGCAGACGAAACTGCAAAGGAAACCCGAATTGCTTGGTTGGGATCGGTGAGCACATTTGGTTAGGAGAAATAGATGAAAACAGTTTTCATAACACTGACGACCTCAACTATGAGAGGAGATAAAAGAGCTCATCTGTGGGCCTCACTAACCTGGGAGTTACTTGGTATGTCAACACATTTTTTCAAGTGTGGTTTCTTAACCTGGAGCTTCTGCAGGGGCTCTACTTATGTCCAAGCACCTATAGTGACTACATGATGGGAGGTGGTATCCAAGCAGAGAAGGATGAGCCTCAAGAGATTTGTGAGCATCTCCAGTACTTATCTGCCTTGTTGTAAATCAGTAATAGGTGCTACATTGATCCATCGGGATTTGTTAAAACTTTGGGCTTGGACACAGGGCAGCAGCAGGATGCCCAAGAATTTTCAAAGCTCTTTATGTATCTTTTGGAAGATACTTTGTCTAAACAAAAGAATCCCGATGTGAGGAACACTGTTCAACAGCAGTTCTGTGGGGAATAAGCTTATGTAACTGTCTGCACTCAGTGATGCAGAGAATCTAAGCTTTTATCAAAGTTTTATCAACTGGAGTTAAATATCCAAGGCCACAAACAGTTAACAGATTGTATCTTGGAATTTTTTTTTTTTTTTTTTTTTGCGGTACACGGGCCTCTCACTGCTGTGGCCTCTCCCGTTGTGGAGCACAGGCTCCGGACGCGCAGGCTCAGTGGCCATGGCTCACGGGCCCAGCCGCTCCGCGGCATGTGGGATCTTCCTGGACCGGGGCATGAACCCGTGTCCCCTGCAACGGCAGGCGGACTCTCAACCACTGCGCCACCAGGAAAGCCCTGTATCTCAGAATTTTTGAAGGAAGAAAAATTAGGAGACAATCAGTACATTTGTGAAAACTGTCAAAGCAAACAGAATGCAACAAGGAAGATCCGACTCCTTAGTCTTCCTTGTACTCTGAACTTACAGCTAATGTGTTTTGTCTTTGACAGGCAAACTGGACATAAGAAAAAGCTGAATAACTACATTGGCTTCTCAGAAATTTTGGATATGGAGCCTTATGTGGAACACAAAGGTGGGTCCTATGTGTATGAACATAGTGCAGTCCTCATACACAAAGAAGTGAGCGTTTATTCTGGTCACTACATTGCCCATGTGAAAGATCCACAGTCTGGTGAATGGTATAAGTTTAACGACGAAGACATAGAAAAGATGGAGGGAAAGAAATTACAACTAGGGACTGAGGAAGATCTAGTAGAACCTTCTAAATCCCAGACATGTATACCCAAGTGTGGCAAAGGAACTCACTGCTCTCGAAATGCATACCTGTTGGTTTATAGACTGCAAACTCAAGAAAAACCCAACATACCTATTCAGGTACCAGCCTTTCTTCAAGAGCTGGTAGATCGGGATAATTCCAAATTTGAGGAGTTGTGTATTGAAATGGCCAAGATGTGTAAGCAAAGTGTGGATAAAGGAAAAGCAAAGCATGAAGAAGTTAAGGAGCTGTACCAAAGGTTACCTGCTGGAGCTGGTCTGTAAGATCTTCTGGGACAGTCGGTGCCCAATCTGAGCTACTAGCTCCAGGTGGGCACCCTCACAACCTTATCTCTCAGGGCCTGACTAAGGCCTGGTTTAGAGCCTTGTGGGAAGTCTCGGGGTGGGGGAGGCTAGGGTAGTGTAATGGATGTAGCTTGCCACGTGGATGTGGCACATGGGGTGCAGTCACCCCACATCCCTGGTTGTGCAAAGATTGCAGAGCATGCAGACAGACCTCTGTTGTGGCTACCCAAGAAAGAAACCAAGGAGCCCTAGTGAATTTACAGACTAGTGAAAGTAACGGCCATTTATTGAGCACCTGTGAATCAGGTGTCACCAGGAGCAGCACAAACTTGTTTTGTGATCTCACTCTTGGTGCCTATACATCTGCAGTCATTCTGTCACTTCCTAAGGCATCCTCTTCTTTATTGCTGAAGATCTGAGAAAAAAGTTTACCTGGGCACATTGCCTCAGGGAGCGCTCACCTCATGAAGAAGCTCAGGGTAAAGGCACGACTGCCAAAGCAGGAGTGAGAGCGACTTGACGCCAGGAGGGAGACCCCAAAGAGGCCACGGCCACAGGAGCCTGGAGTCCTGGCCCCTGTCAGCCTTCCTGGAGGGCTTCAACTTGGCCCCTCAGGCCATGCTCCGGCTGAGCACTGCCTGCCTCACAGACCCTGTGTTGCCTCGCATTGCCTACCCAGTCATCCTGCTGCCAGAATGACCTGAAGTCTGAAAATTGCTCATCAGGACAAAGCATAGCATGGGCCTCTTCTCTGTGGTTTCACTTGCCAATGACCACTATCTTGATAATTCCGTGTGGTTGACAGGGTCTTGGTACTCCAGCCACAGCCTCTGAGGTGGGAGAGCCAAACTCAGGACATTGGACCATCAGAGACCTCCAGGGCTCTTGTAAGAGGCAAGAGCTCTCTCAGAGATCTCCGTTTCAATGCTAAGACCCAGCTGCATCCAATGTCCAGCAAGCTATGGTGCTGGACGCCCCATGCCAAACAACTAGCAAAAGAGGAACACAACCCCACCCATTAGCAGGGAAGCTACCTAAAATCATACTAAGTTCACAGACATCCCAAAACACGCCACCTGACATGCCCCTGCCCACCAGAAAGAAAATATCCAGGCCCACACACCAGAACAAAGGCACCAGTCCCCTCCACAAAGAACCCTACACAAACAACAGAACCATCCTCACCCACTGGGGGCAGACACCAAAAACAATGGGAACTACGAACCTGCAGCCTGTGAAAAGGAGACCCCAAGCACAGTAAGATAAGCAAAATGAGAAGACAGAAACATGCAGCAGATGAAGGAGAAAGGTGAAAACCTACAAAGCCAAACAAATGAAGAGGAAATAGGCAGTCTAACTGAAAAAGAATTCAGAGTAATGATAGTAAAGATGATCCAAAATCTTGGAAATAGAATGGAGAAAATACAAGAAACATTTAACAAGAACCTAGAAGAACTAAAGAGCAAACAAACAATGGTGAACAACACAAGAAATGAAATTTAAAATTCTCTAGAAGGAATCACTAGCAGAATAACGGAGGAAGAAGAACAGATAAGTGACCTGGAATATAAAAAAGGGGAAATAACTACCACAGAGCAGAATAAAGAAAAAAGAATGAAAAGAATTCAGGACCGTCTCAGAGACCTCTGGGACAACATGAAACACACCAACATTTGAATTATAGGGGTTCCAGAGGAAGAAGAGATAAAGAAAGGGTCTGAGAAAATGTTTGAAGAGATTTTAGTTGAAAACTTCTCTAACATGGGAAAGGAAATAGTCAAGTCCAGGAAGTGCAGAGAGTCCCATACAGGATAAATCCAAGGAGAAACATGCCAAGACACATAATAATCAAACTATCAAAAATTAAATACAAAGATAAAATATTAAAAGCAGCAAGGGAAAAGTAACATAAAACATACAAGAGAATCCCTGTAAGGTTAACAATGGATCATTCAGCAGAAACTATGCAAGCCAGAAGGGAGTGGCAGGACATATTTAAAGTGACGAAAGGGATAAAACCTACAACCAAGATTACTCTACCGAGCAAGGATCTCATTCAGACTGAACAGAAAAATTAAAAACCTTATAGACAAACAAAAGTTAAGAGAATTCAGCACCACCAAACCAGCTTTACACAAATGCTAAAGGAACTCCTCTAGGCAGGAAACACAAGAAAAGGAAAAGACCTACAACAACAAACCCAAAACAATTAAGAAAATGGTAACAGGAACATACAAACAACATACATAATTACCTTAAATGTAAATGGATTAAATGTTCCAACCAAAAGAAATAGACTGGCTGAATGGATACAAAAACAAGACCCATATGTACGCTGTCTACAAGAGACCCACTTCAGACCTAGGGACACATACAGACTGAAGGTGAGGGGATGGAAAAAGATATTCCATGCAAATGGAAGTCAAAAGAAAGCTGGAGGGCTTCCCTGGTGGCGCAGTGGTTGAGAGTCCGCCTGCCGATGCAGGGGACACGGGTTCGTGCCCCTATCCCGGAAGATCCCACATGCCGCGCAGCGGCTGGGCCCGCGAGCCATGGCCGCGGAGCCTGTGTGTCCGGAGCCTGTGCTCCGCAACGGGAGAGGCCACAGCAGTGAGAGGCCCGCGTACAGCAAAAAAAAAAAAAAAAAAAAAAGAAAGCTGGAGTAGCAATTCTCATATGAGATAAAATAGACTTTAAAATAAAGACTATTACAAAAGACAAGGAAAGACACTACATACTGATCAAGGGATGAATCCAAGAAGAAGATATAACAATTGTAAATATTTATGCACCCAACATAGGAACACCTCAATATATAAGGCAAATGCTAACAGCCATAAAAGGGGAAATCAACAGTAACACCATCATAGTAGGGGACTTTAAAACCCCACTTTCACCAATGGATAGATCATCCAAAATGAAAGTAAATAAGGAAACACAAGCTTTAAATGACACATTAAACAAGATGGAGTTAGTTGATATTTATAGCACATTCCATCAAAAACAAGAGAATACACTTTCTTCTCAAGTGCTCATGGAATATTCTCCAGGATAGATCATATCTTGGATTGCAAATGAAGCTTCAGTAAGTTTAAGAAAATTGAAACCATATCAAGCATCTTTTCTAACCACAATGCTATGAGATTAGAAAGCAATTACAGGGAAAAAACCATAAAAAATCACAAACACATGGAGGCTAAACAATACATTACTAAATAAACAAGAGATCACTGAAGAAATCAAAGAGGAAATAAAAAAATACCTAGAGACAAATGACAATGAAAACACAATGATCCAAAACCTATGGGATGCAGAAAAGAAGTTCTAAGAGGGAAGTTTATAACTATGCAAACCTACCTCAAGAAACAACAAAAATCTCAACTAAAAAACCTAACTTTACACCTAAAGAAACTAGAGAAAGAAGAACAAACAAAACCCAAAGTTAGCAGAAGGAAAGAAATCATAAAGATCAGAGCAGAAATAAATGAAATAGAAATAAAGAAAACAACAGCAAAGATGAATAAAACTAAAAGCTGGTTCTTTGAGAAGATAAACAAAATTGATAAACCATTAGCCAGACTCATCAAGAAAAAGAGGGAGAGGACTCAAATCAAAAAAATTAGAAATGAAAAAGCAGAAGTAACAACAGACACTGCAGAAATACAAAGCATCCTAAGAGACTACTACAAGCAACTCTATGCCAACAAAATGGACAACCTGAAAGTAATGGACAAATTCTTAGAAAGGTATAACCTTCCAAGACTGAACCAAGAAGAAATAGAAGACATGAACAGACCAATCACAAGTAATGAAATAGAAACTATGATTAAAATCTTCCAACAAACTAAAGTCTAGGACCAGATGGCTTCACACGTGAATTCTATCAAACATTTAGAGAAGAGCTAACACCCATCCTTCTCAAACACTTCCAAAATATTCCAGAGGATGGAACACTCCCAAACTCATTCTATGAGGCCACCATCACCCTGATACCAAAACCAGACAAAGAAACTACAAAAAAAGAAAATTACAGACCAATATCACTGATGAATATAGATGGAAAAATCCTCAACAAAATACTAGCAAACAGAATCCAACAACACATTAAAAGGATCATGTACCATGACCAAGTGAGATTTATCCCAGGGATGCAAAGATTCTTCAATATACGCAAATCAATGTGATACACCATATTAACAAAGTGAAGAATAATAATCATAGATCATCTCAATAGATGTAGAAAAAGCTTTTGACAAAATTCAACACCCATTTATGTTAAAAACTCTCCAGAAAGTGGTCATAAAGACAACCTTCCACAACATAATAAAGGCCATATATGACAAACCCACAGCAAACATCATTCTCAATGGTGAAAAACTGAAAGCATTTCCTCCAAGATCAGGAATGAGACAAGGATGTCCACTCTCACCACTATTATTCAACATAGTTTTGGAAGTCACAGCCACAGCAATCAGAGAAGAAAGAGAAATAAAAGGAATCCAAATTGGAAAAGAAGAAGTAAAGCTGTCACTGTTTGCAGATGACATGATACTATACATAGAGAATCCTAAAGATGCCACCAGAAAACTACTAGAGCTAATCAATGAATTTGGTAAAGTTGCAGGATACAAAATTAATGCACAGAAATCTCTTGCAATCCTACACACTAATGATGAAAAATCTGATAGAGAAATTAAGGAAACACTCCCATTTACCACTGCAACAAAAAGAATAAAATACCTAGGAATAAACCTACCTAGGGTGACAAAAGAGCTATATGCAGGAAACTATAAGACACTGTTGAAAGACATTAAAGATGATACCAACAGATGGAGAGATATACCATGTTCTTGGATTGGAAGAATCAAAATTGTGAAACTGACTATACTACCCAAAGAAATCAACAGATTCAATGCAATCCCTATCAAATTACCAGTGGCATTTTTTACAGAACTAGAGCAAAAAAATCTTAAAATTTTTATGGAGACACAAAAGACCCCGAATAGCCAAAGCGGTCTTGATGGAAAAAAATGGAGTTGGAAGAATCAGACTCCCTGACTTCAGACTATACTACAAAGCTACAATAATCAAGACAATATGGTACTGGCACAAAAACATAAATATAGATCAATGGAACAGTATAGAAAGCCCAGAGATAAACCCACACACCTATGGTCAACTAATCTCTGACAAAGGAAGCAAGGATATATAATGGAGAAAAGACAGTCTCTTCAATAAGTGGTGCTGGGAAAACTGGACAGCTACATGTAAAAGAATGAAATTAGAGCACTCCCTAACACCATACACAAAAATAACCTCAAAATGAATTAGAGACCTAAATGTAGGACTGGACACTATACAACTCTTAGAGGAAAACATAGAACACTCTTTGACATAAATCACAGCAAGATATTTTTTGATCCACCTCCTAGAGCAATGGAAATAAAAACAAAAATAAACAAATGGGACCTAATGAAACTTAAAAGCTTTTGCAAAGCAAAGGAAACTACAAACAAGATGAAAAGACAACCCTCAGAATGGGAAAAAAATATTTGCAAACCAATCAACAGACAAAGGATTAATCCCCAAAATATATAAACAGCTCATGCAGCTCAATATTAAAAAAACAAACAACCCAATCCAAAAATGGGCAGAAGACCTAAATAGACATTTCTCCAAAGAAGATATACAGATGGCCAAGAAGCACATGAAAAGCTGCTCAACATCACTAATTATTAGAGAAATGCCAATCAAAACTACAATGACGTATCACCTCACACCAGTCAGAATGGGCATCATCAGAATTTCTACAAAGAACAAATGCTGGAGAGGGTGTGGAGAAAAGGGAACCCTCTTGCACTGGTGGTGGGAATGTAAATTGATACAGCCACTATGGAGAAGAGTATGGAGGTTCCTTAAAGTACTAAAAATAGAATTACCATATGACTCTGCAATCCCACTACTTGGCATATATCCAGAGAAAACCATATTTCAAAAAGACATATGCACCCAATGTTCATTACAGCACTATTTACAATAGCCAGGTCATGGAAGCAACCTAAATGCCCATCAACAGTTGATGGATAAAGAAGATATGGTACATATATACAATGGAATATTACTCAGCCATAAAAAGAAGCGAAATTGGTCATTTTTTTGAGACGTGGTTGAATCTAGAGACTGTCATACAGAGTGAAATAAGTCAGAAAGAGAAAAACAAGTATCGCATATTAATGCATATATGTGGCACCTAGAAGAATGGTATAGATGAACCGGTTTGCAGGGCAGATATTGAGACACAGATGTAGAGAACAAACATATGGACACCAAAGGGGGAAAGCGGCAGGGGGTGAGGGTGGTTTTGTGATGAATTGGGAGATTGGAATTGACATGTGTACATTGATGTGTATAAAATGGATGACTAACAAGAACCTGTTGTATAAAAAAAAAGAAAGAAAATGCCCAAAAAAACCCCACTACAATGATGTATCACATCACACTGGTCAGATTGGCCATCATCCAAAAATCTACAAACAATAAATGCTGGAGAGGGTGTGAACAAAATGGAACCCTGTTGCACTGTTGGTAGGAATGTAAATTGTTACAACTACTATGGAGAACAGTTGGAGGTTCCTTAAAAAACTAAAAATAGAACTACCATATAAAGCAGCAGTCCCACTACTGGACATATATCCTGAGAAAACCATAATTCAAAAAGAGTTATGTACCACAATGTTCATTGCAGCACTATTTACAGCAGCCAGGACATGGAAGCAACCGAAGTGTCCATCGACATATGAATGGATAAAGAAGATGTGGCACATCTATACAATGGAATATTACTCAGCCATAAAAAGAAGTGAAATTAAATTATTTGTAATGAGGTGATAGACCTGGAGTCTGTCATACAGAGTGAAGTAAGTCAGAAAGGGAAAACCAAATACAGTATGCTAACACACACACACACACACACACACACACATATATATATATATATATATAATCTAAAAAAAAAGTTTCTAATGAAACTAGGCACAGGACAGGAATAAAGATGCAGAGGTAGAGAACGGACCTGAAGACTCGGGGATGGGGGAGGGTAAACTGGGACAAAGTGAGAGAGTAGCATTGACATACCCTACCAAATGGAAAATAGATAGCTAGTGGGAAGCAGCTGCATTGCACAGGGAGATCAGCTCAGTGTTTTTTGAGCACCTAGAGGGGTGGGATAGAGAGGGTGGGAGGGAGACACAAGAGGGAGGGGATATGGGGATATATGTATACATATAGCTGATTCACTTTGTTATGTAACAGAAACTAACACAACATTGTAGAGCAATTATAGTCCAATAAAGATGTTAAAAAAAAAAGAAAAAATGGTATTCTGGAGCAGCTCTGTTGTCATTAAGGGCCTTGTTTCTTTTATGTTCACAAATGTGTATGAACAAACTTTCCCCTGCCCTTCCTTATTTATAACCCATTAATGCCAACTTATTCACTATACAATTACTGTGTAAACCAACAGTAACTTAATGTGTAGCATTCTGTATAATTTTCATTATCATGTACTTTTAAAAATGGGAGGCTCTTAATAAATTATGAGGTTTAAGTTAAAAAAAAGAAGTTTTCATGCATTTTCTAACGACTCAAAATAAGAAATACATTTCCTATCCCAGCCTCGTATACATTCATACATATATAATTCAAACAAAAATTTAACCTCGTTACTTGCAGTGTGATATATTCTCTATCATAATCTATTTTATTTCATTTGAAAAAATGTTGGTCAAGATTCAGTAAATTAGTCTCATGATCAATTAAAGGGTCAAAATCCAATTATAAATACTGTGAAATAAATTTTCATTTGGAAAGAAGGAGACTCAGAATGAGTTAGCATAAATGTTATTGAGTAAGAGTTATACTATTTCATTCATGTAATCATGTCATTTTTTGCAAGTTGAGAGTCATGGGATTTTGGTAAGTAGATCAGTAAAAAGAATGATGTAATTCTTTCTCAATCTTTACAAATTCTAATCTGGAAGAGGAAAGTTCAAAGAGTAGAGAGTGGAAATGAAAGGTGGTTTATTGCTTTCTCCAAAACTAGTTATTTATAGATAAAAAGAAACAGCTGATGGGGGAAAGATACACCATTAAATTTAAACTGAACAGTGAGACAAAGTGATTAATGGATTTTGTTACCAAGACTTTAAGTGAGAAGGGGAAAGGGAAGTAATGCGCATGGAATACCTACTAGCTATTGAAGGTTGAAAGAAGTATACAGCAAAGTGAGGAATCACCTGAATAAGCCAAGCTGGTCATTCACAATACCGGCTTAAGGTCTAGTTCTCTATCTGGAAATTTAATTTTGTTGGGCCCCTAAACTTGATCAATTTCTTGAGGGTACTCACACTAACCAAGCACATAAGATTGTCCTATAAACCAGATGCCAACACATATATTTATAATGGGAAATGAAACTCCTTAGCCAGCCAGACACTCTCTCTGGATTGCCCATCCTCTGCCTCTAGAGTGATATTTTTTTTAGGGTGTGTTTCTAGGATCATCCATACCAGAAATCATCAGGATTTGTTGAAAATTAAAAATTATCACCTTGGGCTTCCCTGGTGGCGCAGTGGTTGAAAGTCCGCCTGCCGATGCAGGGGACACAGGTTCGAGCCCCGGTGCAGGAAGATCCCACATGCCACGAAGCGGCTTGGGTTAAGACACTGAGATTCTGATTTGAATTGTCTTACGCTTGGGAAAAGGTAGCATCTGTACAGTGCTAATTCTTTCCACTCAGCAACATGCCATGTGTGTCTTTGTCCAGCCCTTGTTTTATGTTCCTAAAATTTACACCTTTTTGGGAAAACTTGATTCTTATATTTATTTCCAAATATTCATTGAATTTTCTTACTGGTTATCAAAGATCTATAGCAAAACTATCTGTTTTTGTATGCTTGTCTGGAAAACTTCCACCTTGTTGAAAGGGTTTATAATTTCCAATAGATTTTCCACTGATTTTTAAAAAACTTCCCTCATAGATGATTATGCCTGAACATAATAGCAATACACTTTCTCCTTCCAATATTTATAACATAACGTTTAGAATCTTATTTTGACAGAACTCTCAGAGCCATTTTAAATAATAAAGAAAAAAAAAGAAAATTGTTGCCTCTTTTTTTTTGTATTTCAGTGAAAGACTGTGCTATTAGGATGTCTTTAGCTGCAAATAATAGAATTCCCTACAGAAGAGGCTGAACTTGTAGGTCTTCCACGTCAGCTTTTTGATAATGTATATAAATATTTTTGCTTTTCCTTGATGATATTAAGGTGGTTGCTGGGTCAAAAAGCATACATTACATTAAACTTTAACATATAATGCTGAATTATTTTCCAAAGGGTTACACACCCACTAGTAATTTGTAAAGGTTTGTGTGGCTTCACATTTTCACTGACACCTGGTAATATATTTCTTGATTTTTGGCACTATATGATCAGAAAAATTCAAAATTGGATTATTTTGAGGTTGAGTATATTTCCAGATATTTGTTAATCAATTGTTTTCCTTCTTCTTTATTTATTTATTTATTTTTGGCTGTGTTGGGTCTTTGTTGCTGCGTGTGGGCTTTTCTCTAGTTGCAGTGAATGGGGATTACTCTTTGTTGCGGTGCGCGGGCTTCTCATTGCAGTGGCTTCTCGTTGTGGAGCTTGGGCTCTAGGCATGCGGGCTTCAGTAGCTGTGGCACGCGGGCTCAGTAGTTGTGGCTCATGGGCTCTAAAGCACAGGCTCAGTACTTGTGGTGCACGGGCTTAGTTGCTCCATGGCATGTGGGATCTTCCTGGACCACAGCTCAAACCCGTGTCCCTTGCATTGGCAGGCAGATTCTTAAACCACTGTGCCACCAGGGAAGTCCCTCTTCTTCTTTAAATGCATATTAATATCTCTTGCTTGTTTTTCTATTCTATGTTTATTTTTTTATTTATATTCTTTTTTAAAAAAACTATTCTTGATTAAAAGATTTCATTGGTTTTATATATATATAGTAAATATTTTCTACCAGTTTGTAACGTGTCTTTTCAGTTTCTTAATGGTGTTTTTTAAAGAACAGATTAAAAAAAATACTTTTCTTATATTTAATTATCAGTCTAATTCTTAATATTTCTTTGTATAAGAAATCCTTCCCTACTGTGAGGTTATAAAACACTTTAAAATTTCGCCTTTTATATTTATCTTTTAATTCCTCTAAAGCTAAATTTTGAGAATGGCACATTGTAAGAACTTAATATTATTTTTTTTTCCATATGTATAATGAGTTGTTCTAGTTGGATGGTTGAAACATCTGTCCTTCCCCTTAATGGTTGAAATGTCACCTGTATCATATATCAAATTTCCATATTTATGTTGGGGCTCTTTCTAGTTTCTCTCTTCTTTTCCATTGCTCAACTGGTTCATCTCTGAGCCAGTATTATACTGTCTTGATAACTATAGCTCTCTACAGTCCTTATCTCTAATAGAGTGAGTCTCCCAATTTGTTCTGCTTTGAAACTTGGTTGGCTCTCCTTGGTCTTATGAATTTTTTCTATGTAAGAGTCTAATATGAGTTTATAAAATTCCTCAAATGATCTTCTTGGTATTTTGATTGGAATTAATTGGAATTAGACTCAATTAAGGATAAACAGCATACTTACGAGCTGAGGTGTTTCCGTGATAGCTTTCCATTTTTTCTGGTCTTTTTTCAAGTTTCTCAATAAACGCTTTAAAGTTCTCACCATTTATGTCTGTTATTAGATAAAGTACTATGTATCTTATGTTTTTCTTGCTTTTTTGAGTAAGATTTTTAAATTAAATATTTCCAATTAATAATCACTGGTGTATAAGAACTCTTCTAATTTTTACATGTTTCCCAAACTTTATAACTTTATTTTTGGCTTACTTAATTAGCTAGGACCTCCATTACAATGTTAAACAGAAGTGGCAGCCTTGAACACATCTGTCTTAATGAGATGTATCATGTTATACCATTAACAATGATATTTGCTGAAATTTTTTGGTAGATATTCTTTAACAGGTTAAGGAAGTTTACTTCCATTCTTATTTTATCAGAGAGTCCTTAATTTTTATCAAGATAAGTATTTATTGTTATCAAAAATTTTTCTGCCTCTATGGAAACAATCATATAATTTTTCTTCTTTAATCTATTAATATGATAAATTCCATTTATTGATTTTCATATGTTCATCCATCATTGCTTTCCAGGGATAAACTACATGTGTTGATGGTGTACTATTTTTTTTATGCATTGCTAGATTTGGCTTTATTGTATTTTGCTAAGAAATTTTGCATCTTTTTTCATGGATCATATTATCTAGTAGTTTTGTTTGTTTGTTCCTTTATCTCTTTTTTTGTTTGTTTTAGTATCATGGCTATACTCCTTCTTAAATGAGATTGGGAGTGTTCTCTCTTTTCCTTTCTATTCATTAGAAAAGTAAAGGGGATATAAAGTAAAGTAAATGCCCTGTCATACCAAGTTAGGTAAAACACACCTATAAAACTATCTGTTATTGGTGTTGTCTGTGGAAAAATTAAAAAAATAATAATTTTAGGATTTTTCAATCTATTGGGTTGGCCAAAAAGTTCACTTGGGTTTTTCCATATTTCTTCTGAATCAATTTTAAGTGAAATATGTGCTTTCCCCCCTATTTTTAATATCATCTTTGTATTCAGTGTCCATCAATTTCACCACAATATGTCTAATTGTAGATTTATTTTTATTTGTCCAACTGGATAATACATTAAACTTATTTTATCTAGGGGTTTGTGTTTTTTAATACTACTTGAACATTCTCAGTTATTATCTACCTCTTCAAACTGTGAAAGTGAAAGGCAGATATCTAAGCTTATTCCACATGATATTAGCAGATGAATTAAATGAAAGACATATATCTATGTTTATGTCAGATAATATAAGCAGCCAGTGTGATGGCAGCAGCAGTAACTAGGGAGAGAATTCTGGAGTAGATGTGTATTGGTTTGAGTGCCATGAGATTCAATTTTCTGTTCCCATATGAAAAATGTTCCATAGCTGCCAAGTGTGGATAAGTTACCTTTTATTGTATTAAGGAGTCTATAATAAATTTAAAGGTTTAATTTATCAGATGGTAGTTAATTTGCTTATTGATTTTACTTTTATATATTCTTTTTTTTTTTTTTTTTTTTTGGCGGTACGCGGGCCTCTCACTGTTGTGGCCTCTCCCGTTGCGGAGCACAGGCTCCGGACGCGCAGCCCCAGCGGCCATGGCTCACGGGCCCAGCTGCTCCGCGGCATGTGGGATCCTCCCGGACCGGGGCACGAACTTGTGTCCCCTGCATCAGCAGGCGGACACTCAACCACTGCGCCACCAGGGAAGCCCACTTTTATATATTCTTAACTTTTATTTTTGGCGGTACAAACTGTTGAATCTGAAGAATTCAAGCATCTTTTCATTATTTTCTTTCATGGAAAAGGAGGTAAAGCCTCGTGAACAGATCATATTAAAGATGATTAAAAAACCAAATAATCTGTTAAAATTAATGCCATCTATAATATTACATTGAACACAGCATAAAATCTTTCAGAAGAAAATGCTAAGGTTAAGAAAAAGGATAAAACTTACCCAGACAATTAACAAGTACTATTTTCACATGAAACTTCTTTTTAAAAATATAGGAGTCAGCTTCAATCTCCACTTTTTTACTCTTGACATTTCTGAGCTCATTTCCAGGTCAAGACATGTAGTAATATTGCCATTATTTCCAAGAATCTATGACAACAAATAGATTTTCCTGCCAACTCTTTTCCTTGGTCTTTGAGGTCTATTCAGAAGGGGAAGAGCATGTTTATCAATCACCAGTAAATGTAAAACTTATAATTATACCTCTCTTTTTCCTCACAGATCTTTCAATGCCTGAACCAAGGCTTGTGCATAGTAGGTATTCAAAAAATGTATTTGATGATAAAGAAATAGAAAACAAGAGAAATCCAGAGAGAAAAATGATACAGAGTTATCCTTTTCTATTTAGAACAGAACAAAACAGCTGAATCCTTCAGAAGGAATAAATGCATCTTGCTTTCCAATTTGAGACTTCTGTTGTGTAGACTACCCTCTGAAGTGGTCTCATTCTGAGAAAAGCCCTAGAGTAGTAGGACTGGGAGCCAGACTGCCTGAATCCAAAACCCCATGTTTGCCACTTGTTAGCTTGGTGGCCAGACACAAGTTGCTTGAATCCCCTGTACCTCAGTTTTCTCATCCATAAAATGGGGATTATAGTACTTCTCTCAATGGCTTACTTTGGGGATTAATTTAGTTAAATGCATGGGAAAATAGAGTAGTGCCTGGCACATAGTAAGCAGTCAATAAATGTTAGCTACTTTTACTATGGACACTTATACTTAAGAAAATTAATTAAAAAGAAATTCACAGATTTCTTGGTGTAGTAGTAGAGGTTAGAGGGAAAGAATTTTTTTCCTTTTTTTTTCTCTTGTATTTTCACGTGGTTCACCTGGAGTATAATTATTAACTTATGATTGTACACTCTGAAATGCAGAATTTAATAACTGCTAAGTTTTTCTTTTTTACTTCTACCATATTTCGTGGAAGGAGAATACCAGAACTTATATAGGGAGAATTGTGATATATGATGCAGTTCACTTCAAGTTACTTCTAAATGATACAGAGAGTAAAATGTATAGATTGTTTTTCTTACTTTTAATTTATCTTTAAAGACACCATCTAGGTAGCGTTCCATATGATTGAAGAAACAACAGCTAATTGCTTGGCTCTGAGATGAAAAGTAGAGGCAAGATACCACCATTTCTTCCTTCTCGTTCATGATGGAGGCAAGAGCGACTTTCTTGAAACCGAGATGCAACCTCCGCGTGACATTCTAAGCATCCGAATTCTAAGGTCAGAACTGATATTCAGTTAAACAAACTTGCCATCTCTAGCTTAAGTAATAACAAGTATGACAGTAGAGATTGAGCACGTATATAGAAACCAGAGCACGTATCTTATGGGTTTCGTCTCCTTAGCTAAGATAGTAGGATGCAATGAAAACCTGAAAACTGTTTAAAGAATTCATTGAAAATTTGTTTCTAGGTTTAGTCTTTTGATACTTTAAGATGACAGAACTAGATTCCTTCCTTTGTTACTGTCATCTGTAGTGGTAAGTGCCTTTTTGGGGGTGACTTTGGATTTCTCATAGTCTTATCGTAAAGAGGTAGGAATTATACAACTTAGCACCTCTATTTCTTCACGGAACCTGTTTTTTTAAAAGGGGCGTATAGTTGCTCAAGACTATGAAATTAGAAGAGAGGTTGCTTATGAAGGTATTCGTATTCAAGGGGGAAGGGCATCTGGTTCATCTTGCAGTTGCCCCTGGAATGAGTTGATGGAGAGTTGGGGGGTAGGGGGCCACAGAAGAAGGCTGCATCTCAAAGTCAGCGGGGGTGGGGCACTGGGGGGTGGGTCTTATCACCCAGACAGTGGTTTGGTGATGAGGTCACAGGGCTGCAGAGCCAAACCATATATTTAGTCTTGGTGTTTTGTCAAAACTCATAAGAGTTAGTGACCTGACATTAGCCAAGGTCTTCCTGGAAAAAATGGGAGGGTGAGCTCACAAAATCCACAATCTGACCTCACCCTCTCCTCAGGGTTCACCCCTGGCACCCAAGGCCCACAGGTGAGTACATTTGCCATTTATGAGTCAGAGCCTTTAGTGTCCAGGGTTGGCAGTTCACTCCCACCTCAGCCCTTCCCTTACTATATTAGAACAGTCTCTCACATTATAAATTATGATAATTTATCTTGTCCCTTTAAGGTGAACTTATTTAAAGTATCAGGTTCTGGATTAATAGTATCTTTTCTTTGATATTTCCATCCCTGTGGAGTGTTTACTCAGTCGTGTGCTAATGATCGGTTTCATGGTCCAGCATCTCAGGGTAGATTTCCATGTCAGGGTTTTATTTTTTAAATGTGGGAACTGATTCTTTTAAACCTAGGAATTGTTTTTCATTAAATGACCTTCCAAGTTTGAATCTCATATATGAGCTACCTCTTTTGAGAACAGTTGTAACTCACTTTACCCAGGAGACATTTTTTTCATTATTTTACTTTATTTTATTATTATTTAAAATTATAGGTGATTTGCAATATTATTTTAGTTTTGGGTGTACAGTATAGTGATTCGGTATTTTTGCAGATTATACTCAATTGTAGGTTACAATTGGTTACAATTCCCTGTGCTATCTACAATATATCCTTATTGCTTATCTATTTTATACATAGTTTGTATCTGTTAATCACATATCCCTAATTTGTTTCTCCCCTCTTCCCTCTCCCCTTAGATAATCACAAGCTTGCTTTCTATATGTGTGTGTCTCTTTCTGTTTTACATAAACATTCATTTGTATTATTTTTTAGATTCCACATATAAGTGATGGCATACATTATTTGTCTGTCTCTGACTTATTTCACTAAGCATAATATTATCTAGGTCCACCCACAATGCTACAAATGACAGGATTTCATTCTTTTTTTATGACTGAGTAATATTCCATTGTATATATACCACTTCATCTTAATCCAGTCATCTGCTGATGGGTACTTGCGATGATTCCATATCTTGGCTATTGTAAATAGTGCCACTGTGAACATTGAAGTTCATGTATCTTTTTGAATGAGCCAGTAGGCATTTACCTATTGTTGTTGTGGATAAATAAAAACTGGAGTAGTAAAACCATACTTAACATGCCAGGTGTTTATAAAATTATTTAAAGAAATTCTGTGTAATTCTTTATATAAAACCAAAAAAATTATAAATTAAACAATTTTTGTAAAGCAGTAAAGCTAATTTATTTACCTTGAGATCAGATTTTTATATTTTAGGTTTTCTTAAACATGAACCTCCATATTTACGCTGATATAAGAACTTAGGCATTTTTTTCATGTGAGACCTTTACTGCTCAGGTATTCATAGTCCATAGTCACTTTAACCCTAAA
Source organism: Mesoplodon bidens (assembly GCF_964165515.1). NCBI lineage: Eukaryota > Metazoa > Chordata > Mammalia > Artiodactyla > Ziphiidae > Mesoplodon > Mesoplodon bidens. The sequence goes on along the minus strand of NC_138176.1, from coordinate 182,113,982 downwards.
AGAAATGTATACATTATATCATTTCCCTGAGTGTCAGTCTTCTTATCAGAAAAATGGAGATAATATTACTAAAATCAACGGTTTGTGGTAAGGGTTGTGCGAAATGGATAATGAATGTTCAAGGGCTCTGTAAATAGTAATGTATTATACAAACATGGTATTGTTACCTGAAACATCACTATCATTTCCAGTGTGTGTGTGTGTGTGTGTGTGTGTGTGTGTGTATAAATAGTTCTTTTGTCAACCTTATTGATCTGAGTACTGTCAAACTGGGGGCAAACTGATCATTCTAAATCTTTAATATCACAGAGATTATCTTTGTAAAATCAACTTGGTTGGCATTCTCTGAGCCTACAACGAGTACATGGCAATTTGAAGTATTTAAGCAGCCAAGTCCTTTTGCAAGCAATAGTGTCTTTGTTTAGCTCAGCGAGAAGGTTTCCTACGTAGGATGGTCAGATAAATAATATCTATAGCTACCAACTGGACCAACTACAGATACTCACCTAGAACCTTGTGCTATTCTTTCACTACTTTTTAAAAGAGTTCAAAATCTTGGTGATAATAGTCATGATTTTCCACATAATCGAGAAATAAATACCATGTAGTTAAGGCATAGAGAAGTCCCTAAATGGACAAGACACTGAACTAGAAAAATCCTAGAGAGAGCTATGGTGCTCCTGTTTAGAATGCCTTGCTCTGGGTCATCCACCTCCTATCTCACCTACACAACCCATCAGTGACATCAGTGCCTGTTTACTTGCTAAGTAGGTTTAGGCGATTCTAAGAACCCGAGGTTTCCTCTGACAAATGGACAAATGTGAGAATAGAAGTTGTGCATTGTTTGATGTTCTTGCAAAAGATTCAGGAAGTCAGAGTTAATACCAAGGTGATGCTACCATGGCAGAAACTATGGGTGAAGTTAGAGTAATGTTGCTCTACCCAGTGGTCTCAGTGCTTTGAAGGACATTTACAGTGGTACAAAAATTTAGCTCAGAGGAATTTTGAGAGTCAGAGGTCAAAATGATTTTATTGTATGTCTGGTCCTCTCTTCAGACATGCTTAGAAGTTTCAAGCATGTATGTACTATTAGAATCTGCACTTCTAGTGTCTAGTGCAGTATCTGATAAGAAATGAGTTTGCAACATATTCATGTGGAGTGAATGAAATTACTTTTTGAAGATTTCAGACTTCCACCATTTCATCATCAAATGGTACTTTGATCTATCTGTCAATATTAAGAGAAAGAGGGAGAGAGATGGGGAGAGAGAGATTTATGAGAGAGACATTGATGGTAAGGTGTCAGTGATGTATAATAACCTAACAGATTATCTCTCTTTTTAAAGTATAAATGATGTACAATATTATATAAGTTATGGGTGTAAAATACAATGATTCATATTTTTTAAAGGTTATACTCCATTTATAAAATATTGGCTTTATTCCCTCTGTTGTACAATATAACCTTGTAGCTTATTTTATACATAACAGTTTGCACCTCTTAATCCCTTACCCCTATATTGCCCTTTCCCCCTTCCCCCTACCCACTGGTAGCCACTAACTTGTTCTCTTTATCAGTGAGTTGGTTTCTTTTTTGTTATATTCACTAGTTTGTTGTATTTTTTAGATCCCACAAATAAGTGATATCATACAATATTTGTTTTTCTCTATCTGACTTATTTCACTTAGCATAATACTCTCTAAGTCCATCCATGTTGTTGCATATGGCAAAATTTCATTATTTTGGGCTTCCCTTGTGGCGCAGTGGTTGAGAGTCCGCCTGCCGATGCAGGGGACACGGGTTCATGCCCTGGTCCGGGAAGATCCCACATGCCGTGGAGCAGCTAGGCCCGTGAGCCATGGCTGCTGAGGCTGCACATCCGGGGCCTGTGCTCTGCAACAGGAGAGGCCACAGCAGTAAGAGGCCCATGTACTGCAAAAAAAAAAAAAAAAAAAAATCATTATTTTTATGGCTGAATAATATTCCATTGTATATGTATACCACATCTTCTTTATCCATTCCTGTGCTGATGGATACTTAGGTGGCTTCCATATCTTGGCAAATGTAAATAATGCTGCTATGAACATTGGGGTGCAAGGAATTGCTGGGTCACATAATAGTTCTATTTTTAGTTTTTTGAGAAACTTCCATACTGTTTTTCATAGTGGCTGCACCAATTTACATTCTCACCAGCAGTGAACAAGGGTTCCCTTCTCATCACATCCTCATTAACATTTGTTATTTGAGTTCTTCTTGATGATAGCCATTCTGACAGGTCTGAGGAGATATCTCACTGTAGTTTCGATTTGCATTTCCCTGATGATTAGTGGGGTTGAGCACCTTTTCATATGCCTGTTGGCCATATGCATTTCCTCTTTGGAAAAATGTTTATTCAGGTTTTTTGTCCTTTTTTTTTTTGCTTTTTTAACAGCTTTATGCAACTGTAATTCTGAGACCTCTGGAAAGAGCTCATACAACTCAACATCAAAAACCCCCAAAACCCAAAAAAACCCCAAAACTACCTAATCAAAAAATGGGCTAGCTATTATGAAGTTTGCCCATTTTTTGATTAGGTAGTTTTGGGGTTTTTTTGGTTTTTTTTTTTTTTGATGTTGAGTTGTATGAACTATTTCCAGAGGTCTTTTAATAGGGAATAGAATGATAAACTTGAGAAATATGTCCGCAAGAGTAGAATTTCTGGCAAAAGAAAGAAACTCGTGAGCTAGACATTCTTTTTTAATAAGGAAGGAAGCAGCAGAACAAAAGGGTCTCCTCTGTGCCTCTCTAATACTTTTACATTCATGACTTCCTGCTCTGCTTCTGCTCAAGTCACACGACCAATTCACATTCTCAAATTATTGCTTTGCTCTTTATCTTGATAAGGAAAAATAATTTTTATTTTCTAAAAGAGAAATCTTTTCCTAGTTGCTCTAGCTTAATTGAATTTCCTATTTTTTATTCTATGATTACCAATATTCAAAATGTGTTTCTAATCTTGAAATAAAGGAAAAATTTTAAGGTTAAAGTTTAGGCTTGATGGAGCTTGCAGGGTATAAGAGTGAAAAGAGAAAAGAACATGCAAACCAGAACATGACAGATTCCCATAAGTTTCTCTGAGAAATGCAGGAGTCATCTGCCCAATTGCAAAATCAACACTATCATTAAATATGCAGCAGGATGATAACACAAAGTATGAGCTTGGCCAAAAACCACAAGCTCTGGAACAGGTTCAAACCAAACACAGACAGGAAACCACCTACTCAGGCATGGAGAGGTTAGGTGCTCCTGAGCACAAAGCAAACGTGCCCAATGACTGACAATTCTCCTTGGTGAGTCTGACTAGTGCCTCTGAACTTACTTACATCTGGGGAAAAGAGTAAGTGTATCCAAAAACATTTTAGGAAAAAGTGAAGACATAAAAGATATTGTAACTTAGAAATTTAAAATGTCTAATATTTTACTATTTTTAAGTGACCCAAATCCCTTAACAGTTTTAGTTATTTACTTAGCTATATTGCTGGAAACAAGTTTCAGTAAAATATCGTGTAGTATGGGTTATAGGTCGATAATTAAGACCTTATTTTTACTTAAACATGAGAAAGTTTTAGTTAAATTGTTACTATTGTCCTCTAATGCTCAAATTTTGAGTTTTATGATATATCATTGGATGGTATAGATTGATCTTCATACTACTTATCACCACGACTTCTACTACTACTTCTACTACTGCTACTACTGTTATTACTGCTTCCTCTAGATCACATGAATAAAACATTTAACAGGTATCAGGCACTGTTCTAAGCATTTGACATATATTAACTGCAATTTATCCAACAATCAACCCTATGAGTTACTGTTATTATTATCTCCAATTTTTAGAAGAGGAAATTGAGTCACAGAGAGATTAAGCAATTCTCTTTATAAGTGGCCAAGTCAGAATGATTACAATAACATGGAATTCCAATGATAGGAAAATTAATTTTTTATGGGAATTTTTTTCTGAAAACTTTGTTGGATCTTGGAAGCAGTCATACAATATCAATTCACATATTCAAGTATGTATAAGGTGCCTATTATATGGCAGGCACCCTGCAGGGGATTGAAACTATAAACATGACATAGGTATCTGTCCTCATTTAAAGACATACAATGATGAATACTCTGGTTCTATTTGAACATTCTTAAGACAGCTGTTACTCTGTGGTGACTCTTGGAGAAAGGGTTGAGCAGGAATTTCTTCCCAACCATTTCAGCCATTCTACTGACAGACTCAGCCAGGCTGGTTTCCTTGTGCTTTAATTGTTCTTACACTTGTTGGAAAGCAGGATGTCTCTATAGAAAGATTCCTCTTCCTTATATCTTGTTAACAAAACCACTTTGGCTGAATGTTCCTTCATGCCAATCAGCAGAAATCTGTCCAGTTAGAACCGGATGATAGTTTGACCCAGAAGAACAGTTCCTTTAAGGATGTTTTAGTAGATCTAGAGCTTCCTTGTGCAGGGTCCCTCAGTTCAGCCCAGGAAAGAGAACAGGATGACTTTCTAATCAGGAATATTCCATGCCTCCCTTCTACACCTAAGACCCAGGTAAGGCAACAGAAATTTCTGTGTTGAATCTCTACACCAGCTCTCTTTGTCTTTGGTACTATGCAGGTTCTGTTCCTCAGCCCAGTGTTCTTGGAAATTGAAGATAAGTTTTAAACTCTAAACCATTGAGTGCATATCTCATAACATAATATTGATCCTAAATATACTTACACATTGTCTTGGTTTTGGTTTCTCCAGATAAAAATTTGAGGGCAAGTAGCTTGTTTGAGAAATTTATCACTTTTCTATTGACAGAATAATTCTGAGTAACAGGCAACTATTGCTGTATGTTGGGCTACAGCAATAAGCAGATATTTAGCTGAAGGATCTGCAGCATCAAGCTGATTTGAGTTTGGCTCAACTGATCTTGGCTGGACTTGCTCACCTGTTTGGGGATTAACTCGCTGCCTGTTGATCTGGGAAGGCCTCAGATGGGAAGACTGGGTTGTTTTGCTAGTCTCTCATCTTCTTCCTGGGACCAGGGACAGTGCGTGTCCTTCTCATGAAAATGACAGAGGCAAGAGCAAGCAGAAAAACACAGGTATGTTTTAGAGCCTCTGCCTTGGTCACATTGGCTAAATCACCATAGCAAAGTCACAAAGCAGGTCCAGGAAGCAGATACCAAGACTGCCAAGATGAGATTAAGCATGTTAGGTTTTTGTTATGGAAAACAGTTGTGAAAGAGAATGGGGGAGGGCTTCCCTGGTGGCACAGTGGTTGAGAGTCCTCCTGCTGATGCAGGGGACATGAGTTAGTGCCCCGGTCCGAGAGGATCCCACATGCCATGGAGTGGCTGGGCCCATGAGCCATGGCCGCTGAGCCTGCGCGTCCGGAGCCTGTGCTCCGCAACGGGAGAGGCCACAACAGTGAGAGGCCCGCGTACCGCAAAATAAAAAAAAAAAAAAAAGGAGAATGGGGGAAAAAGCTTAGAAACACTGGGATAGCCATGGACCACAATACAGGTCTGACCCTGCTGAATGAGAGAGGGAAGGGAAGTGGGTGGATGTGTCCTAGACTGTCCTGCAGTCTAAAAATGCTTTGGCAATGCCATTGGGGAGTCTTCAAGACAAAAATGGCCATCAGACCCAGGAATCCTGTGTTTCCTGAGAATGGTCAGTCATTGGCTAGGAGCAGTGTCTGGGAAGCATTTCCTCTGTACAAATGTAGCAGTGAATTTTAAAGCATAGAACTGTGGGCTGGGACCTGTGGTCAGTTGTGCTTCACGTGGTTGGAGGCTTGTGTGGTACATTCTCATTGTTGCCACATGAGTCCAGCCTAGATTCAGAAGGTGGGAAAATATATTCTGCCTCTTTAGTGAAAGGAATGGCAAGGTGACCTGGCAAAGAGTATGGGTATAGGGAAGAGAAAAGATTTGGGACCATTAATACAACCTACCATAGGAGGCGAATGAAATACCAGCAGAGGAATGAGGGGAAGGAGACAAGGAAAAGAAGCAACCACTGAAGAGGTACCAGCAAGGGAGCTCCCACTGTGGGAGACCAGACAATCCATTAGCAAAATTCTAGAAGCAAGTGTAAAAGACCTACTGCAGAAATATCCCAGCCAAGGGGAGATTGAGACGATGAGTATTTACAGTTCAGTCTGGATGGAATTTAGATTGGGATACAAGAATCATGGAAGATAAAGGTCTGGTAAATAAGGGGCCGGATAACTGAGGGTCTTGATGGTTGGGCTAAGTTTGTCATTTATTGATAGGCCCTGGTGAGAGGCATGTGGATATTTTAAAGCATAATCAGGGTTTTATATAATCCAAAGGTCAAGCTGACAGTGGAGTGTGGATGGGTTTGATCATGGTGAGACAGGAGAAAAGGGAACCTATTATGAGTCAATTATAAAAGTCTACATAAGAATTTTGAGAGCTTAACCTAGAGTAGCATCAAAGGAAATAAATAAAGGTGGATTTAATAGACATCTTGACATCACAGAGGAAGATTTGGTGAATTCATTGTGGGTGCTAAGGGCTAGGAAAGTCAAAGATGATTGGGAGAGAGTCAGTCTGTGTGACTGAAGGAATGCTGGGGCTTAGGACAGAAATGGTAAAGCCATAACAAAAATGTATTCTTGGTGGAGGAAGACTAGTGATGTTAGATGCTTGGTTTGGTTTTACTCTTGTTAGGTTGAGGTATTGACAGAACTGCCAATTAGAGACCTTTGTAGATAGCTGGGCACAGAAAACTGCAACTCAGGTGAGAATTAGAGCTAACAATATAGAATCAGGAATCATTCCAATGGCACCAATAGCTGTGGGCAGGCATGAAACAGGAAAGAGGTGATATGGAGATGTCCTCACAGACTAGCAGGCCACAACACTTCCTAGATCTGACTTATCAGAGAAGAGATGACTTCTCTTCTGCTCAGGACCAGCTCAGCACTTTCCCTATCTGAAGCTGGCCAAGGCATAGGAAGCAGTCAGCGCAGAGCCGAAGACCGAGAGAGGATGGATGAACTTAAGAGATTGGTCCTCTCTTCCATACGAGTCTCTATTAACCCCTGACCCTGATTGTTTTGCATTTTTTAATCAGCCGTGCCTTTTTCTCTTTTTTTTTCCTGGCTCACTTTCAGGAATTTGTAAACCCTGTTATGAATTTGTCTTTGAAAAATAATACCTACAAGAAAGCTGGTTTTCCAATTAGTGTCAGAATTGGAGGAAAAAACTGGGATAAGTTCTTCAAGGTAACTGGTGTTTGTATTTAAACCCACCTTGAGACTCTAAACCAAACGCAAATGCCAGTGGAAATTCCCAGGTTTCTGCCAGACACGTTTAAATTAGATTAGGACAACACTGGTTCTTCTGAGAGCTTATTCATGGAAGATGTTATAATCATTTGTAGTGTAGGAGGTAGTTCACTTCAAGGTCCCTAACAAAACTTGTTTGATGCTCCACATCTTTCTTGTATGCCTGGAAAACCTTCTCATGCCCACATGCCCAGCGATATCTGGCCAATTAAAGAAATTCTTTATTACATTCACAAACATGGTGAGACTAGACTCCTCTCAAGAATTCTCCCACTGTGGTTACATGTTCTCTTCCACTGAATAATATTGCATCATTTACTCACGTTTGTGCTATGTGTCAGCTTCCTTCCCAACCAATTATGTGCTTATTAATAATTATAACAATAACTACTCTATATTAAGTATATGTTATTGCCAAGCTCTGTGCTAAGCATTCTACCTATATCACTTCATTTTCATCTTTACAATAACTCTCTAAGGTAGATATTATTATTTCCATTTTCCAGTGGAGAAACAGATTCATTGACATTTGTAACTTGTCAAAAGCCATAAGAATAGGAAGTGGCAAAGTTGGGCTTTGAACGCACAACTTCTCATTTATTTAAATAAGAGAATATGTAAAATTGTACATATGATAGTTATGGAATCACCTCTATTATATTTCTTACATTGTTAAGTCTGTAAATTGACTGGATGTTTAGTTTTTATATGACCTCTCCAAGTTGCTGGCTTCTTGGCTTATTTGCAAAAGATGTAGTGGTGGAAGCTGTCCTACATAATTAGGTCATAAAGTTCTGATTACCTACCTTATTTGGTGAAGGTTTTTTTTTTTTTAATGGCCCCTCACATACTAATGATAATCATTACTTGAGATTCCTGTGAAACAGTAAAGTAACAAAGATAAGAATAGTGCTGTGGGGCTTCCCTGGTGGCGCAGTGGTTGAGAGTCCGCCTGCCGATGCAGGGGACACGGGTTCGTGCCCCGGTCCGGGAAGATCCCACATGCCGCGGAGCGGCTGGGCCCGTGAGCCATGGCTGCTGAGCCTGCACGTCCGGAGCCTGTGCTCCGCAGCGGGAGAGGCCACAATGGTGAGAGGCCCGCGTACCGCAAACAAACAAAAAAAAATAGTGCTGTATCATAGGCACAGAAACTTCTGCCTTTAAGGTTGTGTTATTTCTGTTTATGTAGAGTAGGGAGGGTCTGATTTGGCCTGCCTTTTTGCCTTCACTGAACGTCAATCAATACATTGACATCAACTTAAAAATGTTGATGGCTTTTAATGGACCAGGTGATGTGAAAAGGTTAGACACAGATGTCTTCCACTCAAGATGGGCTGGTCAAAGTACCACAGTCCAGAGTTTGGCCTTCAGCTGTGTCGATTTAGAAAACAGAGTATATAACCACAACAGAAATGGAGCTGGTTCTCGGAACAGATTTAGTTAACCTTAGAGAATAAGTTGTAAATTCAAGATGGAAATTTATTACTATATTTCCTACATGCTGAATTGCAACTTTTTAAAACACTTCCACATTTTTTAAATGATGGTGTTTCTTGTGATGGAAAAATTTATTTAATACGTGGTATTTCTTTTTCTTTAATGTTCTTTTAAACTAAGTGGCATATGCTATAATCAGCAGCTTAGCACTGAGAAAAAATTAAAATGTGAATTACAAGCCCCAGGAAGACTAGGATCCTATGGCCAGTACATTTTCTCCCAGTTTACAAGTGTATAGGAAGTAAAGTTGTGATCAGGTGGTTTCCTGGGAACATGGGATCCAATCAGAGAGAGTTCTTTTTTTTTTTTTTTTTTTTTGTGGTACACGGGCCTCTCACCGTTGTGGCCTCTCCTGTTGCGGAGCACAGGCTCCGGACGCGCAGGCTCAGCAGCCATGGCTCACGGGCCCAGCCGCTCCGCGGCATGTGGGATCTTCCCGGACCGGGGCACGAACCCGTGTCCCCTGCATCGGCAGGCGGACTCTCAACCACTGCGTCACCAGGGAAGCTCAGAGAGAGTTCTTTGATTAAGGTAATTTCATGCATCCATCTCTATGATCAGACTGCAAGTGCCACTAGTTCCTTACTAGTGGCACTTGCCACTAGAGACCACCGGATGCCCATGGCAGATATGGTGGATTGGCTTTCCACATCCGTTCTTACCTCCTTGTGCTGGGCATTCCTGCACTGCAGAGGTTAGAGAGGTGAAACTTACCATTCCTGTTCTCTTGTATAACTAAGGTTCTGGAGGTGAAGTAGGCTCCTCCAGTGAGATATGTTTGTGTAATATTTGAGAGAAATGGCAAGCTGAAGCCATTTATATTTTCTGATTCTTTTAGCTGTTTTATGCTAATAACAACAATGCTCCAGCATCCAGTCTCTTGCTTTGAGAACCAGTTGCCATGGTGGCAGTTTTTTGACCCCTGGGTAGCTATGATGATATGTTCTTGAATAAAAGAGTTTCAGTGGCAATTTCTCGATTTCATATCCTCTTGACTGAGACAGACTCAGGTCTATAGTGGTCTTGGGCAAGAGGATTCCATGGTTGGGTAGAGGGCTACATGACTGTAATTTCCATTTTCCTGCACTGAACCCTTCTGGTACATTGATTTCCCTCTGATAGACACATATGTTCCTTTGTTATGTTAATACATCTAGGGAGTGAAACAATCAGTTCTGACAACCTGGGAGCCATTATCTCCTTAGGGTAATTGTTTACCTCTATTCTCTGTCCTAGGATGTTTTGATTTTTATCTTTTGGCCCTTGGAGAGCAATGTTTTTTCCAAGTGTTGGAGAGCAGCTCTTTTTTGCCTTCCTTCCTATCTACAGGAAGAGATAAAAATGTACTGGGAAGATGTTTCAACACATGTTACGGATGTAGCACCCACAAGTGAGTAATGGAGAACACCACCAAATATGAAAGCACATCACATGATGACACTATTGCAAGCATTTTGCAATTGTGAAGATTTATACTCCTTCTCACTCTACAAGTTAAATTACGTTAGACCAGAGACATCTCTTATTTACTTAAGTATTTTTTCCCCTCTGAAACAATTACTTTATTTTTCTCTTCGGCAGAAAGAAAAACAACCTCAGGATGTCAACAGTATAGAGTAGCTTAACAATTTTATGCAAGTCATAGCTGATATGGGTCATGACCATGGGGGATGATACCTGGTTATTTTATTCATATGGCTAAGGAAAATTATAATTTAGAGTAGTTAATATTTTGCATAGACTTGTTTAATCTTCCAAACACAAGATAATATCAGAAATGATGTTTCCAAGTGGGAATTGTAGGATATGACTCCCTCTCTTTCCTCCAAAACCATCAGATAGAGCCAAGGTAAAACTATCTTTGTGACTTAATCTAGGATTTGACATGCCATCTAATATTTATCAAGAAGTAATAATATACTGATCAACTGACCATTTGCTTCTTCTCAGGAATCAACAATTATTTCTATCTCTTAAAACTAGCTAAGACACATTGTCTCTATGATGCAACAATTCCATTCCTTTTTATCTCCCATTGCAGCTCCTTGTTTTATCCACTCATTATATTTAATTGTGTTTAAATTAACAAGCCAAGGCTAAAACCTTTCTGTTCACCAGGACAGGTAACTCTAGCTCACCTAGACAAATCTAGGCTTAATCTTAACACTAGGTCTGACGCCCCAGGCATTCAGGTACGTGTCTTAATGGTTAGAAAAGAACCAAGGGCCTTTTTACATGGCAGAGAAGTGTGGACTCAGTGATGTCATCTCAACAGGATATGTCCCCAGCTCTCTTTAATGACTCATTATAAATTCATGTTCCATCGGTATATCTAAACTTTACTTTGTTCTCATATTGTACAATCTCTTTGGATGTTGATTACTATGCAAACTCTGTGGTTATTGAGGTTCTAAAGTTCCCTGCTTATATCCCAAATGTTCTAGAATTCACTGACCCATACTGTATCCATTCTTTAAGAAGGAGCAGATGACAATTGAAAACTATTAATGAGAATGTGAGTTAAAGAAGGCACAGGAGAGAGTAAATAACAGAAAGCAAAAAGAAAGAATTTCTTCTCTTCTTCCCTCCTCTCTTCTTGTCTGTCTTCTGTTAATGTTTGCCTTTTCCTTAACTATCTTTAGTTTATACCATCAGGTTTTCTTCCTTTTCTCTGCATTATTCTCTCTATTACTTTGGAAGCCAGGGAATATTGACCAGTAACAGCATCATTGATACCATGTGCCATGATGAAGAGCAGAAAAGTAGGAGTTTAGTTTCTTCTTCATGTTTGGGCTTTTAGAGTATACAGCATGCTTGCCTCAAAAATAACCACCACTGCCACTATTACCATCACTGAAACAGCTTATATTTGTAAAGTCTATTGTTTTCAGGAAGTTTACACTGTAATTTCTACCTCCAGTAGCATCTAACCATTTGCCTTTATTCTGTCCTTCACACCAAAGGAATCCACTCTTTTTACATTGCAAGTTTTCCAACGTTTGAAAAACGAATCATGTCTTCCATAGCACTTGCCCCTTCAGTTAAGAATCTCATTTGGCATGCATTTAAACTCCTCATTACCCAGGTCACTTTTCTAGTTTGTCAAATTCCTTAAAATATAGTGCAGAGAACTGCAAAGACTCTTTTTCTCTCTTACCTTTGCTGATCCAAAAATGATACTTAAAAACATGGCAAGTTAACATTCTGTGTGTTTTCACACTTTGGCATATATTGAACCTGAGGTCAACTAAAATCTCCATACCTGTTTTTACAAATGAGGTTTCTGCCATGTCCTTCTGTAAAATTTTGTTTTTATCTTAAATATAGAATTTTATCTTTATTTCCTTTAACGTTCGCTGCTTGTTTTAGCCCCAATTCCTGGTTATTAGAAACAGTTTTGAATCTTGAGTTTGTCAATTTATTTAGCTACACTTTGAATGTTGATAATATTTCAATGGCCTTGAGGATAAGAACATTGTAACTCTATAATGGAGTCCTTTGGCAGCTGTTCAGTACAATTTAATCGAATATTAACAGACTATAGAGCCATGTAGGCCAGAGAAATATATCCATTAAAAAGCATCTTTTTCTTGAAGTTTCTCAGAAAATTACATTTTCTCTGATTAAAATAGATGCCTGGTCATTATACACAATATATACAAGCAAAAATAAGAAAATAGGGTTTCCCTGGTGGCGCAGTGGTTGAGAGTCCGCCTGCCAATGCAGGGGACACGGGTTCGTGCCCCAGTCAGGGAAGATCCCACATGCTGCGGAGCAGCTGGGCCCGTGAGCCATGGCCGTTGAGCCTGCGCATCCAGAGCCTGTGCTCCACAATGGGAGAGGCCACAACAGTGAGAGGCCCACATACCACAAAAAAAAAAAAAAAAAAAAAGAAAGAAAATAAAAATCACCAGTAATTCCTCTGTTCCAACATAACCAATGATGACATCTTGGGACATATGTTCTAGTCTCTTTTCATGCATATACATCTATCTTTTAAATGAAATTATAATTGAACACACTGTTTTGTCACCTACTTTCTTTACTTAATGATCTGTCTTGTCCACTCATTACATATTTTCCTACAACATCATCTTTAATTGCTCCATAGTATTCCACTGTGTGAATATATGATTATTTTATTTAATTATTTACCATTGTTGTGGGAAATAATTATATTCAATACATTATATATCCACGTACTTCTTCCCATTATACACTTGCTCTCTTGCTAGACTGAAGTCCTCTCATTCCTTCAAGTGATTCTGACAAGAAAGACAAGATGATATAATTCAAGGAAGCTTTGTGATAGTGTTGGGCTGGCCCTATGTGTGTGCTTGTCTTGAATAATTTCTTTCTGCTCTATTGCCACTTCTAGCATATTCAAGATGGAGAACTCTGGAAGGAAGAATGAGATAGAAGATTGCCAAGTAGCTCTAGCAGATGGAAGTAGAGATATTTGATGGGCCCTCTCTCCTTTCATTAAAAAAGTTAGAGTGCTAACTAACATTAGTGTTTTATCTTCCGAGGAAAAAGCATAGTGCTTTGAGTTTCTAAAAGTTATTGAATTTGGGGAGTTGCAATGGAACAATTGATGATAGGGCCTTGTTTTTTAGTTCCCTGTTTCTGTGAAGGAGCATCCACTTCTACATCCAGAAACTCAGAAATCATCCTTGAATGCTCCTTCTCTTTGACTACCTCCTCCCAATAACCAATCCACCACCAGGTCCTGTTTATTGCAGTCTCTAAATGTCTTTCACATCTGTCTACTTCTCTCCTTCCCCACAGACACCATCTTGTCCAAGCCAGGAGGAATGCACTTTCCTCACTAGGAGTTTAATCATTGCAACCTAGCCCCTCCCACTCCCACCTCTTCCCAATATTGTGGCCAGGATGCTGTCTTTAAAGCACAGGTCTCATCATGTCTTATCTTCCTTAAAGCATTTCATTGACTGCCCAGTGTTGTGAAGATAACACGTCCCATAAAGCCCAAGCAATCCGTGGTCTGAGATGCAGTGTAATGTAGGAGTTAAGGGCATGGACTCTGGAGCCAAGACTGCCAGGGACTAATTCCCACCTCTAACACTCACTAGCTGGGCCATCTTGAGAAGTTTCCTACCTTCTCTATGCCTCAGTTTCCTCACCTCTAGGATGGGACTAATAGTGGTCCCTCCCTCATAGGGTTTTTTAGGAAAAATTTAAAAGTTAATATTGTAAAACTCTTTAAAAACCTCCTATAAGCATTGTAACTGCTCTTGTAAATCTCTGTTCTCCCTTCTAGCATATTCAAAGTGGGGAACTCTGGCTATGTAAGTGTTAGCTATTATTGTTATCTATTCAGCTTCATCTCCCACTAAAACCCTCCCTTCCTTCCAGCTCTCTACGTTCCTGGGTTTCCCTGAGTTCCCCAGAAACACCGGGGTCCATCCTGTCCCTGCCCCTCCCAGCATGCTCCCCTTCCTCTCTTTTCCCTCCCTTAGCCTAGAGACCTGTGGTCCTGCCTTCATCATCTGCACTTCCTGACCCCTGAGACTAGGACCTTTCCCTCTTATTCCTTCTCTTGTGATTATCTGATTAATGTTTATCTCTTCTGGTATAGAGGAGGTATTAGTCTGTTTCACTGACCTCCGGAGTTCCTGTGCCTAGCACAGTGTTTGACACAGAATACCGCTAGATAAATATTTGTTGTGCTTTTGCCTATAAACTTCTTTCATGTTATATCACATCATACCAGCCTGTGGCATCAAAATGCATATAATCAGCAGCTAAGCCACTGGACTCTGGTGCTTTCACAGCAAAGCTTGGAGCTAAGGGCAGTTTTGAATTTCTGTTTCTCATTTTTTAGGAGTAAAAGAAGTTTGGGAATCCCACAGACATTTATTTTTATGTTCAAGCAAGTCTTACCGAGTAGTAAGATCTTCTAAGTGAATTATTAGGGATTATGAAAATTTGAGATTCATGAATTAAAGTTATTATGCTTCTAAAATTGCAGAGGATGAAAATTTAATATTTTCCTAAGGAGCTTCACTAGCAAGCTATACTTGGTAAGAACTTCTAATACATACCCAGGTCATTGGAATTTCCCAAATTATCAGAGAAGATTCTCTGATCTCATTGTATTAACGTTGTTTTAAGTTAGTCACAATTTTCAATTGCTCCTGTTATTGTATTGTTTAATTTAGTTGTTGAATTATGCTTAGAATACACTTTTCACAGTGACTTTGTTGCTGTGTAAGTTGCTGAAATGCTACTATTTTGTTGTTTTTTGTTCCTCTCCAGTTCTTTATTGCAAAGTTTTTTCCATGGTAGAATCAGTGGAGTAGGTGGGTCATATTTTCTTCCTTTTCCCTCTTAGCTAAGTGGGTCCTGGTCAAAAAAGTTTGAGAAATTCTGCTCTTGAACAGCACTTAGAGAGAAGAGTGACTGTCTCTGCAGGGAGCTGGGGCTGGGAGGTTCTGGGAATCAGATCTAAATTGAAAGTGGGAAAAAAACTTGGGTTAAAGTTTAATTTTACTCATGCAAAATTTGCATTCTATTCTAAAATCAACCAACACCCATGATACTCTCACACTGGGTATTAAAAGAAAAACAAAAACAGGTTTATTTCCAATTAAGTATCACTGGATACAATCAATGATTCCCTAGGGTGGGCCATTTCATCCTGCAACACTTGTGCCCCCAAGATGAGTACTTCATTTCCTTCTGCTTTGCACAAGTCTGGAAGATGAAAATGGCAATGGATAGAAAATGGAAAATAATTAATGTTCATGGGAAAAATTTACTCTAAGCCACTAAAATATATTAGGTCAGTACTTTTTTTTGTTTTTTTAGTTAAATGATAGTTTTATTTCAAGGGTCCTGAAGTTTAAAATTCAGAAGTATAAGACTATGTTTAAGACTCTGATGATAATCTGTCACAGAATTTACCAGAGAAACCTCTGGTTCTCATGGACTCTAGCCTCCATTCTTCTATGACTTCATTTTGATGAGTCTGAGATATGAATGTAATAGTTTCTGATAGACATTATAACTGTTGGAAGACAAGGAAAACCTAAATGAATTCAATTAATAGATAATCATCAAGTCCTATTTACTCTAACATCTAACTCTTCTGTGAACAAACATTTTACAATGCTTTAAGGTCATTTGGTATCTCTCATTCATACATCTATTATCTTTTTCATTAATTAATTAATTTTTTCACAAAACAGTGCTCCAGATGCAGTGAATAATAAAATACTTGGATGATGTAGTCCCTGTCCTCTGCAAGCTTACAGTATAATACTAGTACATTTGATCTTTCTAAGTTTCAGTCCTTCCACTTATATTCTCCTCTTCCTATCTCTCTTTGTTTGAACCTTTCAAAAGCAGCTAACTCCAACCCAACAAAAAAATACAGAGTTCAGGGAAAAGTATTATGGTCATGATTAGGATTGGGGGTTGAGGACAGAAATAACGATGAACTCGTTTTTTCTCCACAGAATAAGGAAATATGTTAAAAATGTTAAAAATGAAAATATGTTTAAAATGAAAATATAATTTGGCTTAATAATTATAAAATGATAAAAATAATCAACACTTCAAATCACTTTACATATATTAACTTTTTTCTGCCTAACAAGAACCCACGTGGTGAGCACTATTATTGTCAATAATTTGTAAATGAGGAAGTAGGCATGTTTGATAAAGGTTGGAAATTAGCATCAGGGACTGAGGAAAAAAAATGTCAGTTTTATGATTGTTCTTTTCTTAGAGTCAGTGTTTTAAAAATGTCTTGACAGTAGACCTACAAGTTAGGGGGTCTTTTTGGGACCTTTAGTAACTAAATCCTTTAGAAGAAGTAGGAGGGAATTTGACTTACAGTAAATAGTATTGCAGAGTTATTGTATTTGCTTTAGTATTGGTCCTACTAAAGGCAGTCCAGGAGATCCATGAGATCACAGGAAGATATGAAGTCTTAAGGAATCAAGTTTCAATTCAAGTCATTACTGGATAGAGGTCAATGGAAGAATTCCTGTGAAACTTGTTTCAGCTTTTTAAAGAGATAGTCTTAAACAAAGAAGTATTGTGTTAAGCTCAAAGAAAGAGAGATGAAACAAAATTTTCATAAAGGATATGAATTCTAGGACTCTTCCTTTTCATATACATTAATACAACCTCTCATTAACTACAGCAGATCTGTTTTCAGCAAAAATCTCCAAACAAGTATGTCAGAATGATAAGAAAAGAAAAGAGTAGCTTTTCTGTAGCTTTGTGTTTAAGGGGGAAAAAATTCAACCAGAAAAATGGGGGAAATGTTGACTTTAGTCTTCAGCTATTGTGACCATACCATGATTACTATGGCAACAGGTAGTAAAACAATGACATAGTCTCAGTTTGAGTGCCCTGTTTAGGCAACTAGTCACACCCTGCACAGCTCAAAGGGCTGCCTCTCTGTCTCTCCTTTCCTAGCTGAGTGGCTATTGAAAGAGCAAAACCACAGAGACACTCATCAGTATAAGAGACAATACTGATTAGCTAAATCAAACATTTATTTATTCATTCATTCATTCAGCAAATATTTACAGTCCAGCTGCCTAGAAACACTTTCCCTAGAGGTAAGGTCAGTTCTTAGAGAAAGCTTGATTTACTGCTTGATCTGTTTTGTCCCTAAAGAGGCTATCTAAAAATAATGATGCTTCTTTCCAAGTTTCTTTTAAAAAAAGTTCCTAAAAGTTCATCAGCTTGCTCCATCCATATTCGCAGGCTATTGGGGCAATAAAATGACCTGACAACATTTTTTTCTAGAACTTCTGAGTCTGTTGAAAGTTGAGCCCCTGAAAGAGTGGAGAGTCTGCTAAGTCACCAATAACGAGTTCCCAACTCAAGCTCTCTTTAAGCTCTCTGAGCATGATTATTCTTACCTAGTAAAGCCTTTTGATTTAGTTTTTAATTCGAAAGTGCAAAAGGGCTTATATTCCCAAGAGCAAAAGTGAAATGAATAAACAAATAAATAACGTGCCTAATATACATAACATGCCTTAACATTTATATTAAATTAATTTCCAAAAATGTTCTTGCACTTTTATTTTTCTCCATTTCATTTTTTGATACTGTTGGAAAGGAAAAAGTAAAACTGTCACTGTGGATGACATGATTTTATATAGAAAACCCTAAAGACTCCACTAAAAAAAAAAACTATCAGGAATTATATAGTAATACAATAAAGTTGCAGGGTGAAAAGTCAATATACAAAAATCTGTTGTGTTCCTATATTCTACCAAAAAACTAGCAGAAACAGAAATTAAGAAAACACTCTCATTTATGATCTCAATGACAAGAATAAAATAGCTAGGAACAAATTTAACCAAGGAGGTAAAAAACCTGTACACTGAAATCTATAGGACACTGTTGAAAGAAATTGAAGAAGATACAAAGAAATGGAAAGATAGCCCATGCTCATGAAATGGAAGAATTAATATTGTTTAAATGTTCATATAACCTAAAGCAATCTACAGATTCAGTGCAATCTTATCAAAATCACAATGACATATTTTTACAGAAAAAGAACAAAAATTCTAAAATTTATATGGAACCACAAAAGACCCCAAATAGCCAAAGCAACCCTGAGAAAAAAGAACAAAAAGGAAGGTATCACACTCCCTGATTTCAAATTATACTACAAAGCTAGAGTAATCAAAACAGTGTGGTATTGGCAGATAAACAGACACAGAGATAAATGGAACAGAAATAAATCCACACTTATATATACAACTAATTTACAATGAAGGAGCCAAGAACATACAATGGAGAGGGGAAAGTCTCTTCAATAAATGGTGTTGGAAAAACTGGACAGCTGCATGCAAAAGAATGAAACTATCTTACACCATACACACAAAAATTAAATCAAAATGGATTAAAGACTTGAATGTAAGACCTGAAGCCATAAAACTCACAGGAGAAAACATGGGCAGTATGCTCTTTGACATTGGTCTTAGCAATTAGTGTCCTTTTGGATCTGTCTTCTCAGGCAATGGACACAAAGGCAAAAGTAAACATATGGGATTATATTAAACTAAAGATCTTCTGCACAGCAAAGGAAACTATCAGCAAAACAAAAAGGCAACCTAATGAATGAGAGAAGATATTTGCAAATTATTTACCTGATAAGGGGTTAATATCCAAAATGTATAAAAAACTCACACAACTCCACAACAAAAACCCAAACAACCCAATTGAAAAATGTTCAGATAATCTGAATAAACATTTTTCCAAAGAAGAAATATAGATGGCCAACAGGCCATGAAAAGACGCTGAACATCACTAATTATCAGGGAAATACAAATCAAAACCACAATAAGATATCACCTCCCACTCACTGGAATGACTATTATCAAAAAAGAAGAAATAACAAGTGCTGGAGAGGATGTGGAGAAAAGAGAACACTTGTGCACTGATGGTGGAAATATAAATTGGAGCAGCCACTGTGGAAAACAGTATGGAGATTCCTTAAAAAATTAATATGATCCAGCTATTCCACTTCTGGGTATTTATCTGAAGAATAAGAAAATGCTAATTCAAAAAATATATGCGCCCCTATATTCATTGCAGCATTATTTATAATAGCCAAGATATGGAAACTACCTAAGTGCCCATTAACAGATGACTGGATAAAGGAGATGTGGTATATATGTATAATGGAATACTACTCAGCTACAAAAAGATAAAAATCTTGCTATTTGTGGAAGAATAGGTAGACTTTGAGGGTATTATGCTAAGTAAAATAAGTCAGAAAGAGAAAGACAAACACTGTGTGATGTCACTCACATATGAAATATTAAAAAGACAAAACAAAACAAACAAACAAACAAAAACAAACACATAGATATAAAGAACAGATTGATGGTTACCAGTGGGGAAGGAGAGTGGGCATGGGGGTCAATAGGTATGGGGGTCAATCTACGGTGATGAATGGAAACTAGACTTCTGGTGGTGAACACACTATAATACATGCAAAAGTCAAATTATAGTGATGTACACACGAAACATATATAATGTTATAAGCCAATGTTACGTCAACAACAATCAAATCAAATCAAAGTGTGTGATTCCAGTGGGGGAAAAACAAACAAACATGAGAACCTGCAGATATATTTTGTTTGACCTGTATGGTGTTTTTAAAATTCAGAAGTTTCACTTTAAAAACTCCACACTTTTGAACTCTATGGAAAAAGAAATCTGGCCACAGCAAGCTCATGTAACAACTTTACAACAATTTGTTAAACTAAGTAGTTGTTTTTCCTTTAGGATGCAACACATATAGCAGTTCACCCCAGACCACTACCTCATGTCTTATACTTGCCCCATTTCACCCATTTAAACCATCTACTGTGCTTCTGTAAGCATTTGAGTTTCAAAACCATGGTATATTACTTAATCTGATCCAGGGATACCTCTAGGGGAAATGGAATAAAGGAGATCTTTTCTGAGACCCACATTAACTATGGGGGGGTGGTGGAGAAATTCACCCAGGATAAAGAAAATACTAGATTTGATGTGAGAGTCTTTACATCTACCTGTACAAGCTATATGGAGGCTACACACTGAGAGCTCACTCTAATATCTCCACCCCATTCTTTTCCCTCTATTCTTAAGCAAAGTGAATATTAATCAGAAATAAATCTGCTGGGGGCCCATGCATAACACTGTAATCAATAAGTTCATTAAAAAGTGAGGGGAAAAATAAGCAAAAGAAAGATGAAGTAAATATATTAAAACAATATAAATACAAGGAATCCTCATATATTAATTCTCCAAAGTTTTGCAGAGATTATAGGTACCATTAACAAAAAAGAATTCTTAGAACAGATAGTTCAAAGAAGTGATTTTAGAGCAACAGAAGAGATGGTAAAACAAGGTAGCAGAGCTCAAGAAAAATGTGGAAGGGAAAAATAAATGAACCATTATAGAGATAAAAACTAAATAAAACAACAAAAATTTAATTAACATGACAAAGTAGAATCATGAAGAAGACAAATATGCTTGAAGAAATCACACAAAATGATATAGAAAAGAACAATGATATAAAAATGATTAGAGAGAAGAGGACAACTATGGGCAAAGGAGTGTCAACATTCATAAAATTATTTCCTGAGGGAAAAAGGAGAACAAATGATCAGAAAACACAGAGAAATCATTCCAGGAAAAAAAATGTTAGTGACTCTACACATTGAAATGCCATTATACATTGTTGGAAATACTGATAGAGAATGATAAGCATTAGGACATATCCTAGTGAAGTTCCATTATTTCAGTGATAATTAACCATATGTGCATCCCCATAGAAAAAGCACGTCACATACGAAGGGGGAAAGTCACGTTGGTCTCAGATTTTTTCATAGTGACATGTATTTCCAGAGACAATGGAAGCAAGTCATGAGGAAAAGAAAGTGTGAGCCAAGGATTTTACAATCAGATAAGTGTTAAAATACATAGGTCAGATACAGTCTCAAACATGCAACATCTTAGAAAATACAGCATTCATTAATTACTTTATTTGTGAACATAATCCAGTGGTCCTGACCCCCATATAGTAATATTTTCTTTGCTGACTGCAATTTTTCTGAAACAAAAATAGATAAGCACTGAGTGAAGGCCTAAGTGCTACATTAGGCTCACTTGTCCTCAGTAACTGACTACTTGAACTGAGAACACCATGGCACTTTTAAGTGTAAGTAGGCACCAAGGACAAGTCTCTGGCTTTAGTTTGAGTCAGTTGGTAAGTCTATTGGAAGAGTAAATAGGAGTACCGTTTCATCTTCGTAACTGCAAAGACACTGGAGTCTCTCTACAGTGTTTCATATAGAGTTCACACCGTGGGGTTACCTTTTAGTAATTTTAAAAATCAGTATATTTAGTGTTTAAGAGCACAGCCTTTGGGATCTGTAAAGGTGGTATATAGCTCTGTGATGTTGGTTAAGTAACTTAACCTCTCTAAGCCTCAATTAGTCTTAAAATGGAGGTAATAATATTGTGGTCAAATATTAATCAAGCGAGTGTACAGAAAGCACTTATCAGAGGACCTGGAACATGGTAGATTCTCTGTAATCAGTTGCCCTTTTGCATGTTATAACTTAGATTGAGTCTGTAAATTGGATTTGTTTTTACTGTCAAAAGTACCAAAACTTATTTACATAAAAGGCAAGATAATGATTGTATTTTAAAACTCAGTCCTTCTGATCAACAAACATTTGGTGGACACCTAGTCTCTGTTAGACCAGAGTTAGATGGTAATGATACAAAGATGAGTAACATGTGATCTCTAGTTTTAAAAAGATTGTGGTCTTAAAGGAGAGATAACCACATACCCAGAATATTCTAATATTATATTCTAATTATAATATGGCAATTATTAAAAGAGACAGACATAGAGTTTCTCATTCGTGTTTCTCAGAGCGTCTTCTGTAGTATCAAAACTTGCTTAAGAATCATCTAAGGACTTTGCTAAAATGCAAATATTTACTTTCATTTTTTTACCACTGATGCAGAGGGAGTTTCCATGTTTAACAGGTGATTCTTGCTTCTGAAGCTTGGTATCCACTGGTTTGTAGGACCACAGAGGAAACATTCTTAGCTTAACCCAGAGGGTCAGGAATGACATCTCAGCTGAGTTGTAAGAGTGAATAGAAGATAGCTAGGTGAAAAGAGGCAGTGAGAGCTTTCAGGGCTCAGGGCTCAGGGCTCAGGGCTCAGGGCTCAGGGCCCAGAGCAAGACAGATGTGGCTGCAGACAGAAGTGGTGTGACGTGGATGCACAGTAGGGTGTTGAGGATCACTAGAGCTCCCAGTATCATGGGGCATTGGGAGGGGGCAGGAGAGTGTGGCCATCAAATATAATGGAAGTGTAGATTCTTGGCAAATTGCCTCTGTATGGTTTTTACCTTCTCCTCATGACTTTTCCTTGTCTCACATATTGAACCAGCTACAAGTCATGCCTATATCAGAGCTTCTCCTGAATTACCAAGGAATAGTAGAATAACGGAGTTGAAGAGACACAAGGGATTTTGAAATATCCTAAATTTTCCCTTTTGCTTCTAGATAGATTAGATTTGAAAACAAAAGAGGGTATTACTCGATGCTCATTCTTTATCTCTCAGTTAATAATAACCCAGCAGGTCTTTCAAAGCATAGTAGCAGGTGCTAGCAGACCAAGAATTCCACTGGTGATAATATCAGGTGAGTTAGCATTCTGAAGGTTCTTACAGCTTGGTCCATGAGGTGTGGCAGCCTGTACCTTTTCACTCTTACTGAGATTTCTCATAAGCTGGGATGCCTCAAAGATAGAATATGTCACACCGTCACTTGTTGGGATTGCCTCACTATCCCATGATCCACCTTCTGTAGTCTATAGAATTCTTCTTTTAGTGAATGACCTTGGTTCCTTCTTAATAACTGAAATCTATGAGCAGGGGGACTGTTAGAAGTTGTGGTTTCATCAAGGGGAATGAGACACAACCCAAAGCAATGGCCAGACTTAACTGTGTCCTCTGCTAAGGATACCACTCCCAGCAGTCTTTGATCCTCAGGGAAGCATGTTTGCCTTGGACCCAGCATTTGACATTGATCTTAATGATTTCTATCTCAGGATTTATTGAAGAGATTAATAACCTCCCAGCTTGGTGAGAAATGCTGTGCCTTATATATAAGATCAACAATCATTAAATTCCACTGGACATTCCTGGATAGGAAGAACAACAGTGACAGATCTTTATCTTTGCTTATCTACCCAATGTAAACTGGACTCTCATGCTTGGAATGCCAGTACCCAGTGCTGAAACATTAATTAACTCTTTGCTAACATCTTTCAAATTCTCTGGGGACATCTTATCATTTGTTTCTGTTAAAAAATTTTTTAAAAACAACATCAATAGAAATGAAAAAGATATAAAGCTTACCCTTAATGACACCCCCCAATTATACTACTTTTATTTCTTGTAATATTATGTTGTAATTGAGTGATGCCAGCAGATGCATGATTCATGAGTTTTGCTCAGTTTTTAATCATATGAAACTTTTGATTAACAATCAATTTATTATTTCCACACCTCTGCACACAAATTATTTCTCTAAGGCTTTTTATATTAATCAGAGCTCATGTTGCAACCAGCAGAAATTGAGTCCAAAACATCTTAAACTTTAGAAAAGGAGCTTTGGGCTTCCCTGGTGGCGCAGTGGTTGAGAGTCCGCCTGCTGATGCAGGGGACATGGGTTCGTGCCCCGGTCCGGGAAGGTCCCACATGCCGTGGAGCGGCTGGGCCTGTGAGCCATGGCCGCTGAGCCTGCGTGTCCGGAGCCTGTGCTCCACAACGGGAGAGGCCACAGCGGTGAGAGGCCCACATACCGCAAAAAAAAAAAAAAAAGAAAAGTTTAGAGGCAGACACACTCACAGGTAGAACAACATGTGAAGGTGAAGGTAGAGATTGGGGTCATAAAACAGAAACTAAGGACTGTCAAAAATTTCCAGTGAACCACTAGAAGCTAGGAGAGAGGCATGGAACAGATTACATCCCTCATAGTCCTCAGAGGAACCAACCCTACCAACATTCGGATTTTGCATTTCTAGCCTTTAGAACATACATTTCTGTTGTTTAAATAGAACTTTCACAGTTTGTAGTGCTTTGTTGTGGCAGCCCCAGCAAATACAGCATGCTTTTCAAATTAAAGACTCACACCTACATTTTCTGAAAAGAGTGAGAGAGTTTTCCTGGTCTTCTCTGTGTCAATTAGTCTATCCCTTTAAATCAGGAGTCTCTAAGTGTGCCAGGAAGAGTCACATAGCTCCTCTGAAAAATGTCATAAAATCCAGCTCTCTTCAGGAATATGAGTTTCTAGTGAGCAAGAAAATGCAGTTAGAGAAAGTGTGATGCCAATATTTCCCGTGTCCTGGGACTAGTGGCTTCTGGCCATAATGCTGAACTTGAGCTTGGGTGATTATTATACCACAACCCTTCTCTGTGGCCTACAGGCATTTGAATTCAAAATCTGAACATGACAAGAATTCTATCAGTATGGGACATGGAGAGGAGGTTACATAATGAGAAATAAATATTAAGCTGGCCTAAAGTATCTTTTCGCTAACATTGAATTCCAGAAAGCAACAAGGAAATGTTGCATCATTTTGATGGAAAAGTATGTGATCCTCACATTTCATATATAGTGAATTGTTCATACAACTAGAATATGAAGGTATAATGCCAATGAAAAGAAAAAATCTCCAAAAAGTTGGTAATGCTTGTGGTAGATTGTATTTTCCAATGACACATGCAACAATATTGCCTCTTGAATATAGGTGGGATTTTGACTTGCTCGTAACTATTGAAGTGCAACGAAAGTGAAGCTGTGTGAATCCTGAGGCTAAATCATGAAAGATGACACAGCTTCTGCCTTGTTAATTGGGACTTTGGCCTTGGAACTCTTTGATACCGTATAAGAAGTTTGACTCACCTGAGCCGTCCTTGCTGTGAGGAAGCCCAGGCCACGTGGAGAGGCCACACAAAGGCCTTCCAGCTCAGAGTGTCAGTTGAGAGTTCTAGACTGAGCTGACATTTGAATTGCCAGACATGACTTCAGATGATTTCAGCCCTCAGCCTTTGAGTTTGCCTAGCTGAGGTTTTCAGAAATGTGGAAAAGGAAGAAGTCATCTGAACTGTGTCATTTAAAATTCCAAACCATAGAACTGGTGATAAAATAAAATGGTTCTTTTATGACATTAAGTTTCACAGAGCCTTGTTATGTCACAATAGTAACCGGAAAAGTAGCTTGGTGAACATTGCTTCTTGTGCAGAAGTCCCATATCTGTGCTTTGAAATGTTTCTTTCTCTTTAATCTACAGTCTTGCTGGCAAGCAATGTATTATTTAGGAGCTATTTATTAACCTTGGAGGAAAAAAGAAAACACACTTGTCACTGAATCCAATTTTTGTCCTTGAACACAAACACAAATTAATCAATATACTGGATTGGCCAAAAGTTTTCTTCATTTTTTTCCGTAAGATGGCTCCAGTAGCACTTCGTTGTCTTTAACTTCATTTGAAACAACTTTGTTAGATTGTATTGTGAGAGCTGTCATCTCAGCATCCATTTAAAAAAAGACATCAAAATTGGTGAATTTTTGTGTTGAAGAAATAGCAATATTTTCGGCATATTATGCTTTATTAACTTTCAAGAAAGGTAAAAACACAAGTGAAATGCAAAAAACGATTTGTGCAGTGTATGGAGAAGGTGACTGATTGAATGTGTCAAAAGTGGTTTGCGAAGTTTTTGCTGGAAATGTCTCGCTGGACAGTGCTCCATGGTTGTCGGGTGGACCAGTCTGATAGCAATCAAATCGAGACATTACTTGAGAACACTCAATGTTATACCACGCGGGACATAGCCGACATACTCAAAATGTCCAAATCAAGCATTGAAAATCATTTGCACCAGCTTGGTTATGTTCATCGCTTTGATATTTGGGTTCCACATAAGTGAAAAAACCCTTCTTGACCGTATTTCCGCACATGATTCTCTGCTTAAAAGTAACAAAAACATTCCGTTTTTTTTTAAAAAAATTGTGACGGGCGATGAAAAGTGGATACTGTGCAATAATGTGGAATGGAAGAAATCATGGGGCAAGAGAAATGAACCACCACCAACCACACCAAAGGCCGGTATTCATCCAAAGACAGTGATGTTGTGTATATGGTGGGATTGGAAGGGGGTCCTCTATTATGAGCTCCTTCTGGAAAACCAAACGATTAATTCCAACAAAGTACTGCTCCCAGTTAGAGCAACTGAAAGCAGCACTCGATGAAAAGTGTCCAGAATTAGTCAACAGAAAGCGAGTAATCTTCCATCAGGATAACGCAAGACCTCATGTTTCATTGATGACCAGGCAAAAGCTGTTACAGCTTGGCTGGGAAGTTCTGATTCATCCACCGTACTCACCAGACATTGCACCTTTGGATTTCCATTTATTTCGGTCTTTACAAAATTCTCGTAATGGAAAAAATTTCAACTCCCTGTAAGACTGTAAAAGGCACCTGGAACAGTTCTTTGTTCAAAAAGGTAAAAAGTTTTGGAAAGATGGAATTGTGAAGTTGCCTGAAAAATGGCAGAAGGTAGTGGAACAAGAGGGTGAATACATTTTTTAATAAAGTTCTTGGTGAAAGTGAAAAATGTGTCTTATTTTTACTTAAAAACTGAAGGCACTTTTTGGCCACCCCAATATTTTGTACAAGTACAAAAATAATCGCTGACTGGTGAGGGGATAATTCTCACATATTTCATGATAGAATCAGTTTTTACCTCTGCCATGTTTTCATTGTCTGATAGGACCATGTTATTTTTAAGAAAGATTGAAATAAAATTTTATCTTAAAGCAAAATAAAACTAAAAGCCCTGCTTGTTACCAAGGACTTAATTTTTGCAGGCTCAGCTTCCATCTGTATATATGTCAATCCATATTGAGTTTGGATAACCTTGCAGCAGGCTTCATCCTGAAAGCAGCCATTAGCTATTTGTCAGGATTTCATTCCCTTTTTTGTACCCATCAGTCTCCTCTGATACATATGACTGCTGTCCCTTCTGGAACAGAGTGATCTGCTCCTTTGCTCAAAGGCTGGAAAGTGCATTTAAAATGTATTTTGCTCTATCATTATTTTTTCAAGGTGTTTCTGAGAACACTGGGCCTGGTGTAGTTTTGGGCAGTAGTTTGACCAGAATCCAGCTCATTTGTTATTCAAACATATAGTACAAGTAATTTCTAGAATCTAATCTGGAAATGATAAAATAGTAACTGAGACACTCAAGGCATAAATATTGCTGATTCATTTTGACTTATTCGTCATGCATTTATTGTTTAAGTGAAAAAAATAATGATTAATAAATAAATACACCCCTTGTTATACGCACTCCTTTGAAAGCAAACCTCCATGCTTTCCAACAACTATCCTAATGACTGTTTTTAGGCAATTGACTCCAGAACCTGATAGTAGAACAGGGGAACATTCTCACTTTCTGTTAAATAATTTAAAAATAAACAATGCCATGGTCGCAGGGAAGAAGTGGCTCAGCTACTGGGATGCATAGCCCATTTATTTAGTTAGGTCTAATTATTCTGCTGCACAGACTAGGTAACAGGATGGTACCTACAGACATCCACTTTCCTCCTTTCTTCCATTTCTACCTAGAGCCTTGAGGCTGTTTATGTCCTTCAGCTCAATCTGCTGGCCAGCTCTTCCTGTTCTCAGTTCTGTGTCTTTAAGTATTCTCTGATATTCGCTTTGCCACTACAAAGCTTTACAAAATTTGCAGTGAAATGGAATCCTTGGCCCCATTCTTATATATGTGCCAACTCAGCAAATATTAAATGTTGCAGAAAATCACCATGCTAAATTAAGGCAGAGCTCAAGATGAGAAACATAATAATTACTTTAAGAGACTTGGGCTTCTCCTTGCTATTACCTAAATTAAAAAATACAGACATGTTTATCAATCTTCCTTGCTCACATTTTTTTCTGCACTATTTTTTATAAGATATAGCTTTAAAAAGATTTTTTTTTAATTGTAGCTGTGTTTGGTAATGAATGTTGACTAGACTTACCATGGTGATTCTTTCAAAATGTATCCAAATGTTGAATTAATATGTTGTACACCTAAAACTAATATAATGTTATATGTCAATTATGCCTCAATTAAAAAAAAAGGTATGGCTAATCTCTGAGAACAAACCCTTTGTGCAAATAATCCAATTAACACATCTTTTTCTGCTACAAAAGGGCACTGTGGCAAGTCAAATATTACAAAATATACCCTCTCTGGGCCTTAGTTTCCTCATGTGTATAATAAGGAGTCAGATTTTGTGAACACAAGGTTTATTCTAAGTCTGAAATCTCTAGGTCCTGCCATTTCTAAGTGGTACCTGGGGCCAGCAATGGGAAGGCAGATGATATATAAGTAAGTTAGTCACACTCCATTCTATGCTAACCTTGAGCTGTATACATGCTTCATAGAATTTAACACATTTTGTTATAACTATTTATTTTCACATTATTCTTCCCTTCTAGTCTGTGTGTTTCTTGACAGAATACTTAACAGTTACTCCTCTCTATATACCCCACACCATGACATTTTCTGTACCTTACTAGGTACTAAGTGGTTTTTAGATGACCATATAATTGACCACCATCTACAACAGGAGTCTGTAAACTATGGCCTGTTGGCCAAATCTGTCCACTGCCAGTTTTGTAAATGAAGGGTTATTGGAACACTGTGTGCTCATTCATTTATATACTATCTGTGGCTGCTTTCCTACTACAACAACAGAATTGAATAGTTGTGATGGAGACCACATGACTCAAAAAGCCTAAAATATTTACTATCTGTCTCTTTTCAGAAAAGTTGGCTCATGCCTGGTCTGGAGCATAAGAAATAAATTATTTTCTAAGAAACAGCCCAAGAGTCCCAGCACCCTAAGGTTAACCCTGTTTTCCCACAATCCTGTGAGTATACATCTCTTCTAAAATGTGTGACAATATATTTGTAACCTGTCTTTTCCACTTGACTCTGGGTATCTGATTAGTTTTCTAGGGGCCCTGCATGATATAGGTCAGTGGTCTCTTTCAAACTTTTTAGCCACTTAAATCTTAGGAGAATTTTGGAAAAACTAGCATATTTTAAAGTTGAGATCTAGAATGTTTCATTAGAAATTTTGATTGTTGTAAAGGATATAACTTTATGCAGATATAAATATTCAACTTTAAAATAAAACTGTTACATCCAAGAGTGTTCCACACCCAGTATCATCCATCTAAACAGATTTTGTCTTCCAGTTAGGATGGAGAAAGGCACAAGACAAAATAGTTTCTACTCTAAGTTTGAGAACAAGTCAGAGAGTCTACAAAATCATGGTTTTTAGAGCCCATTAGAGAACTGAGATTGCAAGTCCACCTGCTGAGCTGAGATCCAAGGGTAACCGGCCCCTCTGAGGAGAGGCAGGACAGAAGCGAGCTGGTTGACATTTGGCCCAGCAGTGAGAGCAGGCGGTTGCCATAGAAGTGGAATTTATGGGGTGTGTGAGTTTGGTGTGTCTTTAGGAGCTCATTCACCTGCCAGCTCTGTCCTTGAACTTCTGCCTCATGCTTATGAGAAAGATCCAGTCAGGGGTTGAGATCAACTGCAGAGGTGCAGAAGGAAACTTCTGGGGTGAAAGTCCTGTTCTATATCTTGCACTGGTGGTTACAAGATGGATAAAATTACCAAAATTCATCAAAATGATTCACTTAAGAGAAGTGAATTCTACATAAATTGTGTTTCAGTAAAGCTGAAAAAACACAAGTTGGGGTATATAACAAGTGGCAGAATTTTGTAAGCAATATGATACTCCTTATGTCATTTTTAAAACATGAAAAAAGACAATATTATTTATGGATAACAACATGCATGGGAATGATAAACACCCAATTCAAGATCAGGTCACTTTGGTGGAGGCAAGAGGAGAACGGGATAAAGAGGAGGACACAGTGGGCATTACCTGAGTATGTTGTGCATTATTTCTTTTTCAAATATCTGAAGAAAACTTGGCAAAAGTTTAAGATTTTATATAGCTGGATGATGACTTTACAGGTACAGTATTTGAAATATTACCTTTTGGGATTAATGGAAGTAATCTGGAGTTAAACTCACACAGTACAAAATTTAAACAATAAATAATATCGACATCATTTAAGAAAAAAGGGGGAGGTGATAGATGAAGGTAGGGGAGGGGGTAGCACATTCAATGTGTGGATTCTTTTTTTTTTTATGTCTTTGAAGGTCAAATAAAAATCCGTCCAAAAGCACAATTATAAGTCTTACCATTCCTTTCTGTGCCGGTGCACGTTGCCCTTCTTTTGTTAGGAAAAATAGATCCTTACTCCACAGTGAGGTTTTCCCTTTGTAAATCTGAAGGAATTCTGGTTGCCAGGTCTACCATCTGAATCTATCTTTGAGGACAGTCACTTAACACTGGCAATAAAAAGTATAACCTCTCAAATGTAACACATCAGGACCCTATGGAGCCTTCCTGGGACTGACCCCCCTCCTCACCATGTCCTCCACCTGCCTCCTGTTTGTAAAAAAACTTTAGCCTTCTAGGCCTTCCCTGAGTTCCAAAGAATAAATTTAACCAGAGAAGTGAAAAAATGAAGAAGCAAAGGGAAATAGTGAAGCAAAGCAAAATAATAGTAGTTTAGCCACTCAACAAAATCAAGGACGTTTAGTTCCTCCTCAAGGGCTATAGATAACATTCTGAACCATATCCTTTGAGCTGCTTTGCAGACACTGAAACCCCTACCTGGTGGAAGAAGTTAACTTTATGCTGCCCACAAGTGTGTAGACCACAGATCAGTTGGAACCAGAAGGTTGATGATGTTGACTCTGGATTATCTCACCACCAACCAATCAGAAGAATGTCCATGAGCTGATCATGAGCCCCACAACCCTCCTCCTTTATCCTGTCTTTAAAAATCTTTCCCTGAAAGCCATTAGGAAGTTTGGGTCTTTGAAGCACTAGTTGCCTGGACTCCTTGCTTGGTGTCTTGTAATACATGCCGCACTTTCCTTTACCACATCCTGGCATCAGAAGATTGGCTTTATTGCCCTCGAGAAAGTGGACCCCAGTTTGGTTTGGCACCATGAGCAACCAAAAGAGAATGATTATATTTGGACATTAGTTCTCTGGGATCCCCAAATTTGTGTTCTTCACCATCATGAGGGGATAGTTACTCAGCAAACTTCTGCTTCAGGTCCCTACTTTTTAAAAATAAAGTTTCCTCCCTGAGCACCTTCACCTCCTACCACTTTTGGTCACTTCCAACCCTTCGTAGTGTGTGGCTTGATCTGGGGGAAGATGTTAGCCTGCGCAGAAAGACTACAGGCACTTCCTGCTCCGCCTCCTCCTTTCCTCCTGCCCTTGTCTTCCTTCTCTTTCTTCCCTCTGTTCTTCTTTTGTTGTTGTCGTTATTGTTCTTCTTAATAGGGATGGCAATTGAAATCTTGGTTATGCTTTAACACCCATGATCTTTTCCTATTTTTCAGTACCTTTTTTCCTGACAATATTACTGCTAAGAACTCAGAAATACAAGAATTTCCATTTTAAAATTTTCTGTAAATAGATTTAAATCTATCTTTAAGCCTGTATCTTACTTTTCTGGTAGAAATTAAATTTCACCCATTATTAAGGTGCCTTCTCTTCCCAAGGGCAGGTACCACAGTATTGGGATGTCTTTGTGGGCATTACTCATTATTTCACACTTGGTGAGACCACCTTTGTTCCAGTGTGCATAATGCCTAGCATCAGAAGTCACTGAAGCATGGACCTCTGGGGGCTGATTTTCCATCAGGCTGGGGGCACCCTGGGGGCATCTCTTTGAAATCTTGAGGTCTTGTCACCTCCCCTAGATACTGCCTCTGATAGTAAGTAATGCTTCCATCTTCCACTACATAGAGACATCTTTATAATTGTGAATAATCTCTTCCTTTTCTTCTTTTCATACTCAGCTATGATCATTCTCCCCTACAGTTGCCCTCCAAGGTTCTCATCCTTTTTACCTCCCTTTCTCAGTGGGAAGCATCATCTCTTCAATAAGCTTAATCATTTAGAAGGAAAGAAAGAGCTCTCTTATTCAAGCATCAACTATTTTCTGCCCTGCAAAAATCTCGAGGCAAGGAAATATAATGGCCAAGGCACATACTTGAGCTGGGTAAAGAAAAAAAAATCAGTTAATTATATTCTAATACACTATCCTGAAACACAAATGATAGAAATGATTCCTGAAGATAGCCACAGTGCATTTTTGAATAACTCACCTCTGGGTTGAAAAGGCATTTGTAAAATTTTTTAGCCTCCTTTAGACAACTAACTTTTAGAGTTAAACTTTCCTATGTTAAACTTCTCAACTCTATCACTTTCTAATTCTGAAATCTTGGATCTCTGAGGTGAGCACTGTGATGTGCCTCCCAGACTCCCCCTCAGTGAAGGATCTGTTACCTCAACTTGGGAGTGCTTTCTGCAGACAATCTTCAGCCGTCAGCCTCTCCAGGGCTTGCCTCCACTGCAAAGAGCCTCCTCACCCAAGGTCGTGCCTTTCCCTGGGGTGGTCCACAGTCAGTGACTGATTGATGCTGAGATGAAAAGGCTTGGCCATACTCGCCCAACTTTGGATGACTCTGAAAGGCGTTCTAGCTCCAGAGTTCTCCCTGGTTGGTTGAGTCTGCCATTGAAGCTGCATCACAGCTCCACTTCTTCCTCTCCCTCTGCCCACTACTTCACCCTCCTCTCCCTTTCACTAGTGTAGGTCGCAAGGGTGCTCCTTAATAAACATCCTGCCTGCAAAACTCCATCTCCAGTCTGCTTGTCAACCTGCAACACTTTTTAAACTCAACTTCTTCACTTGTATCACAGAGCTATTGTAAAGATTACATGAAATAGTATATGTCTTACTATAGTGCCTGACGTATTATAAGTCCAATAAATGGTGGAAACTACAATTATTGTTCTCCCAAAATCAGTTTGCTAACCGATATTCTCAACCACTCCTCTTTCTATATTTCTAGTCGAATCTAGTCAAATCAGAATACACAAATAGAGAGCATCTTTGTATTCAATAGTGAAAAAAGAGTCTATAAAACCAGACCAAGAGGATAAAAATTCTCTCTTTCCTTGCTATGGTTGCTGGATTTCTCTATTGACCATATGTTGCAACATTTCTGCAAACAATGGCTTGAATTGTATTCTTCTGAACTAAAGTAGGGAGTTCTAACTGTGACACAACACTTGCCAAAATGTTTTCATTTTGGTGCCAAGACATCTTTAGAAAAAATACTATGTATACCTTAATTTTGTCAAAATGGAGGTATCTATAGATCTTTACAGAGAAGTGGGTAACTGAGAGTAGAAATTCCAATATCTGAATATGGTTTTTGTTTAACCACCCTCTTTGAAAGTTCCTCGGCCCACTGTAATGCCCTGAATTTGACTGTTTTAGATTAGCTCCCTTCCTTCTTCATGACAGGATGAGAATATAGATATAGCTTATTGTTCTCCAATTTAGTGTGCATGACAATTCACTTAGGAACATATTGAAAATGTCAGGATTAGGGTGCTGCTCTCATAGGTTCCGATTCAGTGTGTTTGAGAAGTCAGGAATGTGCATTTTTTAGCAAGTGCCCAGGTAGTTTTGATGCTCACTGTGAGAAACACTTGCATAGCAAATGGCTTGATTAATTTCCATTCAATCCAGAGAATAAAGAAGAGGGAATAAGTCTAATTTGCCACACCTAGGATTTCAATTAGCATCCTGTGGAATCCACATGAGACACTCTTGAAAACTTTCAAACAATCATCCCTGTTCCAAGCTAAACTTGTCACGACACCCTTATTATTAGGTGAATATTTAATGTTGTGAAGCATGGCTTGACCTAGGATAGAGCACTTACTTGTTTTTTTCTTGCCTTACCTCTATGACCGCTTTTTCTCAGTGTTGGTTGGGTTTTCCCAGCCTCTCTTGGTGGATCCCAGGACTCAAACCTTGGTCTTCTCATTCCCTAGGTCATTCATTCTCATGACTTTAAACAACATCCATTGAATAATAATTTCTAAATTTGTATTTCCAGTTTTGATTCCCTGAGCTTCAGATTTATATATATGTTTACTGGGTGGGTAGCTCTACTTGAACACAGAATAGTCATTCCAAATTTAATTTGTCCAAAACTGAGATCTTAATTTTGTCTCCCCAACAATTTATCCCCTTGACTCATGTATCTCAGCAAATAGTAACTCAATTCATCTATTGTCTCAGGACCTTAAAATCATTTTTTACTTGTATTTTTATCTCCCTCAGGGTCCACATCAAATGGATCAGCAAACCTATTGGCTATACTTCCAAAATGTATTTGCTATCCAAGACTGGATTTCAGTAGACTGTACTTTTCACCATTTTCATTGCTATTACCCCGAACAAAGCCACTACCATTTACTGTATGAATTCCTTTCTGGATCTTCTATTCCTGTCTTCCCTACAATATATTCTCAACAGAGCAGCCAAAGCGATACTATTAAAACATGTCTGGTCATATTAAGACCCTTCAAAAATTTCCAACTCACTTGAAGAGGAGTAAAATCCATGCCCCTACCATGTGTCTTTGTCTGCCTGGGCTGCCATAACAAGGTACCAAAGGCTTGGTGACTTAAACAACAAAAATTTATTTTTTCATAGTTCTGAAAGATGGAAGTCTTGGTGGGGGGCAGCATCATCAGTCTCTGGTGAGAATCCTCTTTCTAGTTTGCAAGTGGCCACTCATTTCACTGTGTATTCACATAGCAGAGAGAAAGAACAAGCTCTCTGGTATCTCTCCTTATAAGAACACTAAACCATCTAACCCTAATTACCTCCCAAAGGCTTCACCTTCTAATATCATCATGTTGGGGGTTAAAACTTGAACATACAGATTTTTGGGGGACACACACATTCAGTCCATAACAGCATACAAGACCCTTCACAATCTGGACCTTGACCTTATTTCCTACCTCTTTTTTTTTTTTTTCACTCATTCAGATCTAACCATCTCTGTGTCTTTGCTCTTCCTTGAACCTTCCCAGGCATGAGCCTACCTTGGGGTCCTTGCACTGGCTATTTACTTTTCCTCATATGGCCAAAAGTTTCATTCCCTTACTTTATTCAGGCATTTGCTCAACTGTCCATTCATCAGAGATGACTTATCTTAGCTAAAGTGCACCAGGAACACACCTCTAATCAATGTTGGGTTTCTTGGCTTGTTGCAGTGGGAGAGGAGGTACACCATGGTGAGCTGTGTGGTGTACCAGGAAGAGTGTGTTGGAAGAAGACTATCATAGGGCTCAAGTTCATGCTAGGTAATTTAGGGGAGGAGTCAAAGAAGCATTGTTTTGCTCTGAGGCTGTCAGAAAATGAGGGCAATTTCATAATTGGGCACCTTAACCATTTTTAACTAAGAGGAATGTAGTGAGGCTAAAGCTGTAATTGCAAAGTGTCAGCAAGAATTAGCTATTATTCATATTAGTTTGATGAGGGGGATGTTTGGTTATTTTTGTAATTTGCACAGTGTTCTTGTTTTTATCTGTGCACAGACATGATTACTATTTGGTCTTGTTTTGCTCTTGCTCTAATAGAATTACAACAGTGGTCTTATCTGGTTTTGGTTTCTGTAAAATTGTTTATGTTCAGCAGGAAGACACTGTGGCCATTTCCAGGTTGATAGCAGTCAGGGGCTTTTTTTTTCATACTTAACCTGAAACACAACTTCTCATTATTTCTCCCCTCTTATACTACTTTATTTTTATTTCTTATTTTTCTTCTTAACACATGTCACTCACCACCATAGTACAGCCAACATATCATTTATTTGTCTATTATCTGTACTCTTCTACATGTAAATTCCCATGAAAGTCAGTATTTGGATTCACTTGTTTCATCCTCCGTACCTTTTTATCCTCCCAGATATAACAGATGTTCAGTATGTATTTGCTGAATGTATTTGCTCAATAACTTTATAATTTTCACAAACACACTTTAAAATCAAATCAATATATAAAACAGCCAAAAGCTGAACAAACATCATCTTCATAGTGTGTGAAGTTAAATATAATTCAGATGTAAATAAAAGCACAATGAACAGATGGTTACCAAGTGACATGTAGTAATGAATGCTGTATTACTATAAATCAGGGTGTGACTTTTACAACAATCTTCAAGTATTTGACTATCTCTTACAAAAAGTAGAACTAGCTTTTTTTCATCTCTGCAAGAAAAATTGGGATTAACATAGATATAAAAGTAATTCCCGGGGCCTCCCTGGTGGCGCAGTGGTTGAGAGTCCGCCTGCGGATGCAGGGGATACGGGTTCGTGCCCCGGTCTGGGAGGATCCCATATGCCGCGGAGCGGCTGGGCCCGTGAGCCATGGCCGCTGGGCCTGCGCGTCCGGAGCCTGTGCTCCGCAACGGGAGAAGGCCACGACAGTGAGAGGCCCGCATACCGCAAAAAGAAAAAAAAAAAAAAAAAAAAAAAAAAAGTAATTCCCCAATTGGGCGGGCTGCTAGACTAGTTAATACATATGAATGAATTATTATATAACTTTTAAGAAGAAAATAAAAAGTACTAATTTGATAATACACATTCACATTTTTCACACCTGTACAATAAAGTTTTCTTTGAATAATTCTCATAAGTAAGTGAAAGGGAAGAAACTTACTTTTATGAATTATACACATACCCTATTTAAGGCCACTGCTCATATTACTTTGCTAATTTGCCTCTTATCTTTAAAAAGATGTACTGTGTGCCTGTGTGAGTACTCATCCACTATGTGTGTATACACATTCGTCACTCACCACCCAGTGAGCTGATTACTAGTACAGCAAACAGAACAGAAAACCTCCTGCAAATATTGCCAGCCAGTGAATGCTCCTCAGGGATGGTGTCTGGAGAGTGGCTGGGTCAGTGTGCCCTCAGTTATGAAGTTAGCTTTGGTTAAAATTTCTGAAGCCAGAGCTTCCTAAAATATTTCCTCTTTATTTTTATTTTACTCTTGAGATCTCATTATTATTTCCCTTTTGAGGAAATAGGTCATATTGACATGTTGTAAAAATTGAAAACACAAGATGTTAACATTTGAGGAAGTGAAAAAAATAAAGCTTCTATACTTCTAAGTTCTATGTCTCTATGATCAGAGTTAATGGAAGAACAAATATATCATATCAGCCAAATCCAATAATAATAATACATACTAGCCATCACTTATTGCCACTGTGTATCAGCTAATGTGC
This sequence comes from Mesoplodon bidens, assembly GCF_964165515.1. Lineage (NCBI taxonomy): Eukaryota > Metazoa > Chordata > Mammalia > Artiodactyla > Ziphiidae > Mesoplodon > Mesoplodon bidens. The sequence goes on along the minus strand of NC_138176.1, from coordinate 182,076,284 downwards.
TAAATGCTTTATACTCAGTCTCCTTTAATTCTTACAACACTGAGATTTATAATTCCCATTCTAGAGAAAAAACCAAAGGATGAAAGATATCAGATTTCACCTTATAATTAGCAAAGTAGGCATATAAACTATGGTAGACAGAACAACAACTCCTCAAAGAAGTCCATGTTCTAATCTTCAGGACCTGTGAATATGTTACTTTACATGGCAAAAGGGACTTCACAGATAAGATTAAGTTAAGGTTTTTGAGAGGGGAAGATTATCCTAAATCCCAGGGTAATCATAAGGGTCCTTATACAAGCAAGGCAGGAGCATCAGAGTCAGGGAATAGACGCGACCACAGAAACAGAGGTTGGAATGGTGTGCATTGAAGATGAAGTAAGAAGCCATGAGACAAAGAATGAACATGGTCTCTAAAAGCTGAAAAAGGCAAGGAACAGATTTTCCTTTAGGGCTCCCAGCAGGAACACAACCCTACTGACACCTGGATTTTAGTCTTGTAGACCCATTTCAGACTTCTGGCCTCTGGAACTATAGGATAGTAAATTTGTGTTGTTTTATACCATTAAGGTTGTGGTAATTTATTACAGCAGCAATAGGAAACTAATACATAAACTAAGGTCTGTCTAACCCCTCTGCTATATTGCCATATGGTAAGATATGTATTTTAGCTGACTCATTAACTGCTTGGTTACATCTGGCAAATTAGGCTGAAAGACAGCAATAATCCCCCTCTAATTAATGTAGGTCATATCGCTTCTGCATATTTGGACATTACTTCATGAAACATGATCTCTGTTTCGATTGTATATGTTAAGGAAGTGTATTCTTTCAATGAGTTGCTCCAGATGAAGTTATTTGTGTGCTCTGTCCAAAATAGATCATTAATTTATTTAAGAAAGAGTAATAAGCAATTTTAATATTGTATTCAGTCATCTGTTTGTACTTATTATATAACTGCTTAATCTGCTAGTTTTAACATGCATGTTGACTTGTCCACTCAAGTTAATCTCTTTGTGTGTATGTCTTGAAAAGTATGAAGGTGAAAATGTGGCTATAGTTAATCCATCATCAAAATAGATTTATAAACCAGGATAATTATAACTGTATTTATCAGCGATCTTCCTTTAGCAGGTATCTCATTATGGGATTAACAATTTTCCCCCAAAATGCTAGTTTGTCTGGTAAGGTGATCTGAGGTGAATTGTCCATCTTTAAAGAAGAGAATCACAGTGTGTTAGTTTCTCTTCCACATCAAAAAGTGAAGTCTGACAAAGATGGAAACTTTCTGAAGGAAGATGATAAATGTCCCCATGCTGGGAATGCCTCCTTTCATTTACCAAATACTTACTAAGTGTTGTAGGAGCTAAGATCACACTGCTGGGAAAGCTAGACAAAGAGTGGGGTTTACTTTCAAGTGTTCAAGATAAAAAAATAACAGTAACATAAGGATCAGAAGAAGTTCCATGAAGAAATAATGGTAAAATTGAAAGTGAATATGCTGTGAGACCAATATTTGGTTCTAACACCCAGAACAGAAGAAAAAGTGGAGAAATAATTATTTCAGGGTTAACACACTTAATTATGAATGAATAATTTGGGGGAATTTAGATCTTATTTAGAGCAAAAGGAGAAAGACCATTAACTACAGATCATGCATATTGGCTCATCTGTTTATTTGACACAAGCATTCACTAATATTCTTTTCATCATAAGCCCCTCTGTACCAAAGACTGGATCTCACAGGGACAATGGCAGGAGACAAACACTTCAACATAACATTCTGGATTTGTCTTGTAGCACCAGAGAATGAGTACTTGTCTTGCTGTATCTTTTAGTCTATACCACACAAGTTTCTACTGAACGTTGCCATTGGATGTGGTGTGTCCAAGAAAAATACCATCACCTCAGAAGTTGGCTTTTGTTGTTGATCATCATTACTCTGTCTTTTGGCACCATTGGGACTAGTCATTATCTTTCAAAGATAAGCTCATTTGAGGCATTGGAAAATACATTCTCAACTTCCAAGTAGAGTTTTCTGTCCCCCTGATCTGAACAGCATTATACTGAATATCTGGAAAAGAAGTTGCTTGATTTAAACCTTGCCTCATTGTCTGTAGGTAAAATCTCAGGTTATTTATGTATCTCTAAAAAATATGAGTAACAACAAGAGTCGATTTGTTTTCTATTAATACTCTTTAATAACATAATCTATGGCAGTTTGGAGGGTTGCCTGACATTTCTCCATTAAGCAATTACTAATAAGGATTTTGTGTATAAGTATACTGCTAAGTGGTCTGCTTACTGGGAGTTCCCTGGAAATAACTGAAGATCAAATATAAGCCTGGTCTTACATAAAGGCGTTAAGAAAATATTTTTTTCTTTTCTTGATCTTTTATGCTCTTTTAAAATTGGCACTGTCTTCCCTCTTTGGGAGAGACTATGGTTTATTTCCTTTTATCATAAAGAGGTAGGAATCATCCTAGTACTTCTGCCTGAAGTTGTGATTCAATAAACTCTTTGAGCGTTTAACCCATTCGCAATAATGATCCCTCGAGGTCTTCTGGTGGGGTTAGGAGGACAGAGGGGAGGAACGTCTGTTCCTTTTATTGTTGCACTCAGACAGAATTTAAGGCCCATGGCAAACGTCCAAACACAATCTTCTTTTATTATCTTATTGAGGATAATATAAGGCAAGTTTTCCCTTTGTCTTTTATATGTTAAAAGTTCATTCATGGGTGCATACATTCACTTATTCAATAAAAACTTTTGGAATACATTTAGGAATCCATACTATTTAGGAATACATTCACGCTGCTGACCTGTGCAAGGAGTTCTAGTTCAGTCCTTTTGTGTTTTGGTAACTTTGCTATTGATATCTCTGTCCTAGGTCCTGAAGAGTGGATGTGGTAGTTCTTCTACTGCTGTAGGATGAGACAGACCACATATGTTTTACAGTTATCTATTTATTGTTTGAAGAAATAGTGCTCAACTGTTTCTTTATCTTCTAAGGCTAAAGCTAACAAAGATTTCTTTCTTTTTCTCCTTTCTATTTCCCAGTTGCTCTGAAAATAGAAGTAACTGTTAGTTATGTCTTTTAAATTATTTCATGTATCATTTCTTTTATCCACCTGCCACAACTGATACAATGATGACTGCTCATTTTTTTCTCTCTTAACAAGACTGACTCCATCTGAATATCCAGAATAATGTGTATGGTAGTGTACTCTTTATCCTTCCCTGCCCCCAAATTGATTATTTCAATAATTAATGAAATCAAAGGACTTAGCCCAAATCATGTATATATCTGTAACTTCTCATGCATTTATTAATTCCTTCCTTTCTTCTTTCAATCTGTATATATGGAAAACCTACTATCTATATTTGTTAGATACTGTTCTTTAGAGTTGGAGAAGAAATAGTAATAATAATAATGATAATAATAATAATAATAATAAATATTAACCCTTCAAAAACATATAATTAGAATGGGAAACAGAAATGTAACAAAATAAAGAAAAAGAAATGTTGTAAGTGTTGTGATAGCATTAGGAAAAGTGTGCTATGGATGCAAAGAAGTAAAAGATGACAGATTCTGTTTAACATGAAGTCAAACAAAATATCTGTTAAACAAAAGAAAGAGGAAAGTGTTCCTAGATGTTTGTAAGTTTCTAAAATATGTAGGATCATACACCCAATACTAGGAGTAAGAAACATAGCCATACTGTCAACTGCATCTGACTTTAAATTAAATGGAATATTCCGTATCCTAACACTTGTCCTTTGCAGAGTAACACAGGAAGGAAACTACTTCATAGACAAGAGAACATGTTTTAAACACAAGAGTCAGTGCAACCTGGGACCTGAGAAGCCCTGGAGCTTTGAAATTTCCCAGGAAATAATAGACTTCTATTATAGACTTCAAGTCTTATAGCATTGCCATCATGATTAAACAAAATCAATATACCTTATCAGCACAGCACATTAAGAAGTTTTATTCTAAAAAAAAACAGGCACACGAATATTACAGAGGTGTCTAAACATGAAACGGTCTCAAGTATAGACCCAAGATTATATGTAAATCAAAGGAAAATTTCAGTTTGTTGCTCAGTTAAGTGAATGTGAGACATCTGAAACTTTATTTAGACAAAGGACAATTCTTTCTTTTCTAGGAAAGACATTGATTGTAATCTGAAAGTCACCACCATAGTTCAGTAAAAGCACCAGTACACATACCCAGTCCCATGTTATTGATAAAAAGGTAGTTGAAGGACCATTCAGAATTATATTCCTTGATTTGTTGATTGATTGCTTGACTTAAAACAATGTCTTGAAAAATATGAGATGTATAGAATTGGACTAAAATTCAGTTTAACCACACAGCAATTTGACTTAAACTTTACTTAGCACTGGTTTCTACTACCTGGAAAATGTCTCTATGCTGAGTTGCATTGTCTGTTGACTGTGATAGCATTAGATTCTCTTTGAAGGGTTACTTTCATTACCAGGAAAGAACATGATTACACTCATGGTCAGAATGCACAGTACCTTGGTAATATGAACATCCTTAATTTCTTGTTCAAACAAACATGCTATGTGGTTTGTTTGAATTCTTTTCTCATGACTATCTGTTCTCACAGGACAGGTGAAGGCAATGATTCCTTTCTTACTAATAGTGCTCTTCAACTCCAAAAACATTGCATGTTTCTTAGCAAGCAGGAACATTGTGAGTGTTGATAACTTTTTGACTTTTATCGTTTAAAAATACGCACTCATGGGAAAAACATAACTGTTCAGAATGAAGTGTAAAATCCCTTACTCTTGCAATCCCTCATTCCAACAAATCTTCAGAGGTAACCACTTAACAGTGTTTCATGTTGCCACTCAGCTATTTTCCATTTATATATATGCATATGTCCACACCTTCATGTTTTATTTAACATAGGTCATACTTCACTGTCTTGAGAATGTGGACTTTAACCTGATGAAGAGAAAGTAACAGCAAGTTCAACATTTCATTGTCATTTAATCATTTCAGAATAAACTCAGAGTTTTGAAGTTTTTAAAGCTCAATTAATTTTTAACCATCAAATCGGATATGGTCATTACCTTGATTAACAGAGTGAAGACGCTGGAGCAAGTCTGCCTGGTTGGAAGCCTCGTTCCATCACTTTCTTGATATATGGCTTTAGGCAAGTTGCCTTAACCCTTTGTGCCTCAGTCTCCTAATCTGAAACACAGGACATAATACCACCTGCTTTGAATTGTTGTACACTGAGTTCATATCTCTTACATGTGTCAAATAGATATTGGCACATCCTAAACACTACATTTTATCCATAGTTATAAATATTACTTTGATTCAATGGCCTCTTATTGCTCTGGGTCTTAAACCTATAAATTTACTGCTAAGGTTCTACATGATCTGCCACTGCCTGTCTTACCAAACCATGCCCTGTTCACAAGTTCTTGAAATGGATCAGGCTTCTTCACCCCTTAGGTCTTTGTACCTGCAACTTCCCCTGTCCTCCCTTCATTTTACAGTACCCTACTGCTTCTCTGGGTAGCTCTCACATCCTTATGTCTCAACTGAAAAGTCACTTTTTGAAAATAAGTGTTTTATGGCTCTCAAAATCAGATCTCCTCTTATGAAAGTGAGCAATAATCACTTATTTATCACCCATAAACACTCATGACTGTGAAAGGAGGTAGTACTGGCTATTAATCTAGGATGGTAGGCATACATGGGAATTCTCCAAGACCTACTGAGATGTACACATTTTCTACCTATACTACATTGCTATAGCATCTTTTACTTTTCTTCTATACATAAATTTACAATTGTATTTCATTAATTATGCAAGTATTTGTTAATGTCTTATCTTTCTGCCTGTCAGCTCAGTGTGTCTTATTCACCACTGTGTTGCCAGCTCCTAGAATACTGCCTAGCACACTGTCCCCAGAATATTGTTAAGTGAATGAGTGAGCAGTGGTCCTCATTGTATCGAAATCAAAGCAGGTTCTACATTGTGCCATTTCAGACCAGTCATAGGTGCAGAAGACTGACCTTTCTCTCATTTGAAGAAATCATTAATCTAGCTTCCCTCTTCCTGGTCATACTTAGGTCTTTGCCTGAGGCCTCCTTTGAAGAGGTAGCAAATCCACTGTTGTGTGATTCCAGTATAGGTCTAGAACTCTTGACATTGTGTCCTTAGCTTGACAGCTTTCCTATACTTTTGGTTTGCAAAGGTATATCAGTGTGCATGTGTTTGAGGCAGCATGTTAAAGTGGTTACTGTAATTTGTGTAATTATAGGGATCTGGGTTAAGGCCAGGAGAATCTGGGGCTATATACACTTCAGTGAGTGGCTTGGGCAACTGTTGTTGGGCAACAATAAGCATACAACTGACCAAGTGGCTTAGGCAGTTGTATGCTTATTTCTATACAACTAACTGTAGCATGGAAATCATAATTATTGAAATGGAACCAATATTTATATTATCTTGAGGTTTCTAACTGTACAATAGAAGTAATATTTAAATGGTCAAATATTTTGTAGAATATCCAAAAATTTATTAATATTTAGAACAATAGGTAAAAAGTACAAAAGAAAAATTTCCAAAATTTATAGAATATGTACATTTATTGACTTGGTTCTTCTGCATTGCCACAGGTAAGACATCAAAGTAGGTCATATTTCAGTAATAGTAGTTCTCACATTTGGGTTCTTTGTAGACTACTATGCTTGCCATGTCTGACTCATTGGTTTAGGAGGATTAGGTGTGCATTCCTCCTGGATCACATTCTATGGGTTATAGCAAGGTACACACTCCACTGAACAGGAAATTGGATCAGTTAATGGAAACTAGATAAAGAATAGAACATAAGCATGCAAGCTTTTAACAACACTATCGTTTTTTGCCTCTGGACCTCCCTGACACAACCTCATTGCATTACCTTCTTTGGAATGAATTTAGATTACAATTTTATTTATGTTTCAGTGCAAGAATTTAATTAGTAAACTAGTTTTATTCTAGAAGGCTCTGTTTCACCACCATAGAATGCTGAAGTGTTCCCTTAAAAACCCTTCGAAAAGTCTTAGTTATTCTAGAGACATTTATATATATACCTTTCATTCATGCCACTGATTCCTTCATTCATTGAGCATGATATTTACTAAGAATCCCCTCTTGGGTATAATGAATCAGTGGAATTTTAAAATGAGAGACAGCAACTTAGGCTCCTTGGTCTTCACCCTTACTATAAAAGGCCAAAGTTGAAGTCCATTTTCTCTCATTCCCTATCTAAGGTTTCATCAATGTCACTCTAAATGCCAAATCTCCTACAGGAAAAAAAAAAAGTTTTATGATCTCATTTCCTATTTCCTTGAGAGGTTTCAGCGTTCAAAATCATTTTCTGGTTTCCCATGACTTTCCATATTTCTAAGCTGTCACCTCTAGTTTATGTAAGGTAGTATAAAACAATATTCTTAGGATCCCCTGCATCCAACAAAATCTTAACCAGTTATATTTCCTTATCATTTTTTCTTCTTATTTGTGATCTAAATATGAAATATCTCACAAAATCATGAACTGACAAGTAATTGTTTATAGTAGTTGTTAAGATTTCTCCTTTGAAACTGTAACAAAATGTGATACATATTTTATAATAATAGGAAGTATTTTTTTCTTCATATTCAAAATGATCTTGATAACAATAAATTACTTAGTTGGAGAACAGATTTTTTTTCACTGAATACAGTTGGAATATTTCTGATTAATTTGTGCTGTGTCTCTATGATAATAAAATATCCAGCCAATTTGTTAGAAAATATGAATTGGTTCATTAAAGTCATCTCTAATTTTGCCATCTTTTTTTTTCTAGTCATGCTTAGCTGGCTTTAAAATGTCTCCATTTGAAGAATGTAAGAAGTATATCTGCTTAGTTTTTGCCTCCATAGTTAAAACTAAACATGAGGAAAAAATGAGGTTGGAGGTGGGTTGAAAAGGAAAACAAAAGTAAGGAAAAATAAAAGTAAAACTGAGTTTTCTTCTCACTAATTCCATAGGCACATCCAACTTTTAAATTCATTAGGTGAAGATTTTTAGCCTTTTTATTTTTGTATATTGTTAAATACTTCCAAGAGTCAAATTCAGATCCAATTTTCAGCTCTTCATTTTCACTGAAGGTTGTATAGTCAAAAGAATTTTTTTTTTCAATTTGGTAGAAATAAGTCACCTAAGAATTTTAATGTAGTAATATATTCCTGCCTTTAACTATCTCCATTAAAATACAAGATTTGAGTAAATTTATCACCATTGCATTTGTTTTGAAAATAATCAATTACAAGAAAAACAAATACAGAATATATGTGTATTTTCTATTTCTTCTCCCGAACAATTATTTCTCTATAACCTCTGGAACCAGTCATTTATTTTATCCAACTTCAACTTGTATAAAAACTAGCAGCAGAAAATCCAGAAGTTATCTTTGTAGTAAATTTGGTGGTTTAAGAATAGCTAGTTTTCCCGGGTATGTAAGAGACAAGAGTATCTTAGGGGAGTGTTATGGCTAAAGATACTGCATTCAGCAATTGTGGCAGAGTTCACTATATTATCAAACTGGAAGCATTTAGATAGGAACAGTCCTTCTCAACTCCTCAGAATCCTCAAAGGCTGACATTGTTTGGGAACTCCTTTCCAAAGTGGTCTTGTTAAGCTAAAACGTCCCAGTAGGTTTTTCTGTTTTTTAATTGGAGTATAATTGCTTTACAGTGTTGTGTTAGTTTCTGCTGTTCAATGAAGTGAATCAGCTATATGTATACATATATCCTCTCCCTCTTGGACCTCCCTCCCAACCCCCCATCCAACCCATCTAGGTCATCACAGAGCACCAAACTGAGCTTCCTGTTCTTTATAGCATGTTCCCACTAGCTATCTATTTTACGCATGATAGTGTATATATGTCAATCCTAATATCCCAATTTGTCCCACCCTCCCCTTCCCATCCACCCCGTGTCCACATGTCCGTTCTCTATGTCTACGTCTCTATTTCTGCCCTGCAAATTGTCTCATCTGTACAATTTTTCTAGGTTCTATGATATTTGTTTTTCTCTTTCTGACTTACTTCACGATGTATGACAGACTCTAGGTCCATCCACATCTCTACAAATGACCCAATTTCATTCCTTTTTATGGCTGAGTAATATTTCGTTGTATATATGTACCACATCTTCTTTATCCATTCATCTGTCGTTTGGACATTTAGTTTGTTTCCATGTCCTGGCTATTGTAAATAGTGCTGCAATGAACACTGGGGTACATGTGTCCATTTGAATTATGGTTTTCTCAGGATACATGCCCAGTAGTGGGATTGCTGGGTCATATGGTAGTTCTATTTTTAGATTTTTAAAAAACATTTTTATTAGAATATAATTGCTTTACAATGGTGTGTCAGTTTCTGCTTTATAACAAAGTGAATCAGTTATACATATACATATGTCCCCATATCTCTTCCCTCTTGCATCTCCCTCCCTCCCACCCTCCCTATCCCACCCCTCTAGGTGGTCACAAAGCACCGAGCTGATCTCCCTGTGCTATGCGGCTGCTTCCCACTACCTATCTATTTTACATTTGGTAGTGTATATATGTCCATGCCACTCTCTCACTTTGTCCCAGCTTACCCTTCCCCCTCCCTGTATCCTCAAGTCCATGCTCTAGTAGGTCTGCATCTTTATTCCTGTCTCGTTCTTAGGTTCTTCTGACCATTTTCTTTCTTTTTTTTTTTTTTTAGATTCCATATATATGTGTTAGCATACGGTATTTGTTTTTCTCTTTCTGGCTTACTTCACTTTGTATGACAGTCTCTAGGTCCATCCACCTCACTACAAATAACTCAGTTTCGTTCCTTTTTATGGCTGAGTACTATTCCATTGTATATATGTGCCACATCTTCTTTATCCATTCATCTGTTGATGGACACTTAGGTTGCTTCCATGTCCTGGCTATTGTAAACAGAGCTGCAATGAACATTGTGGTATATGACTCTTTTTGAATTATGGTTTTCTCAGGGTATATGCCCAGTAGTGGGATTGCTGGGTCATATGGTAGTTCTATTTTTAGTTTTTTAAGGAACCTCCATACTGTTCTCCACAGTGACTGTATTCCCAGTAGGTTTTAACCAGAGTGTAGGGCTTAGTATTAGACTGTGAAGAGTATCTATTAATACAGGCCAGGCTGGTGTAATGAAATCATTCTGGATTTCTTTCTTAAGCTTATGGTGGTGAAACAATGGTGTTTAATTTTTTAAATAATTTTTGCAAAAATTTGGAATGCTTATGGATGGATACACAAAGGGAATGTGTTGAAAGGCACAATGGTTGAAAGCATGACCTTCAGGGTTCCACAGACTGGGGCTAGCTCTGTCCTGGCATCATCACCTACCAGCTCTGTGTCCTGGAACAAGTTACCTGGCTTGCTGAGCTTGTGTTTTCATGTGTCCTAGGGCACAATGAAGTCTGTGGTAGATATACTTGGTTGTCTATGCAAAATCCACTCCCTTCCTGCTTCCTTGGTAACGTAGCAACTAATGTGTTCAAGTTTTGGGCATCCTTGCAAACAGAGCAATCTGGACCTCTTCTCAGTCTTAAGAGGAAAATATTGATTAGGTTAAACACTATTCACCATGAGAGATTTTTATTTGAAATAACAGATTTCTGTTATTATTTACACCATTTTGAATCTGATCTAACTCTAGCTCTTGCAGCTGAAAGCATTTGAACAGGTACAAATAGTTACCTCCACACAGTTGTTTTGAAAATTAAATGAGATGACTCATAAAATGAGTGCTTGGCACAGGTCTCAAAAGTATTTATTATTATGATTGTTGATGTTGTTGATGTTAAAACTGCTACTTCTGCAATGTTCCTCATGCCAGATTTCAACATTAGTTTCAGGCAAAATTATGAAGCCTGAATTGGAAGAAAAAGGGGGAAAAGTAATTTTCTACAGCCTATTTTCCTCCTTCAGGATGTCCTTCACTTGCTTTTGTATCCCTGCATACCCCCAACCATGCAGAAAAGGGATTAGTGATTGTAACATATGAAGGTATGATGTTTAATAATTTTTAACCCCAAATAATGATACCCCAGTGTTAGAATTCTAAATACCATATTAAGTTAGTAAGAATTTGGGGTAAGTGAGACCTCTCTATCTCTAAAATGTTATCACATAAGTTTACACCTACATCTAAAGCCAAACCTTCCAGCATACAATTGGTCACTAAATCCCGTATAGTTTTCTATCTAGTCACTGCCTTGTAAGAGAAGAATTCCTTTTTCTGGTGTAATTGTTAACACTGGATATTTATTGGGTGGTGTCCTGAGCATTTCAGGTCAGTATCTGTTGACAGTGAGAGTACTGTTCATTTTTAAACCAGTAAGAGAAGCTATTTTATTTTATTTTTTTTTACATAGGACTTTTGGGGGTTTTTAAACTGGGAAGATGTGTTTCCCTTGCATTTCCAGTGGACATGGCCACTGTATTTACTGTTCTAAAGTTGCAAAGAGTTGCTAATTCCTTCAAACCATGAAAAGGGATGGGTGTGTGCTGTACATTGACTCACAAAAAGATGCAACCTCAAGACTTTTCAATATTTCTTCCTTTAGAGCTCTTATTTGGTGTGAGATACTGCCACACACTTCAAAATGTAAAGCAAATTATTAGGTGTGACAGCTAACTATAGGGGGAAAATGGACAAACACTAGTTCTCACTTCTATCTCCCCATAAGAAGAAAGACAGAAATCGGAGTATTTTCCCAAATACCTAGAGTGCCTTGAGGTCAATTTTATGACTGATCTGCTAAGCAACGAACTATACAGAAGACAGCCCTCTTCATTCTGATGTCCCCAAGGGGGATTTAATGGGACTGTTGCTTCTGCTGTGTGTTATCCTTACTGGTAGGACTAGCTAGATAATTGGCAAAATCAGGGTAAAATGAAATGTGAGGCCCCTTGTCCAAAAATTATTAAGTATTTCAAGACAGTGGCAGCAGAACATTAAACCAAGCATAAGGACCTTCAGATCCTGACCTTGACCCTGACCCTGGCCCTGTGAAGATTGTACCATGGGCAGGGGCTGATGTTACTAATCTCTCTGCTTCTTTAGAGTTGGGCATGTGAAGTAGTGGTAAGAGCATGGAGGGAGACAAACTTAGTTGAAAGCCTGGCTCTTTTCCCTCTAAATGTGTGAATGTGAGTGAGATACAGTCTCAGCCTCCTGCACAGCACTGCTCCGAGGCGTAACTGCTCAGGGCACCCAGTGCAGCACTTTGCACAAGGCAGGCTGAGTGAATGGTTTCAGAGGGCCTGGGTTTAAATTCTGGAAAGATCTAGTCTTTTGTCCAGGTGACTAGGACCCCATTTGAGTGAGTGTTAGGTCATGTTTTTCTGACTTTACTCTCTTCTGTAGTCCACACCCTAATGTCAGCTTACAGATAACTTACAGGTAACTGTGAATGTGGTCATAAGGAAAGCTGAGTGAGGGATCTTGAAGAGGTCAGCACAGCATACCCTCATATCAGGAAAAATAATTCAAAAGGCTCAGCAGTATAATATTTGTGTAATAATAGATGGCATGTTGTCATCACTAATAATGGAAGATACTTTCCTTTCCTTTTGTTTTAATTTGTTAACATACTCCAAGTAGGAAATTACATTCTAATATTTTTTTGCTTTGAATTGACAACTGTAATATATTTCTAGTAGAAAAGCAAATATCTAGATTCTAATTAACAGAGAAAGAGGGTACTCCTTTGGAAATAACCCGATAAAATAAAATAAAATAAAATAATCATTTGTTTGAACTTCATAACTCGTGTTGGAAAAGTGGTTAACTCGCCTATCTGCTTCTTGTGCTCACATTTCTAAGAATGATCATAATGAAATTAAACAGGTAAGAGGGAAACACATCATCTGTAGTATTAACTCTCATATAGCTGAATCAAATGTCAAAGAAAGCTTTAGATCAGCAGTAAAATAGTCTGCCCAGATTTCTTGCTACTCTGTGCTTAGAATTTCTGCCCATCCTTGAAAAAAGTTGCGAGAGGAGAGAAGGAAGTTTCCCTTTGCACTGGGATTTAGTCCTTGAATATTCCTCCAGTGTTGACTGGCACCTGCGAAGACATGATTTTTGGAAAACCTTCTTTTAATAAGAGAAGATATTGATCCCTGGAGACGTGAAACAAACATGATACCTGGGGCTATGCAGTTTACAGGAATGATGGTATTTCCATGTTCTCTGGAACTGGGAAGATTGTCTCACCCAACAAATATTTGTTCTTCCCAGTGAATAAGGATCTGCCCAGTGTACTTATTGCTTGATTGTGTTTATGCTCCTTTGTGTTTGGCTCTGTCTACATGGGTGTGAGATTAGATTTTTAACCCCCAACTGGTGGGACTGGTACTCAGCATCATCTAATAATGCCTTCAAACCCCTACATAAATCTATAAGCCAGGACAGGTCTACCTTGATATCATGATTAGGAATCTATTTTGAGATTCAGGCTTCACATAATACACATACAACATGAAGCCAGACAGAAGTCGTAATTTTTAACGACTGATTTTTGTCACACCAACTCACGATTAGCAGACATGGGGGCAATAAGAGAATGAAGGGAATTGATTACATAGAATAGAATAGATGATATTCTCACATAAGCTTTTCATAGAAGCATCAGCTGTAGGCACCCAGCCCTGTAGATGAAGGAAAGTGGATGACCACACCGGTAAGGCTCCAGAAACAATAATAAATATAAAACCTATGAGGAATAATTAATCAAATGAAAAAAAAATTAAGAGGCTCAATTTTCTCCTCCTTAATCCCAATTTCTGCCCAAACTGTCATGGATCCTTCAGAGAACTAAAACTCCACAAAGTTTAAAATATAAAAGTAACTGACAAATGAGAGATTATAGTGAATAAGTTCTGAAATTTTGCAGGATCTTTGTGTGGCTACCTTTGACCTGAAAATAAGAGCCTTTTGTTTATAGCCATTAGTGCATTCATTCCCCAGTGATAAAGTGGTGGTTTCAGATGATTGGCTATGGGCGTGGAGATGGACCAGAATTTAGGGGAGAAGGTGATATATGGATGGGATTCACACCATAACACAGAAGGCAGCAGTGATGTCAGAATCAGTCAGACTCAGGTCTAATCCAGGCTGTCTTGTGTTCTTTTGAGAAAATTATTCACAAGATTTGAACCTTGAGTTCATAATCTCTGAAAAAAGGTTAAACAATCACACTTACCACAATGAATTGGAGTAGTATAATGCAGTAGCTAAAAGTATCAGATCCATCCTCATAATAGATTCATCACCTTGGTCAAGTTACTGAACCTCTGTGTGCCTCAGTTTCCTCACTTTTACATTGCAGTGAATGACACCTACTTCACACAGTTGCTTTGAGAATTAAAGCCCCTGGCACTTAATAATTGCTCAACAAATGTTAGTTATTATTCATTTTCAGCAAATAGGTATTGAGTACTTTTTATTTGTGGGGCATTGGCCCAAACCACTGATGAAACTAACTAATGTACCTTGGTCATAGAAGACACCCAAGAAATATTTGATGAATGAAAGGGAAAGCAAGCTGCTTGGTGTGCCCCTAAGATTTGGTTAGGCTTTGAATATCTAATCCAGCATTCTTTATATGTCACTGGACAAATGGCTGGTTGTTTTTTTCCAACTGGCATTTCTGATTCACAGTGAATAGAGTCCAAAGTATTCCTTTATCCAACAATAAGGTTAACAGGAAAAGAGAAATGATTCACTGTACTCTTCTGAGATATTTTCTTTTTGGAACAAGTGGTGATAGGGACCAAGCCAACCAAAGGAAAAGATAAACAAAGTGATCACAGGGATCTTTTTTAAAAGGTACCTGAGATGGAAAATAAAATACATATTTTTTCAACTGTCAAGGTCAAAACCCATTCAGGGAGAGCGTTCACTGCACAATGGCTGTCAAGATACACTAAAGCTTGCTGGATCCACTTACCCCAATTCATTAGGGCCTTGGAAGGTTTTTTGAGAGATCATAATTATGCATTATGTAAACACATTCTCAACTACAGTTTCAACCTATTGATATTTCTAACAGGCTAATTTGCTTAAAATGTAAAACTTTAAAGAAGTAGACTTTGTAAGTAAAAATAACAATAAAAAGGCAAAAATGATATGTCATCTAAACTGACTGTTCAGTGCTACATAAATGCTATTGATTGTGCTTAAAAACAAAGTATGCCAACATCTATGGCACATAAACAAAATACTGTGACACAAACACATTAGTTTTTGATGAGAGCAAATGCCAATAAACACCCCTGAAATTTCAGAGGCTTTTTGCAATCATGGGCATTAGGGAGGATCTGCTGGGGTTAGGATGGATTGTCACCTCAGAACATTCTCCCTATTGTTACGAATAAATGAATCAGCCACTTAATTTCTATCCTTTCTGAAACATGGGGAATTCCCAAGAAAAGATTTCTTAATACTCTGTCCTGAGCAACAGAGAGCAAAGAACTTTAATTGCTTTGCTCCATTTCCCAACTTACTTATTTTTTATTTTTAGTTCTTAGTAGTAGGATGAAATAATAGTCAAGGGTTGGGAGAGGAGAATGGGCATGAAACATGGTTTATAGATTAAATATTTTTAAAGCCTGGTTTTGTAGAACATTTAAAAAACAGGTACAAAGTAAAACAATACCTGAAAACATCATAATTTATTTTTATGATAACCATTTGTGCTCGTGTTTAAGAAAGTCTAGGTCTGTATAACCTTGACATATTTCTCATTTCTGAATAGTTTTTTATACCGTTGTGGTTTCTGACTCCTAACATCCATTTCTCCTTCCAGGAGTACCTCTCTGATCTTTCTTTGCAGAATTACTTCTATATAGCTCATCACCTGTTAGGCTAAGGTGGCACTAACCTCCCATCTCCAGTCTAACCCAACTACAGGGGCTCGTGACCTAGATCAGGTAATAAGAGCATTCTGTCACTTTGGCCTCAGGATTGGCTCAGAAACAGGCTTGTCTCCAGTGAGGACAATGGGACTCAATCCCAGGACATACGTGTTTGCCCACTTAATGGGTTATCAGGCTATGAATCTGGAGCTTCTAGGCCCTACTGTAAAGGAGAACTTACTGGAGAATGAAGCCAACACAGAGAATCACAGTGGTGTTTGGGCATTTGCCTTCAGTCATATCTGAAGCTGGAGCTACCCCTAGACGTCTCAGTGTCTAGGCCAATAAATTCCTAATTCTTTTTTTGGGGGGAGATGAGGAAGGTGGGAGAGGGGAATAGGTTTTTTCTAAACCTAGTTGGAAAGGGTTTCTCTAAATAAGCCATACTGGAAAACACTCTATTCCCTTTGCTTGGAAAACCTTCTTGCCTTCTCTTTACCTCTCAAACGTGTGCTCTTTTTCAAGGTTCAGCTCAAACCCCACCCCTTCCAGGAAGTCTTCCTTGACTATCCCAACCTAATCCCTTCCTTGACTCCCTTGACCTCTTACATCACTCAGTGTTCTTAGTTCTTATTCCTTGTCTGCCAGGGATTGTTGACCTTGTCATGCTAGTTTCCTTTTTTTTTTTTCTTTTCAGGTGATGATCTTATTTCCTAAAGGGTAAAGCCAGTCCTGAAAAATTCTATGTTCTTCAGCCTTTGCTATAGAAGGTTATAGAAAGAAAGTGAGCAATATATATCTGTGGCTTTAATTAAATGCAATGAAAATGTATACAAGTACGTTTCTTATCCACTTGTTAGTCCAGAATAAAACCTTGCATGAAGTACATGGTTGCACAGTCATAAGGAAGATAAACAATTACCAGGGATTGCAACTATGAGGATGATACTATATGGTGTAAAGGGAAGGGCAAGTAGAGAGTATCAGAATTTTCAACTCATGTATATTATATTGTGAACACGTTTTTATTGCTAATAGATAAGGGACTCAAGGCCAGTATCTTCTCTGTTTATCATGTTTCACTCACAGTATTCTCAATATCAGTAAGAGTCTTGGGCACAAACAAGATATAATGGCATGTTGAGCTGAAACCTAAAAACTGAAATAAACTTTAGTTATTTAAACATCTCAATCAGGAGTCAGTGCCACCACATTTAAGATAATTTCAGCACAATCACCAAGCTTCAGGTAGAGACCACACCCTTGCTTCCCCAAAGACCAAAGATGATTGCTGCCTTACTCCCCTGAGCACTCAGCTACTGCAATCTTTTTGCCTTGTTCTGCCCTGCATGTTTTACTAGCCTCATTCTACAATCTGCCTGCCACCAGTTTGTAAAACTTAATCAAATCAGTAGACAGCTGTATGAGGATCAAATCATCTAGATTTTCCTAACAACACTGACTTACATAAAGGTGTTGTGCATATACTGTAAGTCCAGAAGGTTGTAAATAAAGTTTCAAACAAAGAGCTTAAGGTCTAACAAGAGAAGGAAACCTTACTTCACACTAAGTGAAGTAAGCCAGATGGAGAAAGGCAAATATCATATGATATCGCTTATATATGAAATCTAAAAAAAAGTGATACAAATGAACTTACAAACTTACAAAACTTACAAAACAGAAATAGACTCACAGACATAGAAAACAAACTTATGGTTACCAAAGGAAAAGGGGGAGAGGAGGGATAAATTAGGAGTTTGGGATTAACATATACACACTATTATATGTAAAATAGATAGCCAACAAGGACCTACTGTAGAGCACAGGGAACTGTACTCAATATTTTGTAATAACCTATAAGTGAAGAGGATCTGAAAAAGAATATATATATAAAAAACTGGATAATTTTGGTGTACAACTGAAACTAACACAACATTGTAAATCAACTATACTTCAATAAAAAAATGTTGACAGTTCTTATTTCTGATTGATTATGTGACATGATTTAAAATTCTGGGGTATACATTTTTCTGATTTAATAAATTAATTTGTTATTTAAAAAAAAGAAGAAACCTGAATATCAGTCTTTGCAACGTAAGAGGAGGCAAGGGGAGGGTCCACATGACAACAGACCCAGCTCCCCCGCCCCCAACCTTCCCAGCGTTCCCAACCCTACACTTCTCCTTCCATCCTGGTGGACTGAGTTCATCATAGATCTCAAGAACTCTAAAAAAGAGGAACTTGGGATAGTTAAAAGCAACACAATTTTCCTAGTCATACAGTAAATTAGCAGCTTTCAAATCTTAAGGTTGCAAATCATAGCTCTGAGTTTATTATCTCAGATTCAGCTGCTTTCCATTCTCACCACCAATTATGTTTTTTTATTAGAGACGGGAAAATGGTTTTCTGACTTTTCTTTTTTTATAAAGTTGCTCCAATTAAAAAAAAAAGTCTTTTTGTTCCAAATTTACATTTCATCAATTCTGCTTCACAGATGGTATCTTATAACATAAATCCTCTGTTAGACCATTTTCTTTTTTTTTTTTTTTTTTTTTTTTTTCTTTTTGCGGTATGCGGGCCTCTCACTGTTGTGGCCTCTCCCGTTGCGGAGCACAGGCTCCGGATGCGCAGGCCCAGCGGCCATGGCTCACGGGCCCAGCCGCTCCGCGGCATATGGGATCCTCCCAGACCGGGGCACGAACCCGTATCCCCTGCATCGGCAGGCGGACTCTCAACCACTGCGCCACCAGGGAGGCCCAGACCATTTTCTTTCCCACACTGATCACTGCAACGTTCCTTTGTGAATGTTTATTTTCCTGTTCTCAGTGGTAACTGGTAACTGGTGGCACTTCAAGGTGAAGAAGTTGTTTTTCTTATTCATTACATATTTGACTAACACTAGAAATTACTTCCAGTTCCAATCTCTCTCCTTATCCTGTTACCTGAGAAATTTGAGTTTGTTGCTGTATGAAAATAGCAATTTGGGAGGACCTTCAAGATGGCAGAAGAATAAGACGTGGAGATCACCTTCCTCCCCACAAATACATGAAAAATACATTTACATGTGGAACAACTCCTACAGAACACCTACTGAATGCTGGCAGAAGACCTCAGGCTTCCCAAAAGGCAAGAAACTCCCCAAGTACCTGGGTAGGGCAAAAGAAAGAAGAAAAAACAGAAACAAAAGAATAGGGACGGAACCTGCACTTCTGTGAGGGAGCTGTGAAGGAGGAAAAATTTCCACACACTAGGAAGCCCCTTCACTGGCAGAGATAGGGGGTGGGCAGGGAGGAAGGTTTGGAGCCATGGAGGAGAGCACAGCAACAGGGGAGCAGAAGGCAAAACAGAGAGATTCCCACACAGAGGATCAGTGCCAACCAGCACTGCCAGCCTGAGAGGCTTGTCTGATCACCTGCTGGCCGGTAGGGGTTGGGGCTGGGAGCTAAGGCTTGGGCATCAGAGGTCAGACTCCAGGGAAAGGACTGGGGTTGGCTGTTTGAACACAACCTAAAGGGGGCTAGTGAGCCACAACTAGCTGAGAGAGAGGGTCCGGAAAAAAGTCTGGACCTGCCTAAGAGGCAAGAGACCATTGTTTCAGGTTGCACAAGGAGAGGGGATTCAGAGCACTGCCTAAATGAGCTCCAGAGACGGGCGGGAGCCGCAGCTATCAACGCAGTTACCAGAGACTGGAATGAAATGCTAACGCTGCTGCCACTGCCACCAAGAGGCCTGTGTGCAAATGCAGGACACAAACTACAACTCTCCTCCCAGGACCCTGTTCACCATGCCACTGTCAGGGTTCCGTGATCCGGGACAACTTCCCCGGGAGAACACATGACATGCCTCAGGCTGTTGCAATGTCATGACAACCTCTACTGCCGCAGGCTCATGCCGCATTCCATACCCCTCCTTCCCCCCTGGCCTGAGTGAGCCAGAGCCCCCTAATCGGCTGTTCCTTTAACCCCCTACTGTCTGGGAGGAGAACAGATGCCAGAGGGCAACCTACATGCAGAGGCAGGGCCAAATCCAAACCTGAACCCCAGGAGCTGTGAAAAAAAAAAGAGAAAGGGAAATTTCTCTGTGCAGCATCAGGAGTGGATTAAATCTCCACAATCAACTTGGAAAAATCAACATTGTTAAAATGACTCTACGACCCAGAGCAATCTACAAATTCAATGCAATCTCTATCAAGCTACCACTGGCATTTTTCACAGAACTATAACAAAAAATTTCACAATTTGTATGGAAACACAAAAGACCCTGAATAGCCAAAGCAATCTTGAGAAGGAAAACTGGAGCTGGAGGAATCAGCTCCCTGACTTCAGACTATACTACAAAGCTACAGTAATCAAGACAGTATGCTACTGGCACAAAAACAGAAATATAGATCAATAGAACAGGATTGAAGGCCCAGAGATAAATCCACACACATATGGTCACCTTATTTTTGAAAAAGGAGGCAAGAATATACAATGGAGAAAAGACAGTCTCTCCAATAAGTGGTCCTGGGAAAACTGGACAGCTACATGTAAAAGAATGAAAGTAGAACACTTCCTAACAACCCTACACAAAAATAAACTCAAAATGGATTAAAGACCTAAATGTAAGGCCAGACACTATAAAACTGTTAGAGGAAAACATAGGCAGAACACTCTATGACATAAATCACAGCAAGATCCTGTTTGACCCACCTCCTAGAGAAATGGAAATAAAAACAAAAGATAAATGAGACCTAATGAAACTTAAAACTTTCATACAGTAAAGGAAACCATAAACCAGACGAAAAGACAACCCTCAGAATGGGAGAAAATATTTGCAAACAAAGCAACTGACAAAGGATTAATCTCCAAATTATAGAAACAGCTCATGCAGCTCAATATCCAAATAACAAACAACCCAATCCAAAAATGAGCAGAAGACCTAAACAGACATTTCTCCAAAGAAGATATACAGATTGCCAACAAACACATGAAAGGATGCTCAACATCACTAATGATTAGAGAAATGCAAATCAAAACTACAATGAGGTATCACCTCACACTGGTCAGAATGGCCATCATCAAAATGTCTACAAACAGTAAATGCTGGAGAGAGTGTGGAGATAAGGAAACCCCTTGCACTTTTGTTGGCAATGTAAATTGATACAGCCACTATGGAGAACAGTATGGAGGTTCCTTAAAAAACTAAAAATAGAATGGCCATATGACCCAGCAATCCCACTACTGGGCATATACCCTGAGAAAACCGTAATTCGAAAAGAGTCATATACCACAATGTTCATTGCAGCTCTATTTACAATAGCCAGGACATGGAAGCAACCTAAGTGTCCATCGACATATGAATGGATAAAGATGTGGCACATATATATACAATGGAATATTACTCAGCCATAAGAAGAAATGAAATTGAGTTTTTTGTGGTGAGGTGGGTTGACCTAGAGTCTGTCATAGAGTGAAGTAAGTCAGAAAGAGAAAAACAAATACCGTATGCTAACACATATATATGGAAGATAAAAAAAAAATGGTTCTGAAGAACCTAGGGACAGGACGGGAATAAAGTCGCAGACATAGGTAACGGACTTGAGGACACGGGGAGGGGGAAGGGTAAGTTGGGGCAAGGTGAGAGAGTTACATTGACATATATACACTACCAAATGTAAAATAGATAGTGGGAAGCAGCCGCATAGCACAGGGAGATCAGCTCGGTGCTTTGTGACCACCTAGAGGGGTGAGATAGGGAGGATGGGAGGGAGACGCAAGAGGGAGGGGATATGGGGATGTATTTATAGGTATGGCTGATTCACTTTATTGTTCAGAGGAAACTAGCACAACCATGTAAAACAATTATACTTCAATAAAGATGTTAAAAATGTTTAAAAGAAAAGAAAGTAGCAATTTGAAGAGATGAAAGTTTAACAAATGCTATAAATAGCAACTGACGCTCTTGTCATTATAGTGAACTACAGCTCCACACCCACTTCCTTTACTACTGTCAGTCATTAGCTGCTATATTTGAAGTGAAACTTGTTGCTGGTACAATCTGTACAATGAGCAAGGAAACCATAAAGAGATCAAAGGATCAGTGGAAGAATTTGTTCTCTTTTACACACAGTGAATAAACCTGACTTTCTGGCATTCACACTGGCCAAAGCTCCCTTGGACTTACCAAATTTCATGCGTATATCCTCTTCTGCTTTCTTCTAAGGAATATCCCAAGTGCTTAACATAAGAAATCTAGTAAACAACAATAAAATATTCATGGAAAGGCGTTACTTCCTTAGGTGTCTGAATGGGTAATTATTCTAAACTCACTCTACAAGTCCTAAGACCCAACCCTTGCTGAATAGCCATCCAGCACGGTATCCATTTCTAAAGCAGCTTCTTTCCACTAATCTTGGAAATGTATTTATACAAGTGCCAGATTTACAGTTTCCATGAGGAAAGGTATTTGTGGAGGTAAATTTTTCCAAGCCAAAAATTACTTTGTTCCTCTCAGAAACAAAAAGTATTATATGAAAATTTGTCACAAACACGGATAGAGGTGTTGGCTTATCATATCTTCTGAAATATATGGCTATTTAATTTGGTTTCTCTACTCCGTCTTTTCCTCTTTCTAAGAATAGGACCAATGTCCTGGTCATTCAGGCTTCCATGAGGTGTCTTTGGGTTTTGTTCTCTGTTCCTGCTGCTTTTGGTTCCAATGTGCCTAGTCTCTTTTGCCCTCAGGAAGTGCACAGGCATCCAGTGCTGGAGTCTAGGATGGCTGTGCTAGCTTCTTGTGTTGAGGAGACACATAGAGGCTTTGGGGACCATGAAGGTGCTGTCTAAGGTGCTCTCTGACTGAACACGCCGCAGTGCCATTTCCTCTCTGCTGCTCCCAGCCGGTTGGAGCAGCACACCTTGTGAAGTAGGTGAAGTGGTCCCTCCTCGAGGTTCCAATGTGACCTGGGCATAAGCTTCTGCTTTTTTCAAACTACCCCTTCTTGTACATGAAGTTTCTTTCACCTCACTACTCACTCTCATCTCGGGGTGAAGCCCAGGGCATTGCAGGCAGCATCTTCATCCCTGTATTATACTCAGTTTTAAAGAGTGAAATATTGAGCTAAGGCCCTCAGTCTCTGGAGTTGGTCTGACTTGGTTTAACACCTGACTCATCCATTTACCAGCTGTGTGACCTTGGGCAAAGCTATTTCTACACCTTAGTTTACACATCATAAACCATTGTAATAGTATCAACCTTGTCAAGGTTTAAGTGAATTACGTAGTACCTGGGAAATAGAAAGAGTGAAAGCAAAGTGTTATAAACTTCTGAACCTTATTGATACCGAAAGAAGAGTTATTTTCTCGGAACTGCCTCACAACTAGGGGCATTCTGAGGGCACTAAACAAAGTTAGTCATAAGCAGCGCTTTGAGCCTATGATAACCTCCTCTCTACATAAAGACTTCTACAAACTAGGAGAACTGAACTCAATTATATTAGAGATGATGAAACAGCAGCTGTCCCATGAAGAAATTATTGCAAGGAATATAGATAAAAATATTTGGAAAATGTATTATTAGATGTGTATCAGGTAGTTAATGAACAGGAATATTATGTTCTCATTCTAAATAATAGTCACTTTCATAAATAAATGTACATTTGTAATTTTGCATTCTTTTTCTTAAGGAGGCCCTCAAAGTTTCATCCCCCTCTACAAATCTGAATTTTGTCACTGAAATGCCCTTAATCTTTTTAAAAAATAATAAACCCATGTAAGAATTTTATGCAAAATGCACACAGTTTTTTTCCTACAAGTTCAAGGAGTTCATCTGTTCCCTTAAAGCTCATCCATTGACCTCTCGTTAAGACCTCTGGTTTTAAGGAAGAATCAGCTAAGTTTGGTATTGTATACAAAAGAGTTGTAAAGGAATACGATACAATTGCTGTTCTGAATTTCCTCACAGGCACCTCAGCTTTACTTCCCTTCTTCCCCACTTATTTCCCCCAGGTTCTCATAAGCCTATGGCTTTTCTGCAGCCCAAGGTAGTAGGTAAAACTTTGGAAGGCTGATGGCCTGGCACAGGTGAAGAGAGGTTTAAGTGTTCTTACCTGTGAGCTCTCTCTAAAACAAACATTCCTCGGGAGAAAATACACACTTATGAGGGGTAAAGAGAGAGGAGAATTTTTTTCCTGTTGCCAACAATTTCAAATAAGTCATTGGCTTCCCACATGCTCCCATAGCAACTTGTGTTTATACCTACCTCACCACACCATGCTAATGTGATCGATTATTTGTCTTTCTCCCAGACTATGAGGTTTTAGCAAATAGATATTATATTATTTATCATTGTGATTCAAGTTTGGGAATATAGTAAGTCATTAATAAATGATTATTGAATGAATGAAGGAAGAGAATGAAAATAACTAGGTTTTGTTAGCTAATTTTTATATCTGTTGAATAGAACCTGTAGAACCAAAATTTCTTTCCCAAACATAATAACCACAAAGCATCCTACAGTTATGTTACTAAGAACTTTTATTCCCTTTTTAGCCTAAACACATATAGCTAGCCAATGTAAACTAGTAGCAAAATCTGAGGTGATATCTGTGAATAGGAAAAATCTTTGAGGTTGCAACAGAAAGATTTGTGCTACATATGGATTTCTTTCTACATTCTTTTCAATATTGCTGGTTCATGGCCTCTGGGTGCATTGAGAATTTTAATAATTAAAACATGTCTGGTTCCACCAGGAGATGGCGCACTGGATGACATACAGCAGAATGCACATGTTATTTTTGTAATGAAAATATCAAATGGAAATTAAAACTCTGCTTCTAAAGCAAGATCATCCTGGGCTGCTGCTCGGTTGACTTTCAGAGCCAGGTTAAAGACTGCCCTTAGGACTGAATCTTGTGCTTCTCCTTGGCTTGCCACCGTAAGAGCTTGCAATGCTAGAGCCACTTTAAGGGTTAGAAATTTCCTGCTATGAGTTTAGTAGATGAGTCGAGGTGAGTTCCCAGAAAGAGCCCTAGATATGGAGGTGATCAGAGTCCAGGCCTTTATCAGATGATATCTTTTCACACTTTGTCCTCACTGGAATGTTTGAAGTTAGTGAATGCCAGTTCAGAGTGATTTAAAAGCCCTGGCTCTTGGGTTCATTGGTTCTCTTTTATAAGATTGCTTTGAATTCACATAAGGAGTGTGTGTGTGTGTGTGTGTGTGTGTGTGTGTGTGTGTGTGTTGCCTAACGGTTAAAGGTCTTTACTGTGGAGCTACAGTTGCACAAGTTATTTAATCTCTTTGGACCTCAGTGTCTTCCAGGGTAAAATGGAAATAATAATAGAAACTCACTACCTAACAGATGTGTTGTAAAGATCAAATGAGTTAATGTATACAGAGCACTTGGAACATTGTCTGGTACATAAGTGCTATAGAAGGGTTAGCTATTTTTAGTATATTGCATCAATATAGCATTCCACTCTTCATACATTATACATATTGTTGGGTTGTATTATTATACCGGGCAATGAAGGGAAAGTGTCTAAGTGGAAAGGGCACTGTCTGACTTATTCCCTGAAATATTTTAAGTTTTGTAATGAAGTGAAGGAAACTTTTGAAGCAGAAACTCCTCTGTGGAGTTTCAGGGACTGGTGAGCACATGTGCTGTTGATCCGCCCAATCATCTGGTGTCGACTGAAAGTGCATGAACAAACTCGGGGATAGATATTAAGGGCAGTATATGCAACCCCAGTGTAACCAACAAAAGGTAAATTTTCCTAACTATTCCGTAGTTCTAGGGGTTCACCAGTAAGAACAGTACTCCAGTCTTTAGCTGGGATCCTGAAGGCATAACGCCAGGATTTCAGCCAATGAAGCAAATGGTGTAATTTAAATAGTCTCCTTGCAGAACTTCTCACACCAAGCTCACCAAGTCCACTTACCTTTCCCCTGAGTTCATCTTACTGGACTCATCTACAAAAGTTGACTTGAAACCCTCTCGCCTCTTGACTTCCATAATGCCATGCTCTCCTGGGTTTCTTTTTACTTCCCTAGTCCACTCATCTCAGTGCCCTTTGCTGATTGCCTTCCTCCTCATCTCTAGATGCCATAACTCCTTGGGGCTTTGTCCTAGGTTCTCTTCTCTCTCCCTATGCTTTTCCCCTAATGATTCAATGTGGTTTTATGGTTTTTAGCACTATCTAGAGAATAATAAATGTCACAGTTATATGTTGAGCTTAGACCTTTATTCTGACCACAAGAATCATTGTATTCTACTTCTTAACCAACATTTACAGTTCCATGTTTCTAACATAACATGTGCAGAAATAAACTTTTGATCTTTCCCCCATTTATTCCTTCTCCTGTCATTCTCATCTTAATAAAGGGCAACAGAAATCTGGAAATTTACCTTGATTATCTCTTCTTTGTTAGATTCTATTTTCAAAATCTCTCTAGAATACACACTTCTCTCCATTCCACTGACACCAGCATAACTCAAGGCATCCTACCTGTTATCTAGAAGACTCCTTATTTTATTTTATTTATTTTTTTTTTAGAAGATGTTGTTGGTAGGAGTTTATTAATTAATTAATGTATTTTTGCTGTGTTGGGTCTTCGTTTCTGTGCGAGGGCTTTCTCTAGTTGTGGCAAGTGGGGGCCGCTCTTCATCGCAGTGCGCAGGCCTCTCACTATTGCAGCCTCTCTTGTTGCAGGAGCACAGGCTCCAGACGCGCAGGCTCAGTAGTTGTGGCTCACGGGCCTAGTTGCTCCGTGGCATGTGGGATCCTCCCAGACCAGGGCTCGAACCCGTGTGCCCTGCATTAGCAGGCAGATTCTCAACCACTGCGCCACCAGGGAAGCCCCTTATTTTATCTTAAATTACCTCCTGACTTTGTGTCTTTCCTCTGTCTAACACCTTCTCCACCTAGGAACTTGAAAAATCTTTCTAAACCTGCACAAAAGCATAGATAAAGAACCAAATGTAGGGAGGTTATGAGAATAAAGCCAAGTGACTAAAGGGCAGAGCTTTTCACACACAACTCTCCTTTCTGGTTTCCACAGGCCTGCTGCCCCATTGCTATATACTTTAGGGCAAAATGGTAGCCGCACTCATAAATATGTTTTATTAACTTTCAGAATGTTATTATTTTCACTTTTCTCAATGGTGTCAGCCTTTGTGTTTCGCTCCACTCCAATCCCAGTCAACATGCTTAGAAAGTTTGTTCTCAGCATTAACTACCTGTCTGACACTGAGGTCTCTTAGTTCCCTGGCATTTTCCGCTCAGAGATCTCAAAACCCACTTCATGTCAGTCACCTGCTCACATCCCCATAATGTTGACTTCAACATCATTCAACACTGCTCCACCTGCATGTTTCAACATGAGGTTCCTCTCTCTGACTGCAATCTTCTTCTCCCTCCTCTGTCAGTTCCTGAGACCGACGGTACCACTCTTGAGCCTCATCAAGCCTCTAAGTCATCAGCCTCCTCCTCATCTGCAATTTCATCGCTCCTTTTCTGGAAACAACTGGCCTTATGAAGCCAAGATTTCATTTCAAGAAGAAAGCCACTTCTCATCCTTCTGACATAGCCAAACATACCTGGAAAAATCTTAAAGCAGTAGGGTGGGGTCCAAAACAAAATCATGCGGTCATCTCAGTTGTCCCTGTGAAACTGAGCATTTCTTTCTTTCATCTGTTTTTGATGTTCTATTGAAGTAATCATAATAGGTGTTTTAAACATTTTTCATTAGTTAAAATTTTATTACTTAAAATAACTTAAAATTTTTGGCTTAAAATTACTTAAAATTTCATCCTGTCACACTCTGAATAGAGTGGCTTTTCAACATTTTTGCTGAAATAAATCAAAGTAAGTCATGCTAGAAAACTCACTTTCTCTTTATACATATTCAACTTCTTTCTCTCCTCACTCCACCTCACACACACATAACAGGATAAAAAGTAAATATACAGTTTGGAATTCTTTAGAAGGGCCAAGGACATACAGTCCAAATTTTTATTTTCCTTTAGATTACTATCTGCAAAGACATGCTTTTTTAGTTCTCTTATTACAAGTAATCACATTTGATATATTAGGCCTTTATCTCCATCTTTACAAAGAAAAGGTTGACATATTTAATTAACATATTTCTGAAGCTAGCCAGCAAGAAAGCTGTCAAAGCAAAAACTGCTTTTCTGATCAGATTGATGCCTAATGCACACAAAATCCAGTAACACCACCAGCCTTCTAAGTTATAATAATTTGTCAGAACTAATTTATATAAAACTTTCAGCACAGCTTTAAATAATTTGGATAAATTTCCTTCCTGTTGTGATATTAGGACATTTTTTTAATGTTTAAACTTTGTGTACAGTGTCTTCATCATCAAGACAATAATATAATTAAACATTGACACAATAAATTCTACAGAAAAACCATAGCTGAAATTCATTTCACAAGTACCATATACTAGAACTAAGTACCTTACATAGTATTAATTCCCTTAATCCTATGACAAGCCAATTAGAAGTGTACTATTATTATCTCCATTTTACAGCTGAAAAACTTAGGTCAGGTTAGTTAACCAAGTTTACACAGCTTGAGCTCACACTTAACCATGAAATTTTTTTTTTATACTGCAGGTTCTTATTAGTCATCAGTTTTATATACATCAGTGTATACATGTCAATCCCAATCACCCAATTCAGCACACCACCATCCCCACCCCACCGTGGTCTTCCCGCCTTGGCATCCATACGTTTGTTCTCTACATCTGTGTCTCAAATTCTGCCCTGCAAACCGGTTCATCTGTACCATTTTTCTAGGTTCCACATACATGTGTTAATATACGATATTTGTTTTTCTCTTTCTGACTTACTTCACTCTGTATGACAGTCTCTAGATCCATCCACGTCTCAACAAATGACTCAATTTCGTTCCTTTTTAGGGCTGAGTGATATTCCATTGTATATAATTACCACATCTTCTTTATCCATTCGTCTGTCGATGGGCATTTAGGTTGTTTCCATGACCTGGCTATTGTAAATAGTGCTGCAATGAACATTGGGGTGCACATGTCTTAAACAAGAAATTTTATATCTAATCTTGTTCAGCATCATAATATTGAATATATCATAGGATCCTACACATAAATCAGTATGAAAGCCTAATACTGAAAAGCAAGCATATAGTAACAGCATCAATTTAATATCCATTGGTCAAATTCAGCTGATTGTTCAAAAAAGGGACTGGTAAATAGAATTTAAGTATCTGTATTCACAAAGCCAATCTAAATAATTGAACACATACATAGGTCAACAATTATGTCAGTCTAAACAACGATTGACATTTATATTTTAAGCCATGTGAGTTGTTTCACCTTCTGAGTTCAGCTACTTCCAGGAACAAGACATGGGGTGTCATATTCTCATTCTTTTGAAATTCATCACAGTGAAGAAGTCAGTTATGGTAAATAAAAAACATGAGTAAAGTAGCATTGAATGACACACATAAAATATAGCTTCTGTATCGCTTACTTTTTACCAGAGAACTTAGTATTCTCCTTGTCACAATCACCTTCCTAGCAATAAAACTGGGAATTATAGCCATAAAAACAGACCAATGTTACTCCATGATTTTGTGGAATAAAAGTGAACACAGACTTAAGAAATAAGATAGTTTGACAAATGTCAACATATCTTATTTAGTAGCTTTTGTATTTGTGGTAATAGAAAAAGAAATGTTTCTATTCTGAGTGAGAATTATCACATGATTTTGATTAAGGGTTAAGGAAGAAAGAGATCCCATTAGGAGTTCTAACGGTTGCTAACAATGAGAACCAAGACTTAATCTCTCTAAGCTACAGTGTCTTCTTATCTAACATGCTTCTGAGAATCAAATGAAATTTCATTCATTCATTCACCAAATATTGGGCACCTACTGTATTCAAGAAAGTGGGTTAGACACTGTGGCAGATTCAGTAGTGTTTATAATAGCCTCAGGTTTTATGAACTTAAAATCTAATAAGTAGATCAATGTCATCAATATGCAGAACAGTGAAAAACAAACTGAAAGTGTTAAGAGCCAGAAGAGGCTAAAACAACATGATATGGAGATTCATGTCACGAGAAAGTGCTTTGAAATTGTAAAATGCTACACAGATGGACACTACCATAATAGGTCAGAATATGGAGAAACTGAGGGAAGATTTTGATGATTTGTTCCTGTAAACATTCCCCTTCCCCCATATTTACCATGCTTAATAAAATAGGATAGGAATCAATTACCTAATACAGTGTCTTGCAAACTTTATACGCTCAGTAAATATTTGTTGAATAAATGAATGCTTAACAATCTTTTTCTCAACGATATTTAAAGGAACACTTGGTAAGAATTACTCTAGTTGGAAACAGAAAAACACTACTTAAATTATTCTTAATTAATAATTAGAATAATAATGCTATTTTAGAGCCTGTTTTAATCAAATGTATTTCATGACTTTTTTTCAGATGAAAGAGCTCATTCATAGATTACTTGTGTGAAATTTGGGTGCTTATATGCTTTTTTTATATAAAAGTATAAAATGTATTGATTTGGGAACCAGAACTTCTACAGGAGAATCCTTGTTCTGACACCCACTGACTTTAGGGAAGCTACCGTTTTCAACCTGAGGTTTCTGATTTGTAGAACCATAGACTAGAATAGATGAGGTTAAGAGCTCTTCCAGATTTAACATATTCATGCCTCAACAGAGGAGATATTATGGAAGACATTTAAACTCTATAAAATACACAAGTTACAATGGGTTATCACCAAGTTCTAAAATGATATTACTATAGTTTTGGATTGATAAATTGTGCTTAACTCTATAAGAGTGGAAAAACTTTAAAAACATATTCAGATGTTATAATGTAGGTAAAAGAACTAGCTCTGCACCTGCCCCCTCCCCTCACCACACATACACTTGGGGGATATTTGGGAAGTAATAAGTTCTACATAGTTAAGGCTAACTTAGTGGCACCATTATAAGTGAAAGAAGAAACATTCAGTTATTCAAGGATACTCCCATCTTACCATTCTGCTTAGACTTTGTTTCATGAGGGACAAAAGGAGCTTGGTCCATCACTTGCTGAAGCAGTACATACCAGCAATTTTACTAATAACAAACTTAAGGGAATTAATGACACATCAAATGTACTACACATGAATAATATGACTATAATCAAAATGGTCTTTTGAGCAATATGTTCGTGAAGGTGACTGAATAAACCTTTCTAAAGATAGGAAGTCTCAATGATCTCAAAGCAGTTAAGATAGCAAGACAATGTACTATTTACGAAGCATCTGCATGTGTGTGACTCTGTGCTAGGCTGTTGAATACATTTACCTATATTAACCCTGGTCAGAAACTAGGCAACCTTGTTCTCATTTTAAAAATAAATAGTTTCAGAAAAGCAAGCTGCTTACCACTGAAGAGCTCACTGGATTTGAATTCAAGTTTCTGAAACCTCAAAGCTCTAACAATCACTCTACCATGTCGCATTAACTCTGTTTAAGTGTACAATATTATATTTTAGGAGATAAAAATAGAAATGTTAAACATGAGTGTGAAGTGTTTTATGCAAATCAAGAACCTTCTAGATAACCCATGAGTTCACAGGTGTAGCGCTGTGTCACTAAAAATTCATTCTTTTCCCAGAGAAGTAGCCCTTGCTCATCCTTCTTCATTTTTATCTTGTCATTTTCTGGCCTCTTTCTGGTCCTTTTTAAAGGTCATTTCCTAAGCTTTAGATGATATATTAAACAAGATGGAATTAATTGATATTTACAGGACATTCCATCCAAAAACAACAAAATACACTTTCTTCTCAAGTGCTCATGGAACATTCTCGAGGTACATCATATCTTGGGTCACAAATCAAGCCTTGGTAAATTAAGAAAATTGAAATCGTATCATGTATATTTTCCAACCACAGCATTATGACACTAGATATCAATTACAGGAAAAACTCTGTAAAAAATACAAACACATGAGGCTAAACAATACACTAAACCAAGAGATCACTGAGGAAATCAAAGAGGAAATCAAAAAATACCTAGAAACAAATGACAATGAAAACACAATGACCCAAAACCTATGGGATGCAGCAAAAGCAGTTCTAAGAGGGAAGTTTATAACAATACAATTCTACCTCAAGAAACAAGAAACATCTCAAACTGACAACCTAACCTTGCACCTAAAGCAATTAGAGAAGGAAGAACAAAAAATCCCCAAAGTTAGCAGAAGGAAAGAAATCATAAAGATCAGATCAGAAATAAATGAAAAAGAAATAAAGGAAATGATAGCAAAGATCAATAAAACAAAAAGCTGGTTCTTTAGGAGATAAACAAAATTGATAAACCATTAGCCAGACTCATCAAGAAAAAAAGGGAGAAGACTCAAATCAATAGAATTAGAAATGAAGAAGGAGAAGTAACAACTGACACTACAGAAATACGAAGGATCATGAGAGATTACTACAAGCAACTCTATGCCAATAAAATGGACAACCTGGAAGAAATGGACACATTCTTAGAAAAGAACAACCTTCTGAGATGGAACCAGGGAGTAATAGACAATATCAACTGACCAGTCACAAGCACTGAAATTGAAACTGATTAAAAATCATAAAACAAAAGTCCAGGACCAGGTGGCTTCACAGGCGAATTCTATCAAACATTTGGAGAAGAGCTAACACATATTCTTCTCAAATTCTTCCAAAATATAGCAGAGGGAGGAACACTCCCAAACTCATTCTATGAGGCCACCATCACCCTGATACCAAAACCAAAGATGTCACAAAGAAAGAAAACTACAGGCCAATATCGTTGATGAACATAGATGCAAAAATCCTCAACAAAATACTAGCAAACAGAATCCTACAGCACATTAAAAGGATCATACACCACGAACAAGTGGGGTTTATCCCAGGAATGCAAGGATTCTTCAGTATATGCAAATCAATCAATGTGATAAACCATATTAACAAATTGAAGGAGAAAAACCATAGATCATCTCAATAGATGCAGAAAAAGCTTTCAACAAAATTCAACACCCATTTATGATAAAAGCCCTCCAGAAAGTAGGCACAGAGGGAACTTTCCTCAACATAATAAAGGCCATATATGACAAACCCACAGCCAACATCATCCTCAATGGTGAAAAACTGAAACCATTTCCTCTAAGATGAGGAACAACACGAGGTTGCCCACTCTCATCATTATTATTGATCATAGTTTGGGGAGTTTTAGCCACAGCAATCACAGAAGAAAAATAAATAAAAGGAATCCAAATTGAAAAGAAGAAGTAAAACTGTCACTGTTTGTAGACGATATGATACTATACATAGAGAATCCTAAAGACGCTACCAGAAAACTACCAGATCTAATCAATGAATTTAGCAAAGTAGCAGGATACAAAATTAATGCACAGAAATCTCTTAAATCTCTATACAATAAAGATGAAAAATCTGAAAGAGAAATTAAGGAAACACTCCCATTTACCATGGAAACAAAAAGAATAAAATACCTAGGAATAAATGTACCTAAGGAGAAAAAAGACCTGTATGCAGAAAACTATAAGACACTGATGAAAGAAATTAAAGACGATACAAACAGATGGAGAGATATACCATGTTCTTGGATTGGAAGAATCAATATTGTGAAAATGATTACACTACCCAAAGCAATGTACAGATTCAATGCAATCCCTATCAAACTACCACTGGCATTTTTCACAGAACTAGAACAAAAATTTCACAATTTGTATGAAAACACAAAAGACCCCAAATAACCAAAGCAATCTTGAGAAAGAAAAATGGAGCTGGAGGAATCAGGCTCCCTGACTTCAGACTATACTACAAAGCTACATTAATCAAGACAGTATGGTACTGGCACAAAAACAGAAATATAGATCAATGGAACAGGATAGAAAACCCAGAGATAAGCCCACACACACATGGTTACCTTATCTTTGATAAAGGAGGCAAGAACATGCAATGGAATAAAGACAGCCTCTTCAATAAGTGGTGCTGGGAAAACTGGACAACTACATGTAAAAGAATGAAGTTAGAATACTCCCTAATACCATACACAGAAATACACTCAAAATGGATTAAAGACTTAAATGTAAGGTCAGACACTATAAAACTGTTAGAGGAAAACATAGGCAGAACACTCTATGACATAAATCACAGCAAGATCCTTTTTGACCCACCTCCTAGAGAAATGGAAATAAAAACAAAAATAAACAAACAGGACCTAATGAAACTTAAAAGCTTTTGCACAGCAAAGGAAACCATAAACAAGATGAAAAGACAACCCTCATAATGGGAGAAATATTTGCAAATGAAGCAACTGACAAAGGATTAATCTCCCAAATATACAAGCAGCTCATGCAGCTCATTATCAAAGAAACAAACAACCCAATCCAAAAATGGGCAGAAGAGCTAAATAGACATTTATCCAAAGAAGATATACAGATTGCCAATAAACACACGAAAGGATTCTCAACATCACTAATCATTAGAGCAATGCAAATCAAAACTACAATGAGGTATCACCTCTCACCAGTCAGAATGGCCATTATCAAAAAATCTACAAACAATACATGTTGGAGAGGGTGTGCAGAAAAGGGAACCCTCTTGCACTGCTAGTGGGAGTGTAAATTGATACAGCCACTATGGAGAACAATATAGAGGTTCCTGAAAAAACTAAAAATAGAACAACCATACGACCCAGCAACCCCTAGGCATATATCCTGAGAAAACCATAATTCAAAAAGAGTCATGTACCACAATATTCATTGCAGCCCTATTTCCAATAGCCAGGACTTGGAAACAACCTAAGTGTCCATCGACAGATGAATAGATAAAGAAGATGTGGCACATATATACAATGGAATATTACTCAGCCATAAAAGGAAATGAAATTGAGTTATTTGTAGTGAGGTGGTTGGACCTAGAGTCTGTCATACAGAGTGAAGTAAGTCAGAAAGAGAAAAACAAATACCGTATGCTGACACGTACATATGGAATCTAAAAAAAAAAAAAAGGTTCTGAAGAACCTAGGGACAGGACAGGAATAAATACGCAGATGTAGAGAATGGACTTGAGGACACGGAGATGGGGAAGGGTAAGCTGGGACGAAATGAGAGAGTAGCATTGACATATATACACTACCAAATGTAAAATAGATAGCTAGTGTGAAGCAGCTGCATAGCACAGGGAGATCAGCTCGGTGCTTTGTGACCACCTAGAGGGATGGGATAAGGAGGGTGGGAGGGAGACACTAGAAGGAGGGGATATGGGGATATATGTATATGTATATGTATAGCTGATTCACTTTGTTATACAGCAGAAACTAACACACCATTGTAAAGAAACTACACTCCAATAAAGATGTTAAAAAAATTAAAAAATTAAAAAAAAATAAATGTCACTTCCTGAGCAGGCACACTTTGATTTCTGATGAATAAAACTCCCCTCTGACCCTTAGGTCTCCTGGTGTCTTTCCATGTTAACGTTTGTCCCCCAAGCCTGACACTGTAACGTCCATGGGGGCAGGAACATATCTGTCTTATTCATAGCTGTGTCCCCAGCCACCACTATATGGCCTGGCATTTGACTCACAAACAAACACCCGTTGTATGACTAGCACATGTATCCAACATTGTGGAAAATGCCACAACACTCTCAGAATGTCTGGTCCTTAGGTAACTTATGCTGTATGTTTTATATTATAGGATTCTCTACAAAATGAGAACTTTAAAAGTCTTGTAGTGTTAACAGATTAAAGAATGGAGCCCCCAGTATGGACTGAAATTGTTTCAGGGTGACTTATGTGTAAGTAAATAAATTCATGAAGCACTGCTCCATTTTGTTTTGTTTTCTTTTGTCATTTCCAAAGAACTTCTACCAGTGGAGAGGGTGGTTGCATCAGCATTGCTTTCATTTGTTAACTGGTACCAGTAACAGGTAATAAGGCCTCCTTTCTTCTGCCTTTTTGGTTATACTTCTCACTGCCAAAAGATGGCAGTGTGATAGAGACTGACAGCGTTTCTGAGTCTGAGCTGACCAGCAGGCTGAGTCATTGGCTGTGGTCCTAAAGGGCCGACCTAACCTTGCAAAAATCTCAGGCTTCGGAAGGATATCTGAAGTGGAAACTCTGCGCTCCCCAGGAGAAATGCACCTGCCTGTTGGGTTTATTACCTGCCTTTGTTCAGGAGACAAGAGCTCCAGAAAGTGTATGTTCTATTAAAATGAACAAACAATTTTGAGCCACAAATAAAAAAAGATATTATTTAAATGCCAGAAATAGAAATATTTCTGAATTCAAATTCCAAATGTCAATGCTATGCTCAATCCGTCTGCTGATTCCTCACGGAGAACTACTGCCTCCCCTCACTGATAGGACAAAGTATGTCTCCTAAAAACTATTTTTTTTTTTTTTTTGCCTGTTTGAAGGTTTATTTAACCATTTATTTTATTTTATTTTATTTTTTATTTTATTTTTTATTAGTTTCTGCTTTATAACAAAGTGAATCAGTCATACATATACATCTGTTCCCACATCCCTTCCCTCCTGCGTCTCCCTCCCTCCCACCCTCCCCATCCCACCCCTCCAGGCGGTCACAAAGCACCGAGCTGATCTCCCTGTGCTCTGCGGCTGCTTCCCACTATCTATCTACCTTACGTTTGGTGGTGTATATATGTCCATGCCTCTCTTTCGCTTTGTCACAGCTTACCCTTCCCCCTCCCCATATCCTCAAGTCCATTCTCTAGTAGGTCTGTGTCTTTATTCCTGTTTTACCCCTAGGTTCTTCATGACACTTTTTTTTCTTAAATTCCATATATATGTGTTAGCATATGGTATTTGTCTTTCTCTTTCTGACTTACTTCACTCTGTATGACAGACTCTAGGTCTATCCACCTCATTACAAATAGCTCAGTTTCGTTTCTTTTTATGGCTGAGTAATATTCCATTGTATATATGTGCCACATCTTCTTTATCCATTCATCCAATGATGGACACTTAGGTTGTTTCCATCTCCGGGCTATTGTGAATAAAGCTGCTATGAACATTTTGGTATATGTCTCTTTTTGAATTACGGTTTTCTCAGGGTATATGCCTAGTAGTGGGATTGCTGGGTCATATGGTAGTTCTATTTTTAGTTCTAAAAACTATTTTCTTCTATGGGAAGTTAAAATGGATATACTTGTCTTCCTCATTAACTTAAAAAAAAATTATTTACAGCAAAGCCATCACTAGTAAGGCTGAGCTTTGGCATGGGTGTAGATGAAGTGAGGCTGTCCTTGGTACCTTCTTCCTACCCTTAGCGCTTCCTTTCCCTCTTGGGGCTGCTGTTGTCAGGCGCCTAGACTGAATCAGGTGCTGGCTGTCCACCAGTGTGCCCTCCTCTGAAGGCTGCCTCAGGCTCTAACTCAGTCTTTTCTGCCCTCCAAAAAGACTGTTTTTCAAGAGCTGTCTCATTGTTGGAAAGACTCTAATCAATGGTTTTCAAATTACTATTAGATCACACTGTATTGCTGGTCATTTATTCATTATCCATCACTCACAAATGGAGCCCCTGCAATGCATCAGTCACTACTACATATGGGGGTTACCTACACAGAGGCCGTGACTTCATGGTCAAAGCTGGAGAGATAGAAAATTAACAGTTAACAATAATCATGCTTCGGATAGATAAATTCTGAGGCAGAGTAAAGAAGGCAGTTTACTATGGCAATGTATAGCAGTTTTTGGACTGTAAGAGTATCCTTTTCATCTTTGTATCTTTAATTCATAGTGTAATGCCTGACCCATGGTCAACATGCAGTAGATACTTCGGCCCAAGCTTTTATTGATGAGACACTGAGACAAACTGATGGGGATGATATTTTCGGATCTCTCACTGTTCCCCTCATATCACCACATGTTGGAAAAGAGAAATCTCTGCCTACCATGAACTGCCTCTGCCTGTGACAGTAGAACCGAAACAGAAATTGTGCTTTTACTTCTTTTTTAAAAATTCTTTTTACTTTATTTTTTTAAATCAAAATATAGTTGATTTACAATGTTGTGTTAGTTTCAAGTGTACAGCAAAGTGATTCAGTTATACATACATATATATCTATTTTTTTTCAGATACGTCTCCCTTATAGGTTATTACAAAATATTGATTATAGTTCCCTGTGCTATACAGTAGATCCTTGTTGGTTATCTATTTTATATACAGTAGTGTGTATATGTCAATCCCAAACTCCTAATTTATCCCTCTCCCCCACTTCTCCTTTGGTAACCACTTTTGCTTCTTCTTAATATTGGTTTTGAATTGGAGAAGGAAGAAAGACTTGTTACACAATAAGACAGTAAAATGGAGATTGGAGTAAGTTCCTAAAGCTCAGCTCTGGTCTTATTACAAAAAAGCCACTGGGGCATGGGCGGTGCCATGTGGCATTGGGCACTGTCCTTAGCAGTGCATAGACCTCATTTGTTTCACTTGGCTAATAAGTGTGACTCAGGCATGCACACCAGCAAAAGTTCATTTCCTTAAAAAGTGGCTATGCTTTTGTCTGATGTATTCCCCCCAGAGCTTTTAATTTACCTCCAAGGCATCTCCTAAGTAGTGTAAACACTTCTCTTAAGTGTTTAAGAGAATGTTCTGTCTTTATGGATAAATGAATCAATATTGTGATGATTTACTTTACATATTTTTAACTGCTTTACAGTAACCAGGCTAAAACACTGTCAGTTTCCTGGGTGATCTATCTATAAATGACCTGTGATACAGTTCACAGCACCTTTCTTGACTTTTCTCTAGAGCTGATTTCTCCCAAGGATAAAATAAGTATATCAGCAAGATTCTCTCTCCTCCTTACTGCTTTGAATTGAGGCACATCAGGTACATCAGGAAACAGCTCAGTGCAAGCAAAGAGGAAAATCACCCAAGGGATGGAGCCTTCACTCTGTGACTTCACGCCTGGAAACTGAGGACTAGCCAGTTGATCCGGCACAGTGGGGCGTGTGTCTGTTGAAGTTCCCAGGGAACAATGGCTTTCACTGTGCAGGCTGCCATGTGGGAAACAGACTTGTTTATGTTTTCCTTTGTGTCACTTTGGGGGATAAAATATGGTTGCTCTTTTCTTTATCCCAATGCCACAGAGGCAGCAGGGACCTCTATCTTCCTGGTCCCAAATACAAGTCTGTTATTTCAAGAAACTATGAAATCCAATGACCTGTTTGAGGTTCTGTTATTGTGATAGTGGCCTTTTTACCTCCAAGGGCAGGAGGAGCAGGTTTTCTTGTAGAAGAAGAGGTAGATTTCTGGAAGTTCCCAGACAGTCCTCTGCCATCTCTCCTTGGGATGGAGGAGAAACGATATAAGGCAAAGGTGGATGGGATGACACCTTCACAAGTCAGGGTACCCACCCTGGGGATGTGAAAGATCAATGTGAGTTCGAAGGCTGTGCAAACTCGTCTTCCCCAGTCAGAGGCACATACATAATAAAACTTTCCACCTTTAACTTATCATTTTACGTAGAATTTTCTCATAACCTAGTCTTTTAACACCATGAAAGTTTTGAGACAAAAAAAAAGAATTTTTATTAAATTTAACTTGCATGTGTATTAAATTGCCAAGGTTAGCCAGACATGGGAAGAACAGCTACCTCTCTTATAACTTCTGATTTCAAATCTTCTGTTCTATCAATTCAATAAATGTACTCATCTTTGTCAGATGATGGGACCCAACTTCTGACCTGTTTATGAAATTGAGAGAATTTGGTAAATAACAATAGAAGATAAATTTGATTTAGAACATAAGTGTATGGGGATATTTGGTCAAACAATTAATTTTTAAGGGTTTCTAGCCATTACCTTGTAAGCTTGACACTATGTATTAGTAGGCACAGTTTTAATGAAAATGTAAAAGACACCCAGACATAATTGGTAGTAAAACAATTGAAGTATCTCCTAGATTTTATGTAACTGTGAGTACTGCAAAAACATAACATGAAAAGCATATGCTTTTTTCAAAGTCAAGTCCAATCTATTTATGTTTATAGATATAATGGAGCTTACTAGCTATTGAGGATAAATGGAAAGATAATGGGTTATATAGTTCTCATTGTCTAATCAAAGGAAGCTGATCAACCTCAACATGAGAAATTTTGTTTGCCTTGGCATTAAATCTCTAATGATGTATATTTCCCATTTATGATCACGGCTTCCCAGCCATAAATACACATAGCCTCCAGATCCTCCTTTTTTTACATGGGGTGTTACAAAAGAAGCATAAATCCCTGTTAAAATTGCAACTAGCCCAGTTTAATAAGAGTGCTCAGAAAATTATTAAATTACAGAGGAAAATATAGATACAATGACTGACATGGTACAAAATATTAAATATTGTGGCAGTGGTAGGGAGGACTCAATGGTTCCACTTCCCACATTTCTCAGTCTCATAAGTTAGTAATGTGTGATTCTATCCATGCTTTTAAAAATCTACATTCTCTTTACCTTCTGTGGCTGGAAGTGAAGGACTTCAAGGGAGAGATATTGCATGACGGGCACAGCCTGGGTCCCTGAGTTATTGTTTGAAGGAGAGCTGTGCAGGAGAGTTGCCCAGCCCCCACTGGGCTATCACATGAGCAAGAGACCCACTAGGCTATGTTAAGCAATTGAGATTAAAGCTTTGAAATTGGAACTGATTTTGTCACCCGATATTAGAAAACCTATTCTAGCACTCTTTCTAAAATAATAAATTTTCCTTTTAGTGCTAGTGTTACAACAATTTGACATTTTGGAGAATTTAAATGGTGAACCATACTGCTGCATAGTCAATCTTGTCATTATATTAACAGGAAAACTGTAAAACATTAGATTTCAAAATTTTAATGGGTTTAGTTGATATATGTTGGCAGTATGCACTATGTCTTTCAGGGTGGCTTTGACAAAGGCTCTTCAATTAACTTAGGTTTAACTAAAATCCCCACTGTGAAATTACATGGTTTTACTGCATATGAAATTTTTTAATAAGAATCTTTATTTTCATAGTAAAAGGAGAAAAGAAAGTTGTTTATCCATGAGAAGGATAATCTCTTAACACAAAATTAGATATGGCCAAAGAGAATAAAGAATAAATAACCATAAAGGACATTGGTCAAGAAAACTCTTTCTATAGAACAGTATCAAGATCAAATCAATGAATATTCCTCACCCTAAAATAGAAAATCTTCATAAAGTCTGTCCTGTAGGATTTCAGAATTGCTATGGACCAGTGATTGAAGGAGGTCACCCCACAGTCCTCCTTTCTGAATGAGAATGCTTATTGCAGTTGTTGTGTCCTTGTTGTATAACAAGTGTGGATGTGCTTATGCTGGAGGAGAGACAGATAACTTCACAGTTTTCTCAACCTATGAGGAGTCATATTTGTAACTCATGGAAGGACAAACCTGCAGGAATTATCCAGAGATCCTGAGCTTAAGCTCAATGTGGTAACTGCTAAGACTTTGGTTTTCTCCCCTGGAAGCTGTTAAGTGTATTTGGAGACTAGAAGAGCAGACTGTGACAGAGATTGCTAGTGTTCACCAATTATTTCATGGGCCTTCCCTACTTCCTGGCTTTTATTACAGTTGGGTTGGGGTTAGGTGGCTAATTCTGGTCAGTGAACTATGAATGTAGATGAAGTGTGTCACTTTTGATTGAAGGTAGTTAAGATTAGGGCAATCTTCTGTAGAGGCAAATGAAGAAGCCAAAATGATGGAGTTGAAAGATGGGAGCTCCTGGGCAAGTAAAAGATAGTGCAATAAAACTGCCTGACCTACATGGAACTGTGGCATAACATGAAA
Source organism: Mesoplodon bidens (assembly GCF_964165515.1). Lineage (NCBI taxonomy): Eukaryota > Metazoa > Chordata > Mammalia > Artiodactyla > Ziphiidae > Mesoplodon > Mesoplodon bidens. The sequence continues at coordinate 182,034,456 of NC_138176.1, read as the reverse complement.
TAAACTTTTGTTGTGTTACTTCATTGAGACTTTAATGTATGACTCTTAAAACCTGACTTTAATGATCTGACTAATAAATAAAATATTATAATCACCACTGATGTCCTAACACACAGAAAATGTTAATTTTATTTTACAGGAAGCCCCTATAGAAATCAACATTTATTTCATCATATATCATTTGAGCCAGCTGTCATGACAGATACAAAAAAAATAGGACATGTTCTTTTCTCTCCTCTCTGAAATTTCACAGTCCAGTTTTCTCACCTGCTTTCCTAAAGGACAATGCATGACTAAATTTCAGTTCAGGATTTTGAGGTAGCTTCAAATAGCTTCCAGGAAAGCTCTTAAGGACTCTGAGTAAGAAAATACCAGGCACTCCACCTTTTCTGCATAAGACAGAATCTTGAAGAGATCATCAATGAGTAGAGCTTACCCAAACACAAAGTTTAGTTTCCATATCACCTCCTGTGTGTTAACTACTCATGTCTAGGTTAAGGGTCTCCCTATGTGCTCTGATAGTAGCCTGTGTACTCTCTCTCTCATAACACTTTACATACAATATTGGGATTGTCACTATTTCTCAGTGAACTGTAAATTCTATGATGGCCAAAATATTGTCTATATAGTTTACCATTACAATTCCAGTATTCTTGCTATTATTTATTGTTTCTTAGAGTATAATTCTCATATATTAATTTCCTCTTTTTCTCTAATTTATTGAAAATCCTTTCTATTGATATATATTCATAGAGAAGATGATGAGTTTAGTTGAACACCTTGAATGGAAATGAAGTGAAGATGTATAGTAAGTGGAAATGGGAATAGGAACATACATATCAATAATTACCTTAAATGTAAATGGACTAAATGCTCCCACCAAAAGACACAGAGTGGCTGAATGGATACAAAAACAAGACCCATATATATGCTGTCTACAAGAGACCCACTTCAGACCTAGAGACACATACAGATTGAAAGTAAGGGGATGGAAAAAGATATTCCATGCAAATGGAAATCAAAAGAAAGCTGGAGTAGCAATTCTTATATCAGACAAAATAGACTTTAAAATAAAGACTATTAGAAGAGACAAAGAAGGACACTACATAACGATAAAGGGATCGATCCAAGAAGAAGATATAACAATTGTAAATATTTATGCACCCAACATAGGAGCACCTCAATACATAAGGCAAATACTAACAGCCATAAAAGGGGAAATCGAAAGTAACACACTCATAGTAGGAGACTTTAACACCCCACTTTCACCAATGGACAGATCATCCAAAATGAAAATAAATAAGGAAACACAAGCTTTAAATGATACATTAAACAAGATGGACTTAGTTGATATTTATAGGACATTCCATCCAAAAACAACAGAATACACATTTTTCTCAAGTGCTCATGGAACATTCTCCAGGATAGATCATATCTTGGGTCACAAATCAAGCCTTGGTAAATTTAAGAAAATTGAAGTTGTATCAAGTATCTTTTCCGACCACAATGCTATGAGACTAGACATCAATTACAGGAAAAGATCTGTAAAAAATACAAACACATGGAGGCTAAACAATACACTACTCAATAACGAAGTGATCACTGAAGAAATAAGGAGGAAATTAAAAAATACCTAGAAACAAATGACAATGGAGACACGACGACCCAAAACCTATGGGATGCAGCAAAAGCAGGTCTAAGGGGGAAGTTTATAGCAATACAATCCCACCTTAAGAAACAGGAAACATCTCGAGAAAACAACCTGACCCTGCACCTAAAGCAATTAGAGAAAGAAGAACAAAAAACCCCCAAAGTTAGAAGAAGGAAAGAAATCATAGAGATGAGATCAGAAATAAATGAAAAAGAAATGAAGGAAACAATAGCAAAGATCAATCAAACTAAAAGCTGGTTCTTTGAGAAGATAAACAAAATAGACAAACCATTAGCCAGACTCATCAAGAAAAGAAGGGAGAAGACTCAAATCAATAGAATTAGAAATGAAAAAGGAGAAGTAACAACTGACACTGCAGAAATACAAAAGATCATGAGAGATTACTACAAGCAACTCTATGCCAATAAAATGGACAACCTGGAAGAAATGGACAAATTCTTAGAAATGCACAACCTGCCAAGACTGAATCAGGAAGAAATAGAAAATATGAATAGACCAATCACAAGCACTGAAATTGAAACTGTGATAAAAAATCTTCCAACAAACAAAAGCCCAGGACCAGATGGCTTCACAGGCGAATTCTATCAAAAATGTAGAGAAGAGCTAACACCCATCCTTCTCAAACTCTTCCAAACAATTTCAGAGGAGGGAACACTCCCAAACTCATTCTACGAGGCCACCATCACCTTGATAACAAAACCAGACAAGGATGTCACAAAGAAAGAAAACTACAGGCCAATATCACTGATGAACATAGATGCAAAAATCCTCAACAAAATACCAGCAAACAGAATCCAACAGCACATTAAAAGGATCATACACCATGATCAAGTGGGGTTTATTCCAGGAATGCAAGGATTCTTCAATATACACAAATCAATCAATGTGATACACCATATTAACAAGTTGAAGGAGAAAAACCATATGATCATCTCAATAGATGCAGAGAAAGCTTTCGACAAAATTCAACACCCATTTATGATAAAAACCCTGCAGAAAGTAGGCATAGAGGGAACTTGCCTCAACATAATAAAGGCCATATATGACAAACCCACAGCCAACATCATCCTAAATGGTGAAAAACTGAAACCATTTCCACTAAGATCAGGAACAAGACAAGGCTGCCCACTCTCACCACTCTTATTCATCTTAGTTTTGGAAGTTCTAGCCACAGCAATCAGAGAAGAAAAGGAAATAAAAGGAATCCAAATTGGAAAAGAAGAAGTAAAGCTGTCACTGTTTGCAGATGACATGATACTATACATAGAGAATCCTAAAGATGCTACCAGAAAAATACTAGAGCTAATCAATGAATTTGGTAAAGTAGCAGGATACAAAATTAATGCACAGAAATCTCTGGCATTCCTGTACACTAATGATGAAAAATCTGAAAGTGAAATCAAGAAGACACTCCCATTTACCATTGAAACAAAAAGAATAAAATATGTAGGAATAAACCTACCTATGGAGACAAAAGACCTGTATGCAGAAAATTATAAGACACTGATGAAAGAAATTAAAGATGATACAAATAGATGGAGAGATATACCATGCTCCTGGATTGGAAGAATCTATATTGTGAAAATGACTCTACTACCCAAAGCAATCTACAGATTCAATGCAATCCCTATCAAACTACCACTGGCATTTTTCACAGAACTAGAACAAAAAATTTTAAAATTTGTTTGGAAAAACAAAAGACTCCGAATAGCCAAAGCAATCTTGAGAACGAAAAACGGAGCTGGAGGAATCAGGCTCCCTGACTTCAGACTATACTACAAAGCTACAGTAATCAAGACAGTGTGGTACTGGCATAAAAACAGAAAGATAGATCAATGGAACAGGATAGAAAGCCCAGAGATAAACCCACGCACATATGGTCACCTTACCTTTGATAAAGGAGGCAGGAATGTACAGTGGAGAAAGCACAGCCTCTTCAATAAGTGGTGCTGGGAAAACTGGACAGGGACACGTAAAAGTATGAGATTAGATCACTCCCTAACACCATACACAAAAATAAGCTCAAAATGGATTAAAGACCTAAATGTAAGGCCAGAAACTATCAAACTCTTAGAGGAAAACATAGGCAGAACACTCTATGACATAAATCACAGCAAGATCCTTTTGGACCCACCTCCTAGAGAAATGGAAATAAAAACAAAGATAAACAACTGGGACCTAATGAAACTTCAAAGCTTTTGCACAGCAAAGGAAACCATAAACAAGACCAAAAGAGAACCCTCAGAATGGGAGAAAATATTTGCAAATGAAGCAACTGACAAAGGATTAATCTCCAAAATTTATAAACAGCTCATGCAGCTCAATAGCAAAAAAACAAACAACCCAATCCAAAAATGGGCAGGAGACTTAAATAGGCATTTCTCCAAAGAAGATATACAGACTGCCAACAAACACATGAAAGAATGCTCAACATCATTAATCATTAGAGAAATGCACATCAAAACTACAATGAGATATCATCTCACACCAGTCAGAATGGTCATCATCAAGAAATCTAGAAACAATAAATGCTTGAGAGGGTGTGGAGAAAAGGGAACACTCTTGCACTGCTGGTGGGAATGTGAATTGGTACAGCCACTATGGAGAACGTATGGAGGTTCCTTAAAAAACTACAAATAGAACTACCATATGACCCAGCAATCCCACTACTAGGCATATACCCTGAGAAAACCATAATTCAAAAAGAGACATGTACCAAAATGTTCATTGCAGCTCTATTCACAATAGCCCGGAGCTGGAAACAACCTAAGTGTCCATCATCGGATGAATGGATAAAGAAGATGTGGCACATATATACAATGGAATATTACTCAGCCATAAAAAGAAACGAAACTGAGCTATTTGTAATGAGGTGGATAGACCTAGAGTCTGTCATACAGAGTGAAGTAAGTCAGAAAGAGAAAGAGAAATACCGTATGCTAACACATATATATGGAATTTAAAAAAATGTCATGAGGAACCTAGGGGTAAAACGGGAATAAAGACACAGACCTACTTGAGAATGGACTTGAGGATATGGGGAGGGGGAAGGGTAAGCTGTGACAAAGCGAAAGAGAGGCATGGACATGTATACACTACCAAACGTAAGGTAGATAGATAGTGGGAAGCAGCCGCAGAACACGGGGAGATCAGCTCGGTGCTTTGTGACTGCCTGGAGAGGTGGGATGGGGAGGGTGGGAGGGAGGGAGATGCATGAGGGAAGGGATGTGGGAACGGATGTATATGTATGACTGATTCACTTTGTTATAAAGCAGAAACTAATTTAAAAAATTTAAAAGAAAAGATGTATAGTAAGTAATTGGGTAGATGGTTCTGGACCTTAGGAGAGAAATCTGGGATGGAGACATAGAGCAGCATAGAAGTGCTAAAGCCATGAATGTGCATGAGATCAGCTAGAAAGAGAGGGTAGATTAAAAGGTAAGACATCTGGAAATGGAATGCCAGGAGAGAGGAGGAAAAATATTCATGAAATTCTCAGAGTCAGCACTCAGAGGAATGAAAGGAAAGCTACATGAGTGAGGAACAATGGGAAAAAAGGAGAAATTTTCAAAAGGAAGGAGACTCAAATGTTGCATAGAGTCAAACAAGATAAGAACAGAAAAACTTCCATTGATTTTAGAAATAAAGGCATTATTAATGACCTTCACCCGAGTGGTTTCAGCATGGTGGTGGGTCTGGAAGCCAGGCTTCTGTAGGTTAAGAGATAAATGAGTGACAAGAAAATAAAGAAGAGTTCCAGAAATTTGAGAGGGAAGAAAACTATAGAGAGCTAACTCTTCTTACACATCCTTTAAGACTCATTCAGATAGCACCTCCTCCCCAAATCTTTCTCAGATAATGTCACCACTTTCTGGTTTCTATCACATACACAACACATTTGATCCTACGCATACCTCCATATTATCATTGATTACACACTCTATTATAATTGACTGATTATTTGTCTTTTCCAATAAATCAATGGTCTTAAACTTGGGATTTCTGATATTTTTTAGAATCTTCTGACATCTAAAAATCACCTTTCCTAAGAAGTTCACACATGCACATACACACAAATTTGTGCATTAAATTTCAACAAGCTAAATGGAACCCTAAAAGCTCATTCATATTCAGAAGTTCCCACGTTAAAAAACCCTGCATACACTTTAAACATTTTATAATAGAGACTGCGTATTATTTGTTTTGTATCCTCTGTGACTGAGGTAGTGCCTATTGAAAAATAGGTACTCAAAAAAGGCTTGATGAATGAACGAATGGATGGATTGATGCATTAATTGCAAAGTAGAAGTATGGAAGTGTGAGCATCTAACACTGCCTGGGAGAAACAGGAATCCTTTGGTGTACCGATTTGAAGGAAGAGGTTGCTGGGATGAAAAAGTGAGGAGGGACACTTCTTACAGAAGGAACATCAGATAAAAAGATTCACCAGATTGTGTAGAGAACAAGTAACGTAATTTGAATGGAGTACAAGAAGCATTGAGGGATTCTCAAAAGTCGAGGTAAATAGCTGGCAGTTATTCTCTCAGTTTTAAGTGGGTCTGAATAGAGGCTATTTTTAAAGATAGCACAGCTTTCTTTGAAACTCTTTTCTAGAAAAATCTCAGCCTTTATTATCTAGATATCTGCCCTTAAATCACACCAAAATCCTTTTGGTTAATTTAGTTAACCATTTCAAATAAAGATATTTCCAAAAGTGCAATTTTGGAAAAATTGAATTAGAAAATAGACCAATAAAGTAAAAAATTTACCTCTAGTTAAGCATATTACTCTCTGTATATTTTTTCTCACACATCACTATATTCTCAACCACTATCAGCAGTTCCAAAATCTATCCAAAACTAGACTGAGATAATTATAGAAATTTAATATAGGACATTTGAAGTGCTAGATCAGACTTAACAGATTAAAATATAAAAATTTCAAAATTTTCCACCTATGTCATTCCATGGAAAGTAGAATTTATTGAACAGGAGTATTCATTGTTTGTATACACAAATACCATCACCAAATTATTGGCCTATCTTGGGGATTTTTTAAAAAATCTGTAAATAATGTTGAGCTAAAAGAACTCTGATTTAAAGGATTTGAAATACACGTGTTTGGAATTCCTACCAATAAGGAATCATCATTGACTCTCAGGTGCCCTTCTTGGTCTATTTTTCAAAGACCCTAAAACTCATTTGGAATTCCAAGAGCTGCAGTATAATTAAATATCTATTAGACTAAGCCAATATTATAATAATCTCCTTTAATTATTCACAATGTTTAATGCACTTCTCTGTTTTTTTTATCCATCTGTTCCTTATTATTATCCTAAGAGGTAGTTATCACATCCATTTCATAGTTGAAGAGTTACAGAGACATCTGCCTTATGTTCTACTCAAAATAACACAGCTAGTAAAAGTCAAAATGACACCTTCTAGATTTGTGTGGTCAACTCAACTTCAATTCCAATACCTTTTCCAAGGAAGAAATTTGCCTTTTGCTCTTGGTAACATCACCATTTGGTATTTGAGATAACTTCAGTGGCTGAAATGGATTACTGCTGATTCATTATTCATCATAAGACTCTAAAATAAATTGTTTAGTATTTGATAGATACAGAGAATGCACATTGACAGTAAACTCTAAATCCTAGGATGGACTGAAACAATGTTAAGTTTTATAACTATAACATTGTATCTCTGAAATTTTACTGAAACTCCCTTGCAAAAGTCCCAGGCTGAGTGTGGGCAGTGGGTGGAATTATTAACTAGAATTCTTTGGTTTGCTTTGCTTAGTTCAGTTGGTCAAAACATGGTTCAGAGGAAGGGACGGATGTGGGTAGAATCTAAGTGGGCCAGTTCATTTACTTTAACCTTGCACCGTTGTATCAACAATGGAAACAGAAAAGATTATACCCTCCTAAAATAAAGTGAATGTTTCAGGGGAAATCAAAGCTATTCCATCATCACAATTAAGAAATCAATATAAAGTTCATGGTCCTTTTGTGGTTGGATCATCTCAGTAGCATCATCTTCTCAAAAAACAGTACATTACTCTCATTAACCAAAAGGTCATTATCAACACTGTTAGTCACCAGTATATAGTACAGTTTATCTGAAACAAATATTTAAATGATCAGTGGTGAGAATCAATTGACTGTACATGAGTCGAGGATAGAGTGAGACTCTAAAGTTCTCCTGAATTAATGTCATTTTAAAAGTTTCTCTTTCTAGAGCTTACTCAGCACCATAAAATGCTAGTAAATACAAAAAGGTTGTTTAAGTGAGTCAGAAAGGGTTTGAACCTTTGTGTTCTCATTTATTAAGTGATCCCAGCAAGTTATTTAACCTCTCTGGGGTCTCAGTCTCTTCATCTGAACATGGGCTGACAATAGTACCTACCTCAAGAAAGTTTGGTTAGATTCAAGTGAGAGAGAATAGCTAAAACTCTTGCTGTAATGCTGCCATATAGTAAGTACTTAATGGATGTATACTGGTATTATTATTATCATTATTATTAATTTATTTTTATTATCCCACTGAAAAAAGTTTGAGCTGGAAGGACCAAAGGAGATTTAATATTTTGATAAGTATTGCTCCCTCCCCAATGAATGGGGGAGTCTTATGGAGGGGAAATATTTGAAGGGTGGTAGGGAGAACATAATATTGTCACATCTTTTGTTTTAAGGTTTCATGGTATAGCTCTGTTTGATTTGAAATTAATCCCCAGACTTACATATCCACATTAACTTTAATTGCTAAAGTATTCCAAAAGCCTAGTGTCATTATTTTATGTAGATAAAATCCTTCCTGTAATCATTACCACATTCTTATCCTCCTCTGTGCTGTGTCCTAACCAGCTGAGCTAAGCAACCAAGACAAAGGCTTGTACTTCATAACTCCATCCACAGTTTATCCCATGGAATTTCACAATAGATTCTAATGAAACTTCATAGGTAAAAATATTATGGTTGTGCTATTTGGTCTAATCCATCTTAGAACATATTTAGAAGGTACTGCCCATGTACATTGACTGAATCCATCAAAAAACGCCGAATCTTATGTTTTAAAGTTTTATTATTAATGTGTTAACCAGATTAACTCTGTAGCAATGTAACACAGCTATTCTACATATCTGAGTTACCAATATCACCAGTAGCACAAGCCAAATTAATTATTATGGAAAGAGTGCCAGAGTTGGAATTGTTAGCTACTTGGGTTTAGAAGGCCTGATTTGTATTATTCACACTGCTTTTCACATTCTTTTTTTTTTTTTTTTTGCGGTACGCGGGCCTCTCACTGTTGTGGCCTCTCCCGTTGCAGAGCACAGACTCTGGACGCGCAGGCTCAGTGGCCATGGCTCACGGGCCCAGCCGCTCCGTGGCATGTGGGATCCTCCCGGACCGGGGCACGAACCCGTGTCCCCTGCATTGGCAGGCAGACTCTCAACCACTGCGCCACCAGGGAAGCCCTTCACATTCTTTAATAAGCAGTTGTGAGCATAAACTAGGGCTGTACACATAGGACGTCAGAAATATTAACAGAGAATTTGCAATATTATTTCATTCATCATGTGTTTCCAAGTAATTTACATTAATATACACAGATTCCAGAGAATGGTTTCTTTACAAAAGCATCTTTTCACACTTTATTTACTACACTACATTTAAGGCCTCAGGAAACATTTTGCTCCACAGCACGTGGTACCTTCCCAGACCGGGACATGAACCCGTGTCCCCTGCATCGGCAGGCAGACTCTCAACCACTGTGCCATCAGGGAAGCCCTCGGGAAACAATTTTTGATTGGCACAAATGTTTATGATTACAGATGGTGTGATTTCCTAGAGATGATGCTGTGTAATGTTGAGGTTAAGGCTAAGATGGGTTTGTCTTGCCAGAAAATGATGGTAATGTGTGGGAGAGGCTGAAGATGATTCTAGATATTATGTTCCATGAATAATAAGGTTTCTCTTTGCAAATTTATAGTAATAGGATTAGAAAAAGTATTGTCATAAGAAATGTCTTTCTTGCTCTCTGAAATAAGAGCCCTTGAGAAGATATGTTACAGTGTACTTCTTCAGCTAGCACTCTGCTACTTTGAAAGACTCTCAAAGGGATATTTGATGCAGTTTTCAAGGATCAAACAATCATGCCCATGATCAGGGGTTTTTACATCTTTCTGCTGCTTGGATATCAAGAAAACAAGTTTGTTTTTTAAATCTTCTTATATAGAACAATTGGTGGAGAGCAGTAAAGTGTAAATGGTAAAATGAGAGCCTGAATCTATGTCTCTTTGGTGAACGTAAGTAACATGCTTGCTGTGCACAGAAGGGTTCAAGTCTTTGGTTCACCTTCACCTTGGATTTTCTCTTTGAGATAGAATTAGTAGCTAGATGGATATGGTTCCATTCCAAAAAGCTACATAAGGATATTTTGCCTTGATCACTACAATGACGTGAGTGCTAATGTCATTTATCTGCTCTTGTGCTTTAAAATACTTCCCCATTTATATAAATCCAAGATCTTGCTTTGTGAAATTTTATTCATCCAGCCAAATTCTAAACTTAATGAATTTGCTCTTCAGCTTTAACTATAATTAAATAGAATTCCTTGAACAAGATGTTGTTTGGTTTTCTTTGTTTATTCTTATCATAATTTGTAATGATGGTAGGAACTAAAATATTTTTAAATCTAAAATGTTCACCCATAATTCTGTTATGAACTAAACTATTTTTCTTTATATTTCATTCAAATCCTTGTCCACATATAGTCACTGTGTATGTATAATTTGGTGAATATTCTTTTTTACATTTAAAAATAAATAATAAGAATTTTATAAATTGCAGCTATGCATTCATAGTCATAGTTTATAATAGTTTAACAATGGTTCACTAGGTAAAAGCTACCATAATTTCATATTATACAGTAGCCATAGTCCTAATGCAAATATATCATAAGAAAAAAGACCTGTGATTTATACCTCATAGGTGCTTAGTTGTGTTGAGATGAAATATTGGTGTTGTGAAAAGTCCTATTTGTACATTATTTGGGACAAGTTAGAAGGTGATGGTTGATGTTATGGGTACAACATATCCAGATCTTGTTCGACCAAAACCCCTTCCTTTTATTTTCATAGAAGTAAATGTTATAAGGATGTTCAGTAACAACCACATTTCCTGGTGTATTCTACCTTTAGAATCTACACAGACTTTGAAAAAAATATGAGAACTTAACAGTATGGGCAAGACTATATTCAGGCCATTCAGGTGGGTCCTCATAAAACCTCAACAACCCATCCATTAGGAAAAGTAATTCAACAGATTTAAGTATAGTCTGCTCTCCCCACACAGTACGGATGCCCCGATGTTATTTTCTTCACCAAAACAGGGTTATAATGGGTAATCTCTTCCTTTTGCCTTTTTGCTGCTTTTGAATGATTACAACAGAGATATTCTCACTACTTTCTTTTCTAGAGGAAATAAGTAAGATTCACATAAGAATCTTAGACCTTGTGCTTTTTGAGATTCCTTGCCTTATTTATATCAATGATTATATTAGGGTGAAACATAATACAAACCAATAATGCTTTTAGGGGTTTACAATTATTATGTGAACGGCAGTCATGAGCCACTCCCCTACATACAAAAAGCATGTTAGATTTATGGGTGATGAATAGCATCAAACCCACAACCCATTTTGCTGTAAGAAAATTATTCACTTGTTTTGCATGTGCTGGTGGCAGACTTCGTCAGGTTTTGACTAATTATACATAGGTAATGCCGGGGTGGGATGGGGTTTGGGTTAATAGTTCTTCTAGCATTTAGAAACTCCTATCAGAGAGCATATGTGACAACATTTATTATTTTAATAAAACTGTGAAATTGGTCCCCAAATGGATTTGATCACCAGATATATCAGATTTTCATGCTACTTGGTCTCTCAGTGAAGCTACTGTGACTGTGAATTCTGGATCCTGGTGCAATTCCACAGAGACCCAAAGCTGAAGAGGACAAAGGTTGAAGCAAAGCTCAGAGATGAAGGCAGCCATTCTTCTGGGCATGAGGAAAGAATACAATCTAGTACATTCATTCCTTTGTTATCAAGCAGTTTTGAAATTAGTCACTGGCCACATATGACTGAGGAATGCTTGGAATGTGGCTAGTCAGAATTGACATGTCCAGGAAGTATGAAATACACACCATAGGGACCTTCAAGATGGCGGAAGCATAAGACGTGGAGATCACTTTCCTCCCCACAAATACACCAGAAATACATCTACATGTGGAAGAGCTCCTACAGAACACCTACTGAACGCTGGCAAAAGACCAAAGGCAAGAAACTCCCCACATACCTGGGTAGGGCAAAAGAAAAAAGGAAAAACAGAGACAAAAGAATAGGGACGGTACCTGCACCAGTGGGAGGGAGCCGTGAAGGAGGAAAGGTTTCCACACACTGGAAGCCCCTTCCCGGGCGGAGACTGCGGGTGGTGGAAGGGGAAGCTTCGGAGTAGCGGAGGAGAGCACAGCAACAGGGGTGCGGAGGGGAAAGCGGAGAAATTCCCGCACAGAGGATCGGTGCTGACCGGCACTCACCGGCCTGAGAGACTTGTCTGCTCACCCGCCGGGGCGGGCGGCGCTGGGAGCTGAGGCTCGAGCTTCGGTCGGAGCACAGGGAGAGGACTGGGGTTGGCTGCGTGAACACAGCCTGAAGGGGTTAGTGCACCACGGCTGGCCGGGAGGGAGTCCGGGAAAAGGTCTGGACCTGCTGAACAGGCAGGAGACTTTTTCTTCCCTCTTTGTTTCCTGGTGTGCGAGGAGAGGGGATTAACAGCGCTGCTTAAAGGAGCTCCAGAGATGGGCACGAGCCGCGGCTATCAGCGCGGACACCAGAGACGGGCATGAGATGCTAAGGCTGCTGCTGCTGCCACCAAGAAGCCTGTGTGCGAGCACAGGTCACTATCTACACCTCCCCTCCCGGGAGCCTGTGCAGCCCGCTACTGCCAGGGTCCCGGGATCCAGGGACAACTTCCCCGGGAGAACACACGGTGGGCCTCAGGCTGGTGCAACGTCATGCCGGCCTCTGTTGCCGCAGGCTCGCCCCACATCCGTGCCCCTCCCTCCTGGCCTGAGTGAGCCAGAGCCCCCGAATCAGCGGTTCCTTTAACTCCGTCCTGTCTGAGCAAAGAAGAGAAGCCGTCTGGCGACCTACACGCAGAGGCAGGTCCAAATCCAAAGCTGAATCCTGGGAGCTGTGGGAACAAAGAAAAGAAAGGGAAATTTCTCCCAGCAGCCTCAGGAGCAGCGGATTAAAGCTCCACAATCAACTTGATGCACCCTGCATCTGCAGAATACCTGAATAGACAACGAATCATCCCAAATTGAGGAGGTGGACTTTGGGAGCAATGATTATATATATATATATTTTTTTCCCTTTTTCTCTTTTTTCTGAGTGTGTATGTGTATGATTCTGTGTGTGATTTTGTCTGTATAGCTTTGCTTTTACCATTTGTCCTAGGGTTCTTCTGTCTGTCCATTTTTTATTACTTAAAAAATTTTCTTTTCTTAATAATTATTATTTATTTTTTATTTTAATAACTATTTTATTCTATTTTATTTTAACTTCTTTCTTTCTTTCTTTCTTTCTTTCTTTCTTTCTTTCTTTCTTTCTTTCTTTCTTTTTCTCCCTTTTATTCTGAGCCATGTGGAGGACAGGGTCTTAGGGCTGCAGCCAGGCATAAGGGCTGTGCCACTGCGGTGGGAGAGCCAAGTTCAGGACACTGGTCCACAGTAGACCTCCCAGCTCCATGTAATATCAAATGGTAAAAATCTCCCAGGGATCTACATCTCAACACCAAGACCCAGATCCACTCAACAACCAGCAAATTACAGTGCAGGACACCCTATATCAAACAACTAGCAACACAGGAACAAAGCCCCATCCATTAGCACAGAGGCTGCCTAAAATCATAATAAGGCCACAGACACCCCAAAACATACCACCAGACATGGACCTGCCCACCAGAAACAAGATCTAGTCAAATCCACCAGAACACAGGCACTAATCCCCTCCACCAGGAAGCCTACACAACCCACTAAACCAACCTTAGCCACTGGGAACAGACACCAAAAAAAATGGAAACTACAAACCTTCAGCCTGTGAAAAGGAGACCCCAAATACAGTAGGTTAAGCAAAATGAGAAGACAGACAAACACACAGCAGATGAAGGAGCAAGACAAAACCCCACCAGACCTAACAAGTGAAGAGGAAATAGGCAGTCTACCTGAAAAAGAATTCAGAATAATGATAGTAAAGATGATCCAAAGTCTTGGAAATAGAATGGAGAAAATACAAGAAACATTTAACAAGGACCTAGAAGAACTAAAGAGCAAACAAACAGTGATGAACAACACAATAAATGAAATTTAAAATTCTCTAGAAGGGATGAACAGCAGAATAACTGAGGCAGAAGAACGGATAAGTGACCTGGAAGATAAAATAGTGGAAATAACTACTGCAGAGCAGAATAAAGAAAAAAGAATGAAAAGAAATGAGGACAGTCTCAGAGACCTCTGGGACATTAAAAACACCAACACTCGAATTATAGGGGTCCCAGAAGAAGAAGAGAAAAAGAAAGGGACTGAGAAAATATTTGAAGAGATTATAGTTGAAAACTTCCTTAATACAGGAAAGGAAATAGTTAATCAAGTCCAGGAAGCACACAGAGTCCCATACAGGATAAATCCAAGGAGAAACATGCCAAGACACATACTAACCAAACTATCAAAAATTAAAAACAAAGAACAAACATTAAAAGCAGCAAAAGAAAAATAACGCATAACGGAATCCCCATAAGGTTAACAGCTAATCTTTCAGCAGAAACTCTGCAAGCCAGAAGAGAGTGGCAGGACATATTTAAAGTGATGAAAGAGAAAAACCTACAACCATGATTACTCTACCCAGCAAGGATCTCCTTCAGATTTGAAGGAGAAATTAAAAGCTTTACAGACAAGCAAAAGCTAAGAGAACTGAGCACCACCAAACCAGCTTTACAACAAATGCTAAAGGAACTTCTCTAGGCAGGAGACACAAGAGAAGGAAAAGACCTACAATAATAAACCCAACAGTTAAGAAAATGGTAATAGGAACATGCATATTGATAATTAAATTAAATGTCAATGGATTAAATGCTCCAACCAAAAGACAGAGACTAGCTGAATGGATACAAAAACAAGTCCTGGATATATGCTGTATACAAGAGACCCACTTCAGACCTAGGGACACATACAGACAGACTGAAAGTGAGGGGTTGGAAAAAGATATTCCATGCAAATGGAAATCAAAATAAAGCTGGAGTAGCAATTCTCATATCAGACAAAATAGATTTTAAAACAAAAAGTATTACAAGCGACAAAGAAGGACACTACATAATGATCTAGCTATCAATCCAAGAAGAAGATATAACAATTGAATATATTTATGCACCCAACATTGGAGCACCTCAATACATAAGGCAAATAATAACAGCCATAAAAGGGGAAATCAACACTAACACAATCATAGTAGGGGACTTTAATACCCCACTTTCACCAAAGGACAGATCATCCAAAATGAAAATAAATAAGCAAACACAAGCTTTAAAAGATACACTTAATAAGATGGACTTAATTGATAGTTATAGGACATTCCATCCAAAAACAACACATTCTACTCAAGTGCTCATGGAACATTCTCCAGGATAGATCATACCTTGGGTCACAAATCAAGCCTTGGTAAATTTAAGAAAATTGAAATCATATCAGGTATCTTTTCTGACCACAACGCTATGAGACTAGATATCAATTACAGGAAAAAATCTGTAAGAAA
Organism: Mesoplodon bidens; assembly: GCF_964165515.1. Lineage (NCBI taxonomy): Eukaryota > Metazoa > Chordata > Mammalia > Artiodactyla > Ziphiidae > Mesoplodon > Mesoplodon bidens. Next base: position 182,018,916 of record NC_138176.1, on the reverse strand, counting down.
TACAAACACATGGAGGCTAAGAAACACACTATTTAATAACCCAGAGATCACTGAAGAAATCAAAGAGGAAATAGAAAAATACCTAGAAACAAATGACAATGAAAACACAACGACACAAAACCTATGGGATGCAGCAAAAACAGTTCTAAGAGGGAAGTTTATAGCAATATAATCCTACCTTAAGAAATAAAAAACATCTCAAATAAACAAACTAACCTTACACCTAAAGCAATGAGAGAAAGAAGAACAAAAAAATCTCAAAAGTAGCAGAAGGAAAGAAATCATAAAGATGAGATCAGAAAAAAAAAAAAGAAATGAAGTAAACGATAACAAAGATCAATAAAACTAAAAGCTGGTTCTTTGAGAAGATAAACAAAATTGATAAACCATTAGGCAGACTTATCAAGAGAAAAAGGGAGAAGACTCAAATCAATAGAATTAGAAAGGAGAAAGGAGAAGTAACAACTGACACTGCAGAAACACAAAGGATCATGAGAGATTACTACAAGCAACTCTATGCCAATAAAATGGACAACCTGGAAGAAATGGACAAATTCTTAGAAATGCACAACCTTCTGAGACTGAACTAGGAAGAAATAGAAATTACAAACAGACCAATCACAAGCACTGAAATTGAAACTGTGATTAAAAATCTTCCAACAAACAAAAACCAAGGACCAGATGGATTCACAGATGAATTCTATCAAATATTTAGAGAGGAGCTCACACCTAACCTTCTCAAACTCTTCCAAAATATAGCAGAGGGAGGAACATTCCCAAACACATTCTGCAAGGCCACCATCACTCTGATACCAAAACCAGACAAAGATGTCACAAAGAAAGAAAACTACAGGCCAATATCACTGATGAACATAGATGCAAAAATCCTCAACAAAATACTAGCAAACAGAATCCAACAGCACATTAAAAGGATCATACAAAATGAACAAGTGGGGTTTACCCCAGGAATGCAAGGATTCTTCAGTATATGCAAATCAATCAATGTGATACACCATATTAACAAAGTGAAGGAGAAAAACCATATGATCATCTCAATAGATTCAGAGAAAGCTTTCGACAAAATTCAACACCCATTTATGATAAAAACCCTTCAGAAAGTAGGCATAGAGGGAAATTTCCTCAACATAATAAAAGCCATATATGACAAACCCACAGCCAACATCATCCTCAATAGTGAAAAACTGAAACCATTTCCATTAAGATCAGGAACAAGACAAGGTTGTCCACTCTCACCACTCTTATTCAACATAGTTTTGGAAGTTTTAGCCACAGCAATCAGAGAAGAAAAAGAAATAAAATGAATCCAAATTGGAAAAGAAGAAGTAAGATGTCACTATTTGCAGATGACATGATACTATACTTAGAGAATCCTAAAGATGCTACCAGAAAACTACTAGAGCTAATCAATGAATTTGGTAAAGTAGCAGGATACAAAATTAATGCACAGAAATCTCTTGCATTCCTATACACTAATAATGAGAAATCTGAAAGTGAAATCAAGAAAACACTCTCATTTACCACTGCAACAAAAAGAATAAAATATCTAGGAATAAACCTACCTAAGGAGACAAAAGACCTGTGTGTAGAAAATTATAATACACTGATGAAGAAATTAAAGGTATACAAATATATGGAGTGATATACCATGTTCTTGGATTGGAAAAATCAACATTGTGAAAATGACTCTACTACCCAAAGCAATGTACAGATTCAATGCAATCCCTATCAAACTACCAATGGCATTTTTTCACAGAACTAGAACAAAAAATTTCACAATTTGTATGGAAACACAAAAGACCCTGAATAGCCAAAGCAATCTTTAGAAAGAAAAATGCAGCTAGAGGAATCAGGCTCCCTGGCTTCAGACTATATTACAAAGCTACAGTAATCAAGACAGTATGGTACTGGCACAAAAACAGAAATATAGATCAATGGAACAGGATAGAAAGCCCAGAGATAAACTGATGCACATATGGTCACCTTATCTTTGATAAAGGAGGCAAGAATATATATTGGAGAAAAGGCAGCCTCTTCAATAAGTGGTGCTTGGAAGACTGGACAGCTACCTGTAAAAGAATGAAAGTAGAACACTTCCTAACACCATACACAAAAATAAACTCAAAATTGATTAAAGACCTAAATGTAAGGCCAGACACCATCAAACTCTTAGAGGAAAACATAGGCAGAACACTCTATGACATAAATCACCCCAAGATCCTTTTTGACCCACCTCCTAGAGAAATGGAAATATAAGCAAAAATAAACAAATGGGACCTAATGAAACTTGAAAGCTTTTGTGCAGCAAAGGAAACCATAAACCAGACGAAAAGACAGCCCTCAGAATCAGACAAAATATTTGCAAATGAAGCAACTGACAAAGGATTAATCTCTAAAACATACAAGCAACTCATGCAGCTCAATATCAAAAAAGCAACTGAATCCAAAAATGGGCAGAAGACCTAAACAGACATTTATCCAAAGAAGATATACAGATTGTCAACAAACACATGAGAGAATGCTCAACATCATTAATCATTCGAGAAATGCAAATCAAAGCTACAATGAGATATCATCTCACACCGGTCAGAATGGTCATTATCAAAAAATCTACAAACAATAAATGCTGGAGAGGGTGTGGAGAAAAGGGAACCCTCTTGCACTGTTGGTGGGAATGTAAATTGATATAGCCACTAGAGAGAACAGTATGGAGGCTCCATAAAAAACTAAAAATAGAACTACCATACGATCCAGCAATCCCACTACTGGGCATATACCCTGAGAAAACCATAATTCAAAAAGAGTCATGTACCACAATGTTCATTGTAGCTCTATTTACAATAGCCAGGAATGGAAGCAACCTAAGTGTCCATCAACAGATGAATGGATAAAGAAATGTGGCACATATATACAATGGAATAGTACTCAGCCATAAAAAGGAACAAAACTGAGGTACTTGTAGTGAGGTGGATGGACCTAGAGACTGTCACACAGAGTAAAGTAAGTCAGAAAGAGAAAAAAAATACCGTATGCTAACACATATATATGGAATCTAAAAAAAAAAAAGAAAAAGAAAATGGTCAGAAGAACATAAGGTCAAGTTGGGAATAAAGACACAGACCTACTAGAGAATGGACTTGAGGATACAGGGAGGGGGAAGGGTAAACTGGGACAAAGTGAGAGAGTGGCATGGACATATATACATTACCAAATGCAAAATTGATAGGTAGTGGGAAGCAGCTGCATAGCACAGGGAGATCAGCTTGGTGCTTTGTGACAACCTAGAGGGATGGGATAGGGAAGGTGGGAGGTTGGGAGATGCAAGAGGGAAGAGATATGGGGATATATGTATATGTATAACTGACTCACTTTGTTATAAAGCAGAAACTAACACACCATTGTAAAGCAATTATACTCCAATAAATATGTTAAAAAAAAGATTGGAAAGACTCAGTATGAAAAAAGAATGTAAAATACTCATTAATAATTTTATATTGATTGTATGTTAAATGCTTATTTAGACATTGGGTTAAATAAACTTCATTATCCAAAATAATTTTACCTGTTTTCTTCTTACTTTTTATAGTGTGACTATAAAATTTAAATTCAAAGTTATATATGTAGCTCTCATTATGTTTTTTTCTTGCGGTATGAGGGCCTCTCACTGTTTTGGCCTCTTCTGTTGTGGAGCACAGCCTCTGGACAAGCAGGCTCAGTGGCCATGGCTCACAGGTCCAGCCACTCCGCAGCATGTGGGATCCTCCCAGACCAGGGCACGAACCCATCTCCCCTTTATCGGCAGGCGGACTCTCAACCACTGCGCCACCAGAGAATCCCTCTCATTATGTTTTGACTTGACAATACTACTCTAAAACCTTGCCTCAATGTAGATAAATATTTATTCTCCTGAAGTCATCTAATTTCATGTTTGTGTCCTTTCATGAAGTGTTTATCAACATTATGGCTTTCCAGTTAATTTCAGGCAGTTTCTCTTGAAGGCCAGGTAAACATTGTAGCTGGAAAACGTCTAATGCATTTTCTTGCCTAATCACATGAGATGTTGTATCTGTATTTCTCTTAAACCACAAATGATGAACAATCCACAAACACTTCATCTGGTTTATATAGTCATCAGCTGAATGTTCTTCATGTAGCTGTAAGAGTAACTGACAAAGGAAATTCCATAGAAAATTTCCAGTTGCTTTTTAAGATGCCAGCAATTGTAAATTTGTTATCAGATACCAAAATGTACCATTTGAATTACACAGGAAATGACCATTGATAGGTACAGAAACTATAAATTCAGAGAACAAAATATACAGTGGTTTAGTTAATTGTATGCTGAACAAGAACACAAATATTCATTCCTAGTAACATGAAAGAAATGTGACACAGAGACATGAAATGAGCAAATGTTGTTGGAAAAGTGGAACTGATAGACTTGTTTGATGCAGGGTTGCCACAAAACTGTAATTTGTAAAAAACACAGTATCTGAGAAGTACAATAGTGCAAACTGCCGTAAAACGAGGTTTCCTTGTATATATAATATGATATATAAATAATCTCCTATATAATAAATAAATGTATGTTATACAAAAGGAGATTTATTTTGAAGAATTGTCTCACACATTGAAGGAGGCTGAGGTGCCTTCCATAATAGAAAGCACAAAGGGCGTGTAACAGGGATACCTAAGAGAGCCTGGAGGGCCATGATCAGGGAAGACGTCTCTGAGAAAGTGACATTTCAGCCGAGGCTTCAAGAGTCAGTGAGGCCTGGACAGGGCATGGAGAATGGAAAGTGATAGGCCTATGGGAGGTAACTAAGGATGGAGAGACTCTGGTACCTTTGAAGAGCTGTAGGAAGGCCAGTTGGCTGCAGCACAGTGAGAAGAAGATGAGGCTAACAAGACAAAGTAGCTGGGGACCACTCACACAGGGTCTGATATTGCATTACTATCCTTTCTGGGGAGACAAGTAATAAAATGCAGACCCATGCTCAACAACACTAACCACAGCAGTAGCAATGGAAATAGCACTGCTGAGGGTTTACTCTGTGTTGTGCCCTGTTCTGGGAGTTTTAAACTTAATATTGTACTTAATCTTCACAACAACCTATTAGGTGGTTATTTATTGTGTTCCATTATATTGATAGGATACGGGTATTAGCTTACAGAGGGTTGGCAATTTTAAGTTGACATGGCTAATAAGTGACAAAGCCAGGATTGTAAAGCATGGTTTTCTAATTCTAGATTCTGTATTTTTACCAGAGTTCTACCCTGAATATTGTCTTATACAATATTTAAGTGAATTCCCTTCCATATGAATTAGCTGTAATTGTTGTTTCAAAGTCTTTTTTCAAGGCAAGCATTGTTTTCATTTTCTCCTTAGGCAAGGCTTATCAAAAGATACCTCCCTCCCTTCCTCACATGATTCTGTCTAGCAAACCCAAATGAGAATTCCCTCGCCTCTTGATTGGTAGAGATTTTTTGCATGGCATTTGGGACAGATGAGTAGGGAAATTTAGGATCTATAGACCACACATTCCTTGTGCTGGTTCCATTAAAACACCTAATAGTCTAGGTGAGAATAATTTATTCTTCCTGAGCTTGTTGAAGTTGAAAAATAACATTTTGATAAATTTCCTCAATACGTTGAAGACTCTAATGGAACCCACTCCAGAATCTAATGATATGGTCCAAAAGATAGTTTTAGAGTCCAAAACTTTTTTGTTTTTGTGATCTCAGCAGGTTAATTAACCTCCCTGAATCTCTGCTTCTCATCTGTGAAATAGGGATAATATAAATAATAAATAAGGGTAATAATAGTACCTACCTCACCTGAGTGTTGTGAGGATTAAAGGAGATAATATATATTCCAAGCTCAGTAATTGGTAGTCAGCTATTATCAATTCATCTTTTGGAGACATTGAATACCTTATGGATTGAAATCTTAGGGCAGTCACAAAAATAGTCAACCTGAAGTATAATGCTTTGAATTATATAGCCAAATGAGACATAAAATGCCAAATAGTAAAACTGAATAACACACCTAAAATAACAAAACACTTGAAAGAAAAAACAAATTAAAAAAATCCCAAGGTCATTTCTCTAAAAATGTTTTATTTTTCTTTATAAGCTCAGCATTTAGTTCAATGCTAGGAAACACAAATCCCTCAATAAATGTTTGTGTAATGAATGGGCAAATAATAAAGGAAGGAAGGAAGGAGGGAAGGAAGGAAAGAAGGAAGGGAGGAAGGAATAGATGGATGAATACAGCTTCATTTGTTGATCTGTGCAAACGTAAATTCAGTGACTGTCAGATGCACGTGTGACTCCAAACTGAGTCTAGCAAAGAGAGAGCAATGTGAACCTACTTACTTGGAAGATAGCCAGAAAGTAAGGTTGAAAAATAGAAACGCCATCAGGATCAGCAAGAAAAAATGATGAAGACTTCCTAGTCCTATCCTTCCTGGCTGTAGAGATATACTTTAAGAAAATCATTGTTTAATTTTAGTTTTATGGACATAGTTGTAACCTAAACGATCTTGCAGAAGGGACAGCTCTGCACTCACGGGCACCGATGCCTACAATGCAGACCCTCAGATTCAGTTTCAAAGTTTATGCTCAGAAATAAACATTTCTAAGACATAGGGTATTTGTCTGTCCTTCAATTCATATATGCCACTCAGTCATAGTTTTCCAGGAATTTCCAGTATAAATTCTTGCTGTCCAAGCTAAGAGTTTTAAATATTGCATTGTTTCCCCCAGAAAATATCATGTATCTAATTTTTGAGACAAAACAACTCAGAGGCAAATGCTTGGTTATTTAGGGAATCAAACCAAAATGTATTGTAGATGAGTTAATTAATGCAAACAGAGATTGACAAAGGTGGCAGAGTGTGTATGTTATATGTTGTCAGCAGAATTTTAATGTTCAAGAAAAGTCACACACGTAAGTTGAGAGTGCTATTTACAGAATTTTCTTCTCATGAATATATTTGTATATATATATATATATAAAGCATTATGTACTCGAGATCTGATATGTCTGTATAAATGGAGGGAATCCAGCAATTGGCCATTAAGGGCAGAATTTAGTTTATTACACCTGCAGAGGGCTAGGGACAAGGTTAGACTGTTTAGGAGAGTTGTCTTTCCATGGCTCAATAATTTTCCATTCTGTCTTTGTCAAGAAAGTTATGGAAAGCTATCAATAAAAAGTTGGCTTACTGCAACACAGTAAGATTGAACTGTAGAGATTAAACCTGGCTGCATTTATTAATAGTGAACACAAGCTGGGTGTGGTCCCTCTTCACATAATCCTTCATTGACTTAGGTACAGTAGTCAGCATTTATCAACATGTGTGTTAACAATGAATGTTTTTGTTTATATTAGTGAAGAATGTAAAGACCGGGGAAAACAGGTAAAAAACAGTGTACTAAACACAAAAGGAAAAGAAGAATTAATGTGATTAATAACTCATTTCAAAGAATACTTTTGACAATACACACAATTTACCAGTGTACCTGTGGGCATTTATCTTTATAATTCTACAATGTTCATCACCTTGACACTTCTGTCCTACGTAAGAAGCATGAGCACTGAAGTAGCTATTATGGGGAAGAGAATACTACTATTAAACAATAACAACAATAGAAGACCAGTCTGTCCCACATCAATTTCTCCTTCATTCTACATTTGCTGGAACTCATGGATATTTTCTCCTCTTGCTCCATATATATATATACACATACATACTTGATGTTAAGTAGATTATATGTTTTTCTTGGGCAAACAGTGTGTCTTCTATTCCTTTTGCACAAAATAATTTCTTCTCTATTCTTTCAACACTTCCTACTTTTATTTTATAAAAATCAACATGAAATATCTGTGGATGAATGCATAAATAAATGAGTAAATGAATGAATGCACAAACATGTTTTTAAACTGCTAGACTATAACCTCCTTGAAGGTAGGAAACTAGTCTCAACTTTGCCTATTATGTCATGACAAGAGTGGCCAAAACCCAAAAAAACAAAAAATTCCCTGAAACAATAAAACAATCTCAACAAATATACAGGGATTACCTCCTCCTAAGCCCCAAACTACTGATCCTAGACTAGATGACAGAGTCCTTCTCAGTCTCAAGCCACTTAAGACACTTCTCAATGAATTACAAATGGCCCCTGTATCTGAGCCATCTCTGACACTTAGTAGGTGCCCAGTGAGTGTTTGCCAAATTGTGGATGTCATTTAAGATTTTCTATTAAAACAGACATAAATGAAGAGACAAAGTGAGGGGAATGCAGGGATGTCATATTGGGGTTTTAACAAGAAAAATAAAAATTTTTATTAAAGACAGTTTTATTGCTTTAAGTGGAAACACTATAAGGGTCTTTATTTCTTGTGTTATTTCCTCGTTTCCAAAGGTATGAATAGTGATGTGCATTTTTTTTTCTTTTGCGGTACGCGGGCCTCTCACTCTTGTGGCCTCTCCCGTTGCGGAGCACAGGCTCCGGACGCGCAGACTCAGCAGCCATGGCTCACGGGCCCAGCCGCTCGGCGGCATGTGGGACCTTCCCTGACCGGGGCACGAACCCCTATCCCCTGCATCGGCAAGCGGACTCTCAACCACTGCGCCACCAGGGAAGCCCCATTGATGTGCATTTTTTAAACAGGTATCCAGGCTAACAATCACTGAATGCTCTGACCGTAGATAACGCTTTTATCTACCCAGATTGTTTGCCATGACTCCACACGCTGCCATCAGAGACCCACAGGCCTGGAGCATCAAGCAGGACCAGGAAGGGGAAGCCATTTCCAGATATTGTACTTCTCAGGGATTTAAAGGCAAAACAGACCTTCTCAGTAAAAATAAGTACCTGCAACTAAATCTCGCGTAAGCATAGAGCAATATTCTCTGGGCTCTGCATTAGAAATACCTCTTTGTTCCATATTTGTGGCTAATGCTACCCAAATGGTAAACTCCGTTAAACCTAACATTCTGATTGTGGGCAGTGCCAAAGATTTAACTGGGGATGCTGTTATGTTTCCATCCTACGTCCTTGATTTTTCAAACAATTAGTGTGTCTCTTACAATCAGAGTCTCTGACAATTAAGGCTATTCAGAACCATGAAAATTGGGGGTTCTAGCTTCAGAAAAGGAAGACAAAACCTTCTTCCAGTGGGCACTAGTCTTTATTTTTAACTTCATAACTCATAAACATTGATATTAATTAGCATTCTTTTACTGCACCTTGCATTGAATTGTAATTATTTGAGTCTCTGTTTCTACTGGTAGATCCTCTATAATAAGAAAGTATCTTATGCATTTTTCCATTCCCAGCATTCAGGATTATTCCTGGAACTCCTGGGAGACCTTTGAACCTTCCTTGAAATTGAATCTGTGCATATCTTTGAATTCTCCAAGCTTTAGTTTTCTGTGGATTAGGAGCTCAGTGTTCACATGTGAGATGGAGTTACCCATAAGCAGAGGAGTTCCCAGTACAACAGGTTATAATTACAGGCAGGTATGGGTAGGAAATAAAAATGTTTTGTTTTGTTTTGATTTGCTTTTCAGATACCCTTACAAGATAAAGAAATTAGATGGATTCATTTGAATATTTCTCTCAGTTGCTTTTTAGAGAGTCAGAGAGTTCATATGCCTTTCAGATTCTGCATACAAGAGGATGGTGCTTTCCACCTGCTTGGGAGAAATACAAGCTTCTTTCACTGCTGCTGACTTAGAATCATACACATACAGACTAGAAAGAAATCTAGCCCCCACTGTCTAAAGGTTTAGTGACTCCAGAGGAAGATAAACATTTAAAGTAGCAACGGGGTGTGTTTACCATTGTTGAACACCTCATGCCATTGAAGAAATCTCTGCTCAGGCTCTGTTTCTTTTCAGGCATTTCCTACATTTTGTTGTCGAGTTTTGATAGATCTTAGAAAAGTTTTATCTTTTTCTGGTTGCCTGATACCTGAGGCTGGGACAGAGCCTGCCATTCCTCTCAATCTAGATCCTTATCCCCCCACTTCATCTGTTATTTGTGCTGGGTCACAATTGACTTCAAAGGTGACTTTGGATTAAAAATAAATACAGCTTAGTGGGAAAGGATGAGATAATTGTATGCCTTATGTTGTAAAAAGAAAGTTCCTCAAATTTTTCCTAAGAATAAAATTCTCTGTGCATTTTTATGCAGAATCTGACTTTGAGTCATTCTGTAATGTCAATAAAGTATCCTTTTCTGTCATCTCTAAGGAAATAAATTTTCCCAAATCAGAACGAGAGCATTCCTTTAATTTTAAATGATATATCTGCTCTTGTCTTACTTTTAACTACCACTGAACATATAGAGTAATGTTAAAAATAGAGACAATCCTTGTATGCCTACGAAAAAGTCAATGACTTTTAATAGACATTGAGTCCAGTTATTAATTTGGGGAAAATATGGGAACAAAAGGAACAATCATCTCCTTTTTGTGTTCTGGAAGGTGTGAAATGGATCATTATCCTGATTATACGCTCTCATGTTGCCAGTCTCATGCAGATGCTATTGGTGTAAAAGTGCAGTGCAGGGCCTCCCTGGTGGCGCAGTGGTTGAGAGTCCGCCTGCCGATGCAGGGGATACGGGTTCGTGCCCCGGTCTGGGAGGATCCCATATGCCGCGGAGCGGCTGGGCCCGTGAGCCATGGCCGCTGGGCCTGCGCATCCGGAGCCTGTGCTCCGCAACGGGAGAGGCCACAACAGTGAGAGGCCCGCATACCGCAAAAAGAAAAAAAAAAAAAAAAAAAAAAAAAAAAGTGCAGTGCAGATTTTTTAGCCAGCTAGTTCTTCTAGTATTTAACAGATAATCTCAACCACAAAGAGAATATGTTTATTTTTGTCTGTAGCTGTATCCTACAGATTGTCTACACTATTTGGGGATAATTACAAGATCTCCATTTCAACTGGATGTGCTTGCTTACAGCTGAGATTATGGGCTTCTTTGCAAATATACATATGCTGGGATAGCTCCAATCCAGTCTCTAACAGCGTATGTAATTAGGTGAACTGGTGATGTGTCCAGCAAAATATATCACTTTATTTGACCAGATGTCAACAAATTTCACCTTCTCCCTTTCTATTCTGACAGTTATGACAGCTGATCTCTACATACGTTGTTCAAGACCAGAGTTTGCTGATTTCTTATGCACTAATTAAGGCTCTATATTACCCAGAATGAGATTGCCACATTCCTATGCGTAAGGAGATTATATTGTTTGGCAAAGGATCACATTTACTTTGCAAACAATACCTTGATCTCAACAGAGCATGGTCTCCTTTCTCGGGTGATCCCGGATTTCTAAAGAGCGTTCGAATGCACCACTGCCTCATGGCATTAGATTTGTGAACATAGTTTATACTCTGAGGCAGATGCTGGGAAATAGAGTTCCTTCTCACTCCCCACGTTTCAGCTAACACTTTACAAAATAGAAGTGAAAAGTTACACATGTGGAAGGTATGATGAGTGACAGTTATAACCTGGCCAATCTGCCTTGGCAAAGAGTGCCTGGGAGAACACAATCTGCTCTTTGGGTAGAGGGAGGTGGTACCAAGTTACTCCTGTCTGAGGCAGCTCAGTGCTATGGCCTCTACCTGCGTGTATGTGATACAGATGTGCTAGCAAAGTCATCCCGAACAACTTGTGCCTTTTTTCTGCCTCTAGACAAGGAGCATAGACACTAGACAAGAATGAAGGAGAGAAGGTACCTCCTCAGAAAACACCATCTAGAGAAACGTTAGATATGTAGCAGTAGCAATATGCTCTCTCAGGTTTGAAGATCTCTGTAAAAAGACATAAGAGATTCTTATCCCCATTTCCCCTGGCCCTTTCTTCATGGTTCTTTTCAGCCCCGTTAGCTCATGGATGACTTGTTTTTCGGCTGAATCAAACCTCATCATATGTGTTATGACAAACTAGTAACATTTGAAAAGATGGATAACCTCTAGTGTTGACAAAAGACAGACTTTACATTGTTGCTGGAATTCAAAATGGTGTGACCCAGAGGGTTGGGGGCAATGTGACATTACTTTTCAAAATGTGAAGTATGCATACTTTGGGTATGGTTCTAGGAATGCCCTCAAGCAGGAGGGTGCTGGGGGTAGCCAGAAGCTTTCTAGAGCTGATTATGTGCATTTTGACTTGTGTCTAGGTATCTAGAAAACTGATAAGCTACTACGAACGTGTAAAGGTACATAGAATAGGAGCTAACTTTTACTGAGCAATTTTTGTGTACCAGGTATGTGTGTTAATTTACTTAATCCTTATGACCACAATAGGTGCTGTTATTATCAACCTCAATTTGCAGATTATGAAATTTAAAGGATAAAAAACTTGTTTAAAGTCACACAGGTAGTAGGTGGCAGGCCAGGGTTTGAACTCAAATAATCTGTCTCCCAGAGAAGCAGCAAACTTAACCACTTACCTCTCCTGACCAAGCTGCTTATTTCAGCATGCTTGTAATAAGGATAAAAAAATGAAACCGTCTAAATAGCACCACTTCCAAGCTATTACTTGGAATTTCAAGCATGCATTAAAATGAACTTATGGAGCTGAATGAGCTCATTGAAAAGACACACATTATATGTTTTGTTAATTGAAAAAACAAGTTTTAAACTATATATACTATGCTCTCACTTCTGTACACTACTAAAACAAACACATTAAAAACAAAAATAATAGGGAACAATATTTAATATCTCATGATAACCTATAATGGAAAAGAATCTGAAAAAGAATATATATATATTATATATGTTATATATATATAATATATATATATGAATCACTTTGCTGTACACCTGAAACTAACACAACATTGTAAATCAACTATACTTCAATTAAAAAAATTTTTTTTAAGTTTTAAAAGCTAAAATATAACCTGAAAACTCTCCTACCAAAAAAAAAAAAACAACCAAAAACCCAAAAATAAAAGTCCTATATCTGTGTTTGAATAAGAATAGGAATAAACCCAGAATGATACATACAAAATTGTTATTAGTGGTTATTTCTGAGGTTAATTGGAGGTAGGAAGGAAGGGAATATTGCTTTTACTTTACAGGTCTCTGTATTGTTTTATATTTTTTTTCCATGAGCATTACCTTATATCTTGAAATTTAAAAAGGAAAGATAAAAATATAAGCAGAGGGAATCAATACATAGTGATATCCAAAAATTGAACTTCCTAATGCTGCATTTGAACAAGTACAGAGTGAGATTTCTGCATCTGAACACCCTTTTGGAGTCCATCCTAAAGAACTTCCATCTGTGTTGATGACTGCCCACAAGTCTTCCACAAGACTCTCAACCTCACAATGTTGAATTAAAGATGCAGCCCGCCCCCTCTCTCCATCCTCATGACCAAGCTCAGTTTCTCTAAGTAATTTTAAAGTGTGATAAGAGCAGTGATTACTCACAACAGCAGTGACCAGAAGCAGGTAGAAACAAAGTTTCTAAAGATGAGCTCATGTAACTAGTGGCTAGGCTGTACTGGTGATATTTGACCTCAGTCAAACGGTGCTTGATTCAGAATGACTGGTCTCAGCAGCTACAGCCCTAGAACTTAAGAGGTTCCATGGGTATCTAGAGGTAATTCTAGTTTGTTCTTTCTCAGACACTCAACATTTCAGCTAAGTCGCCAACCTAGTTTTGTTCAGAAAAGGATATTAGAAATATCCTCAAGCTGTGGTGTGCTGGGGCCAGCTGGGACTCACTTGCTAACACTGGTGTGTGTATCACTTCCCAACTCTGAGTTTGCTAACCCATGTCACTGAAATGGGATATGATAGGAATATTTACACAAGGGATATCAGCAAATGCTGCAAATCAAGTCTTCCCCAGCCAATTAAACATTTATCTGCACACCACTGCCCCAAAGGCTTTCTAACTTATTAACCCAGAAACTTTGAAAGTTGCTCAAAGGCTTCAAAACCACACTATCTGCCTTGAGAAACTCAGAAGGCTGACTTCTCCTCTCTCCTCTTAAGAAGGAGCAGTCACATAGGAAGAGATGAAACACTTAGGTATTGCTTGTCCAAGAAGACATCAGTCACTCTCCAGAAGTTTCAGAAGCAGAACCAGAAGAATTGTTAACCTAATTCTTACTTTATAAATTTCCTCACTATGTCCTACAAAGCCTCCATCCCTAAAATGAAAGGAGGAAGAGAACTATTTCTCACCATGATCTGGGTGGTGAATGAACTTGGAGGAAAAGAAACGGCCCAGAGAACTCATCTCTGTGTACCTGAGCCCTGTCCCCTAAAGGTCCACATCCACCCAGGACAAAAGTCCCACTCAGAATGTTTCCTCCCCATCTTTTTATTCCTCTTAGTTTAATAGTAGGTATTGTGGCCTAACTGAACTTTCTTGTGATGAAATCTGTTTATTTTTAGAACAAATCGTGAGGCAGCAATAGAACACTGCATTGTTTTCTTTACTGTGAGCATTTAAAAAGAAGTAAACAACTTAAAACCAGCAGTTTCAGACACTGCACAAGCAGTACTTCTCCTTCTCACCCAGCCTGTCTGGGAGCCCAGCCTAAAGGGGTGGTGGCTTCAACACACCTCTCCACCTGACACACGGCTCTCACTGCCAACAGCATTCCACATCTCATTCAGTCAGTCTGAAAAGCCAACGTGCCTACCCCCAGATCATTGAGGGAGATAAAGCCAGAGTAATATAGTTTTTGACTAGAAAGGACTTCAAATGATCTTGCCAGCCACCTCATTTTTATACCTGAATAAACTAGCACAGAAATGTTAGGTGATGTGCCCAAGATCACACAGGGAGTAGCAGAGCCACAATCAGAATCCAGGGCTTTCTCACTTCAAAGCTGATGTTTGTAATCATTAGATTGTAGTCATTTGAAATCTTTATCATCCTTCAATGTCCAACTGGAGAAGCTGCACCTGTCATTCCTTGGACCTCAAATGGGTATCATTCCTGCCTACTCTGAACCATCCTAATATTCTGCATTTTCTTATCATGCTCTGTCTTGTATTAAAATCACCTGTCTTCTTATTCTGTTTTATTCCTCCTCCTGGAATATATATTTTTTGAGCTAAAATTGGGTCTTCCTTTTCTCTGTTGGTGCCTTGTACTTGGTATGTGTTTAATAAAAATGTACTGAATAGAATTGAATTGACCTGAGATTTGAGTTCATTGTTCTGCAGTAGTTA
Source organism: Mesoplodon bidens (assembly GCF_964165515.1). Taxonomy (NCBI): domain Eukaryota; kingdom Metazoa; phylum Chordata; class Mammalia; order Artiodactyla; family Ziphiidae; genus Mesoplodon; species Mesoplodon bidens. Next base: position 182,003,674 of record NC_138176.1, on the reverse strand, counting down.
TCAATTGCATATGCATGAGAAGCAACTCAGGAGCTTATTAAAATGGAGATTCCTGGAATTCTGATTCAAGAGCTCTTGAGAGGGTCCCAGGGACCTTCATTTTCAACAAGCCAACAAGTGATTCTGAAGCATAGATCTATCTGTGCTTTCTTTCCAAGTGTCTCTTGTAACAAATATAATTTTGAGATATTTGGCCAAGGTTAGAGGTGTCATTGAGTTCCCAGAACATGACAAAGGTTACAGGTCTACACAGTGTTGGATCCTATAGTCTTAATTTCACTAACAGAGATCTCTAATTTAAGCATTCTCAAATGGGCTGTGGGCTAAGGAATTTAATATTCTGTCAAGTGCCATTCTCACCGAACTCCCCTGCTCCTCAAGCTGAGATAAAATTCTCTAGCAGTGTAGAAGGAGGGACAAATAAAGTCTTTCTGTCCATGAAGTCAATGTGGAACTCATACCTTCCAAGAGTACACAGACATTTTAGAAAGAATAAAGAGCTTAAACAGAGGCTCATTACAACACCAACACTCTGCAACATGATACGCTCAGTGAGTTAATGTTTGTAAAGTGCTTTGATCTCATAAAGCAGTGAGATAATCCCGGGCCTTGTTTACTGAGTGCTTCTCTTCCCAAGGGCTCAAAGTGACTTATAGGGAACAAGCCCAATTCTTTGCTTGCCAGTTCAGAGGGGCACTCAGAATAATTGGGGGGTGGGTGCCTTGGAGCGAATCTGAAGGAGGGCACTGTGGGTATTGTGATGGTCCATGTTCGGGAAGATCACAGACCCCTGCCAAGTTCCAGGAGGTAAAGCTGATCTTCTGTGCTCACGTATCACCTGTGTAGGTTGCCATCAGAGCATTTATCATGCTGTAGTGTACAGTCAACATCTGTTTATGAGTCTGCCTCCTCATTAGAGTATGAGTTACTTGGACAGAGAAATTGTGTCTTTCAGCTTTGCATGACCTGGCCGCTGCCAACTCTCCAAGTTTAACTCACACAGCTTTCCCCCTCCCTCACCACCTCCAGCCAAACTGGTCTTTCTCTTTCTCAGACACACCAAGCTTCTTTCATCTGTAGGGCCTTTTGCACCAAAGTTATTTACTACCATGGCTGCCTTCTCAACATCCAAATTTCAACTCAGCTGTCACCTCCTCAGGTGAAACTGACCATCCTTAGCTAAATGTGTTACTTCCTAATCCGTCTCAGTCATATTACTCTGTTTTATAACTTTGATTTTCTTCATAACACCTATATTTTCTGACATCATCTATTTTTTTATTTCATATTATTTATTTTTTGGCATTCTGATGTCATTTGGGGGGAAGCGGTGGCTATCTTCATTTCTTCGCTTTCTTATTTGTTTTTATTTTATTTCTTCTACAATAGTCTGTAAGCTTCTAGAAAATGGGGATTATCTATGTCATTCATCACTGCAACTCCAGTACCTAGAAGATTTTAAGTGGTCCATTAAAAAAGTTGATATAAATATTGGTTGTTTCAGTATTTTATACAACACTTAATAAATACTTTAAAAATAAACGAATACATGAACAAATGTTAGACTAAATGTTATGCTTCAGCATAAATTCCTTACTTCACTAAATTGAATCCTTTTGTTCACAAAGTAGGTTTGGATTTAATATACCTCTGGTATAAAGTGATAATCTTTGATTTTCAGCTATCTTTCATCCTATGATACATCCAGTCCTCAAACTTGTTGATTTTTTCTATTGCATTGTTTCATACACCTTTTTTTTCCTTTCCCACTTCCATTGCTCCTCCCTAGACCATAATAGTAAAATTTCACATCTACGTATTTCAATACTGTCTTTAACAACAGCCTCCAGACAGCCCACCCTGATGGGTGCTGCACCTTATTGGCAGATTTTTCTGTGTCTCATCCTGTCATTATCCCCCTCCAAAAGCTTCAATTATTTATCCTCAAACACTTTGGCACCTCTGTTTGCCAGCTGTGAGGCCACGGGCAAGTTACTTAACATAACTTCCTCTTCTGTAAAAATGAGTCTGATTAATAGTATCTAACTCATGTCTTGTCATGAAGATTAAAGGAGTGAATTAATTCATATAAAGATGGTCACAGTTGTAGGGAATCAACAAATGGTAGCTCTTCTTATTTTCTGATTAATGACAATGATTATAATAATAAAGCTGAAATGCTTTAGCTAGAGTTTTCCACTCTGCTCCAGGACTATCCTTCTATCTTAATTTTTCAACACCTTGACCCCACTATTAGCTTTTGTTTCCATCTTTACTCTCCTAAATCCCAAACATGATTCACTTTTTTTTCATCCAAGAGACTATTATTTCTTCTTGTTGCAAATTTGATGAGGATGATCTTATTGATGATGCCGATTTTTCCCACTCTCCATTTTCTATCACTCCTCTGAAATTCTTTAGTTCTCTCTCCTGCCTTCTTAACATATCATACTAACTTGTGAAACCTGTCCCATCACTGTATTTCCTTAACTCTTGTTTTTAATTTGTTTTTTTATTGTAACTGGACGGCTGATACATGGGAGGCCTTTGAATCCCAAGGAACCCAGCACAATGTACAGCATCCTTTTGTTCTTGTGTAATTCCTTGTATTAGCCAACTGTTCACACTGAAAATACTGACATGAAAGGAAAAGGAAAGATAGGGCCAGCCATAGTTCTTTGTCTCAGTCCCTCCTTATTCAACTGTAAGCTGAAGTTAAAGTATTGGCAGAATGTGTACATATCAAGAAGTGAAATAAAAACAGTTGAGTTAGTTTTACCCAGTGTTTCCCCTATTCTGGAAACAAAGAATTACATATGCATGTGTAAAGGAAGGAATTGTGTAATTTCAGTGATTCTGCAAACAATGAAGTGCTATTATATTTGCTTTTAAAAATCGACATTGCACAATATAAAAAATATAAAAAAAGAAATGACAAAGCTTTGTATATCAGTTCATTTAATGGCACAACTTTCCTGCTTTTTGAACAAGCAACCCCTCATTTTCACTTTGCACTGGACTCCACAATTTATGTAGCTGATGAATATTAATATTAATGCAATTTCACTTGGGGCTTGAGAATATTTAGATTATATATGCATTTTATACTCTGATTCTTATGAAGTTAACTTACATGACTGTACAAGTGTTTAGGGTAAAGCCTTGAAACATATTTGTGTCTACATGTTCCTGGTTCCAGCAGAAAGGGGATTTGAAATATGGTTCTTGTTTAGTTTTTTTGTTGTTGTTGTTTAGAAAAAAAGAAATCTTAATTGTTGTTTTGTTTTTCTCTTCCTTGCTGTCATGTTTATGTTCAAAAGGTTATCACATTGATCCCAACCTTATTGCAGCAAAACTATCACCACTCTACCAACAAAGTCATCAAGTCAGGACTATAAGTTCCCCTCAAATTAAATGATGACTGAACCATAGCAAAGCCTGCTAGAGCTGAATGGCTCTTGGCCCAGAGTGGCCTTCACTGTACAAACATATGTAAATATATCCAAATATAGAAATCCAACCTTTCAGAAACTCTGACCCACTTTTTCCCCCCTCTTTGACATCCTTCTTTTACAGCTGTTTATAGGTGGCATGTCTCTTATCTATTGGTGCCAGGCCCTGCTTCTTGTGCCCATCCCAGCAGGCTGGCCCCTTTGATGCTTTGTAGTCTATGACTTCAAGACTGTGAACTTGGTGCACTCTCCCAAAGCCATGCCTTCCCCTGGCAAGGCCAAGTATTCAGGGCCATGAGCAAAACTGGAGTTGAGGCAGGTTAGATGAGGGCATGGTGCCTTGTTTTAACAACCTGTCAACAGCTTGAGGAGACTTATAGAAAATTTATTTGGCAAGGTAAAGAGATAACTTAAGCTGTCAAGTTGCCCAGATTTGAGGGAGTCTTTTTTTTAAATAAATTTATTCATTTATTTATTTTTGTCTGTGTTGGGTCTTCGTTGCTGCGCACAGGCTTTCTCTAGTTGTGGCGAGTAGGGGCTACTCTTCTTTGCGGTGTGCAGGCTTCTCATTATGGTGGCTTCTCTTGTTGCAGAGCACAGGCTCTAAGCGCACGAGCTTCAGTAGTTGTGGCACACAGGCTTAGTTGCTCCATGCCATGTGGGATCTTCCTGGACCAGGGCTCAAACCCATGTCCCCTGTGTTGGCAGCTGGATTCTTAACCACGGCACCACCAGGGAAGTCCCCAATCTCTGCTTTTACATAGGAAGCTTTACCCAGGGATGGCAGTTCTACCCTGAAGAGCTTTTGTTGTGTTTGGAAAGGTAATCTAGTTAATCATCTGGGCCTTCCCAGAACAAGTTCAAACAGTACCTTTCCCTGAAATGTCTTGCTAGATCTCTGAGCTTTTTCCTCTCACCTGTCTCCTGCAGCTCTTCCTCCCATTGGAGGTGTGTGATTATCATTAAGATTCTCAAAGTGATCACAACTGGATGAAGTCCCAAAAGAAGTCCTCTTGGAGCAGCATTCCTTGGAAAAGGTGATTTTTTTTTTTCTAACGGAGAAGACACACTTTCAGTAAGGATAGTTTTAATTCATTTTTTAAATTTCCTGCTACACGTATTCTCTATTTTTTCTTTAAAGGAAATATATAATAAGTTTGAAGGAGCCAAAATTAAACAGAGACTTATATGCTATATGGGAAGGGTTTTTGTCCCCGGAAAATGAAAATACATCTCAATATTCATAATTATGCCTCTTCTTTCAAATATTTTTGATGACACATTAATTTTATTCTTTCTCTTCCCAAATGAAGGCAATATACTGGTTTATCACAGTAAGTTTCTGACCAGGGTTAAAAATTCGTCACTTTGGCCGTCTAAACTGTATATATCTTTCACTCAATTATATTGTTATTGGCACCTTGATCTTTGTATTTTCCATTCATTTTATGAGATACTGATAAAAATGTAAAATGATATGAGTAATTTTAACACTTTTTAAGTTGCAGAAGAGTTTATTCAAATGAGGACCTCCTTAGAAGGTCATTCAACACAGAAATGGAAGCAGAGATTCCTGATGAACATGGGAGCAGAGGACATAGAACCTTATGGAAGAGCCCCCAGAAGATAATCCTGAGGCACATCCAACTTTTATGTTTGAATACCACTACAACAAAATGTTTAAATAATGGCACAAATAAAAGTTGTCATACTAACAACAGGGCCAATAAACTCCAAACTGAATTCTTGGCTGACAGAAAGTCTGCCACACCATGACTTGAAATGTGTGCAAATTGATGCATAAATGTTCAAAGAAGTTTATTAAAATTTAGTTTAAGGATGTAAGTTTATAATGCATGAAAGTAGAGGTTGAAAATTAAATGTGTGGAAGTTTAAGACTGCCTTTATAAAATGGAAAATTAAGCTCTTTATTGCTTTTGTATAATTTTACCGTCTATCAGGACACCTGACATATAGTAGATAATCAGTACATGTTTTTAAAAATGAGTTGAATAAGATTACTTTTATGCATTTTTTATAGGGTTGATATGTAATTTATTCTTGACATATTGTATTAATAGAGAATGGGTTGTATCTATTGTCACTTTACTTAAGGTGAGACTAGAAAACAAAAAAATGGAGGCTAATTTCTCCAGTCTTTTGTATGGTAGAGGATGAATGACCACAACAGTGACATCTTGCATTATGCTTTAACCTGTAGTCCCATTATGCTTCAAGGGAAGCCTGCAAGCTTGAAGTAATGGTAAATAAAAAAGAGGGCATGGTGCTTCTTGATCTGGTAGAAATGTATATTAGTTAGAGCACAACATTTTCACTAGCTTTGAGTAGGGTCAAACAAATCTTTGCAGTATGTAAGTAAAACTCTTTGGAAGAAAGTACTATCAAGAATAAGAGTTTGGGGGAACCACATTGTATATTGAAGTGATCTGATGACCATGGCTACACATAACTGTCCATGTGCAGTTGTACCTTACTCTTCTGACAGCTGATAATCTAGAAAAATTATAAAATTGTCAAGGTATCAACCACTCAAATGGACCATTGACTATGACAAGACAGCTAAAGAGTTCATTTTAGTTTAAGATAAAAGCTTATTCTTGACTAGAAGGAAAAGTCTGTATATAAATAATAAACAGAACTTCAGAAAACATGACACTTGTTCTTTTTTTTTTTTGGTACGCAGGCCTATCACTGTTGTGGCCTCTCCCATTGTGGAGCACAGGCTCCGGAGGTGCAGGCTCAGCGGCCATGGCTCACGGGCCCAGCTGCTCCGCGGCATGTGGGATCTTCCCGGACCGGGGCACGAACCCGTGTCCCCTCCATTGGCAGGTGGACTCTCAACCACCGCGCCACCAGGGAAGCCCTGACACTTGTTCTTTTTTTCATTGGAACTTGAGCAAAATAATGCTGTTTTGGATGTCCAGAAAGTTTTGATTGGAAGTTGGACATTTTAATACTATGTTGTTGAGTGTCTGGATTTTGTTGTCTTCCTTTAATTTTTTTTTTTAGTATAAAGGTACATTAGCTCAGATCAATTTGATGCTTTTTAAACTGGTTCTTAAGCTTTATTTGGTTTTTCAGAGTAACCTCTAGTCTAGTAATAAGACACGACTCTACCAAAGTCTCTATTGAAACTCCCATGTGTTCAGTGAGGTTTTTCCACAATAGATGGTATGAGGTCGAACATCTTTTAGTCCTGTTGGAGCCCTGGGAATTTTCCATTCACAGATATCCAATCAATAGCTGTTCTTTGCATGGCTTGTGGAATTTTACCGTAATTATGTAAAGTCTAATATTTAATCAAAAGTTTGAGACCTCTGTGCAGATTTCTGCACCTCTTTCTTTGCATATGTTTTATCTCTATGGTATTCTGCCCCATAAATTTCAGCTGCCTCAGCCACCTTGTACTCAAATCTATGTTTTCTCAGCTTAGTGGGATTTCCATCCTCTGCTTAGGTTTCCTCTCCCTATGCTGGGAAACATTAAGTACCTCCAGGCAGAAATTCAGGATAATAGTAAAGCCCACCTAGTTTGCTCTCCTGTTGTCTGTAGTCTGAAAAGCGTTGTTTAATTTTTTATTTCTTGTTTTTTAGTTGTTAACAGCACGAGGGAAAGTTCAGCCTTAATTACTAAATCATAACTAAAAGTTAAATTTTTGCTATAAATTGGGAGTAAATAGATCAATTTTGCCATGGAAAATCCTGCCATTCTAAAACGCAAAACCTATCATATCCAAGTAACAATGTTTCATGTTTATTTTTCCATAATCCTATTGCTTATGGAGAATTTATTCCATAAAAACTAATAGTCACTTAGTCTTATAAAACAGAGATTATAAACACTCTAAAAGATTCTGTGAGTTGTGGAAAATTGTGTTGTGTTTAATTACAACCTATTTTATTGGCTTCCACCTTGTCAATGTTTCTATACCCACATATATGTATACACACACATATATGTATATATACATATTTTTACAACAATAATGATAAAAATGACAACATATTGCTCAGCCTAAATGCCCACTTTAATCATCAGATTTTCTCTTTAATTGTTTGGGTTGCTTCCAAGAATGTAATCCATGTAAAAACATCAAGATTTGCCATCACTGAGGATTTTCACAGGAATGTGATGCAGTCTCTAAGGACAATTTCAGTGGAAAGTCTGAGTATCAATGGGCTAAGAATAGAGCTTCCCAGCAGGCCAACATGGACTTTAGTAGTTAAATTCTGATGTATTTCCAAGGAAAAATTTAGTCTCCAGTGTGCTCGAGCTGCTATTGTTGTTACACTTTCATCCTTTTCTTATGATAGCATAGACCTACAATCCCTTATCAGAAACTTTTGAAACCAAATGTACTATGAAATTTAGAATTTTTCTGGTTTGAGGATGGTAATACATTACATATCCCATATATTTTATAGTATCTCCAGCTGGGACTGGGCAACATGGAAATCATACTCCTTGATATTTTACAATGAAATGAGTAAATATTCTCACTAACTGGAATAAACAAATAAAAACAATTAAAAAGTTGGTTTTGGAGATTCTTAGACTTGGCAGTTGCAAATAAGGGATTAAGGATAAGTATTTAAGTCTCTAAGATTCTCTAAGAAGGTCCCTAAGAAGCCTCTAGGAAACAAAATATGTTCAGATATTGATATAATCATAATATGTTCATATACATTATTCATTAGATTAAAATGTATGTCAGTGAAATAATCATTTCTATTTTGTTTGGAAACAACAAATAAACTTTCATGGAAAACATTTTTTTTCTTAATTAATGTATGAGTTTAATTAGCTTACTGGTGAAACATCAGATAGATAATATTGAAAGAAATAAAGGGGAAGTAATTTATTATCACTAATAATCATACTGTTCAGGGTGTTATGACATCTAATCTTTTTATAATACTACTGTTTGAAAAGCATTGACATATTATTTGATGCTTGTCAGAATCTTCTGTGGCTTATAGGATGGGTATTATTATTAATCTCAATTTGTAAGTGAGAAAATTGAGGCTTAGAAAAGCCACCTGACTGTCAAAGACCATTCAGGTCTCGCAGTTGGGACTTTGGCTGTCAAATCGAATGCTCATTTCACTATATTTCTCTGACAGTACAGTTGCAGCAAAATTTTATTGTAATATATTTCTCATTGTAAAGAGTCACTTGTTCCCTCTATATGGGTTAAGAAGTGTTCATTTATTCATTTACTCATATGTTAAAAATAAAGTGTACTGGGTATTTGCCATGAGTTCTAGGCACAGCACAAACTCCACAGAATAAAGGATTCTAACTTACTTAGCTTTAGGAATTGCTTTTGGGAAGAAGCAGAGGAACTTGATCAACTAACTGGGAAGACTAAAATAAATAAAATAAAATTCCTAAAATTTTTATAAGGCTCCTTTGTGAATAATAATCAAATTAGGCTTATGCCCAAGGAACCATTTCAGTACTAGAAGAGAGGTCACCGACAGCTTTTCTAAGAGCCTTGTTTTCAGATGAGACCAAGGTTAAGTGTTGAGGTACCTGTCTGAGGCCCTATAGCTCATGAAAAGCCAAAGAGTCTGTTTACCAGACCAAAGTCCCTGACTCGGAGTTCCGTGTTCTTTCCAGCATTCCTTTCAGTTCATAGTATTTTTAAGGATAGTTTATCTTCTCTCAGTGGACGGGCCTGAGCTTTCATAAGTGAGGGAAAATGTCATGCAGAAAGGGGAAATGCAAAGTCCACAGCAGGTCCAGGCTTGATCAGGAAAGGACACAAGCTCCCTAAAGACCCTTCTCACCACACTGACCCTTTCAGTGAGCACACGTGCCGCTATGCCTGTGGTTGTCAGCATGGTCAGCTGCTTGGACTCTGTGAAGTCCTTTGGGGACTTGAGTGACAGATCAGCTGACTGGGATTGAATTAGGTGGCACTTTGTTTTCCTCACCCATGATTTGTCTCTAATGAAATTCTGAGCAATTCAGATCCTCTCTGCTAACTCTTCATTGGAGGCTACTGAATGGGCCACATCTCCAGGCCTTGTTTCTAGCACTGAGGCTATTAGCTCTAAAAGCCTCCATGGAATGAGTCATGTGCTTGAAATGATCCTGGAGGAACCCAACAGGCAAGCTGCCAAGTCACTTGCAGGTGGTCTTTGACTAAGAGAAGTACTTGAAAATTAATGCCTCACTGATTTCAGGCCATTCTTGGAATCCCAGAATATTTTAATTAATTACCTGTTTTAATTAATTAATTAATTAATTAAATTGCTAATAGCTAAGCACTTGGGTTATTAAGGGATCTATGTTCACATGGATGGTATGGTAGAGCCCTTAGGAACCAGTGTCCTGGAATAAGGCCTTTCTTATTGTGTCCTCCTCCTTTAAGGGTAAGGATCACAGCAGTATACAGTGTCTTATTCTACAGCACAAATTAATATTTCTGAAATAAAATGAGTATATATTCCTACTAATTGGTATGTGAATGAATGTTCATGCTATATTCACGTGTGTTTATGATGCTAAACTCATATAATATAAAATGCCTTTTAAGTAGTACCATATCTGTATAAGCAATATGCTTATTCTTAAGTTCATTCTGGGTGTATATCCAATTATTCTCTTAACAGTGAAGTATGATTTCCATCAAATCTTCAGCCTGCAAAATGAGAATCTTGCAATAAAAAAAAAAATTGAGTTCAGGAATTCTCCCTACCTGGAAAGAATATGCACCAAGTGAATTGGAAAGGAGAAGCAAGAATGTAACTCACTGATCCATACAGAACCTCAAAGGGTCTTTGTTTGTTGCCTAAGCAAGGGTTCAAGTCAGCTCTCCTGATCTTTGGTTGTTTGCCCATCCCTGTTAGTTTTCACAACAAGGTACTTTGCACATTTTCAATAGTACAAGGAAGAGCTTCTTCATGGCTCCCAACTCCAGCGCCATTCTTATCCTGCCCATCTTTCTGCATTTATTTCTTCCTCTACTTCATTCCTTTCTTGGTAATCTTAATCCACCAAACTCATGTATTTTTTTCCCTAGTCTTGGAAATTTCCTCCAACTTTCTCCCCATAAATGAAGAAACCTGCTTCTTGTGGTTCCACCAAGCATCCTTATATTCTACAGAAGGGTTAGGACTAGGATAAAAGGAGTTTTTATTTGCTTACAAACCTCTAGAATTGGAGCTGAGTTTTTGAGAATACCAAACAACTTTTGAGTGCATTAGAGAGTTAAAATTAAAAAAATCAAGGCACACAGGACCTGTTAAAACATTTTAATCCAGAGTTTCTTAATCCTGGCCCATGGGCTCTTGCATGGTTAAGGATGAATTTGAAGGAGTATGTGTGTCCCTTGTAATTGGAAACAACAAAAAAGTATGAATGAGTGGGGAAAGCTTTCATTTATTTTCACAAGATTTTGTGATCCCAAAGAGTCCCATAGTTAGCCTTATAGTAAAAAATTCAGCAAACCAGAATGGCTGGGAATTGGGGATTTCAATCATTCTCTCCTGCTCTCTTCAGTCTCTAAACAACTGAGGATTGAAAAAGGTAGCCAAACTGAGCCCAGAGAACTAATGGTAAACCTTGACTGAACAAGCATAGTAGGATCTGAGCCTCAAATGGGGTTCCCTACTTCCTCCTTTCTGAATTAAAGACAAGTAGGACTAAATATGTGGACTCGCCTGACCTACCCACCTAGTTACAGGCAGAGAAACTGAATGAAGTTCAGCCTGCTTGCTCACAGTTATCCAAGGAGAAGGAAGAGAGTAAATGTTGGCAGATCCGAGAGCCTTGCCTTTGTAAGTCAATGACAACCCTTCTGATAACCAAGGGCCAACGGACTTTTACTTATTACTAATTCACCAAGTAGGTAAGTCATTCACCTTATGTGAGGGAGAATCAAGTAAGAAGGAAAAGGAGAAAGTGGAAATATTATAATACCAGGGGGAAGTCACTTTGCCTCTGTGGAAATGTGGTATGAGAGTTAGGGTTCCCAGCTAACAGGAAATGTGATGTACATCACTCACCATCTACTTTTTTCTTTGAGCCCTGTGGAAGTAAATTTAGTAACCTCAGAAATACAGCTTGTGCATTAACCAGAAGGAACGGCTGATAATGTCTGTCCTCTAGCCCTTCCAATATTGTGCCTAATAGAGCTCAGCATGGAGGTTATGAGAGCAAGACCAGAGCATGACACCTACATCCCATTCCTAAACCCATCATTTGTGTGGCCTCGAGCAAGTTATTAAAACTCTGTGCCTTAGTTTCCTCACGTGTGATATGGGCACTTAATATTTAATAGGGTTGTTGTAAGGAATAAATGAATTTATACATGCAAAGTGCTTAAACCTCTTTTGACCATGGTAAACACTCAAAGCTAGTTGTTACTTGCTAAAGCTTTGCAGTTTGTCCAGTAAGAAAGTCCTTCAGACATTGCTCTCCTATCCATACAATTTTTTTCTTTTTTTTGTGGTACGCGGGCCCCCCACTGCTGTGGCCTCTCCCGTTGCGGAGCACAGGCTCTGGACGCGCAGGCCCAGCGGCCATAGCTCACGGGCCCAGACACTCCGCGGCATGTGGGACCCTCCCGGACCGGGGCACGAACCCGCGTCCCCTGCATAGGCAGGTGGACTCTCAACCACTGCGCCACCAGGGAAGCCCTATCCATACAATTTTATGTGTCATAAATTTTATTCAGAAAGTCTTATCCATGCTGTGTCCATTCATCCCACTTTCAAAATTATCCACAAAATGTCCAAGGATTGCCAAAATAATGGGATGCTCTACAGCATTAAAAGTTATATTATAGAATAATATTTAATGATATAGGAGAGATATTTACAATATATTTAAAATCAAATAGAATTTTTAAAGCAGTGTAAAAAGTAAGACAAATTTTTTCTTAAATAACAGATATATGTTTTGTTTTTTGTTTTTTTTCTGACCACATGATATTTATTTTCTATTAAGTGGAGAAACACAATAAACAAAAATCAACAAGAAAACTCTGTAGCAATCAGTGCTATGATTTTTAAAAGAGTCAACATAAATAACACCCATTGGCACTATCACCAGCTCTGCATGTTCTATTTCTGCATACGGTTTCCTAACCCACTTTTCTGGGCTTAAAACTAGTTAGATCATATTTCTTTTACATTTTTATTTTCTTCTCTGAGGAACCAGACCAACACAATCTAAATGGGTACCTGTGTCAACAAAAAGAGTTGAACATAACCTACAAAGAAAGAATTAAGTACTCTATTGGGGGAGGAAGCAAATTGAAGGAGTAAACTTCAGAGGTTAAACTATTTTCATTGTTCGGTTTCCTTATTTTATTTTTTTATTAGTTTCTGCTTTATAACAAAGTGAATCAGTCATACATATACATCTGTTCCCACATCCCTTCCCTCATGCATCTCCCTCCCTCCCACCCTCCCCATCCCACCCTCCCCATCCCACCCCTCCAGGTGGTCACAAAGCACTGAGCTGATCTCCCTGTGCTCCGCGGCTGCTTCCCACTATCTATCTACCTTACGCTTGGTAGTGTGTATATGTCCATGCCTCTCGAAATTCGCTTTGTCACAGCTTACCCTTCCCCCTCCCCATATCCTTAAGTCCATTCTCAAGTAGGTCTGTGTCTTTATTCCCGTTTTACTCCTAGGTTCTTCATGACATTTTTTTTTTTTTTTTTTTTTTACTTTTTATTTTATATTGGAGTATAGCCGATTAACAATGTTGTGATAGTTTCAGATGCACAGCAAAGGGACTCAGCCATACATATACATGTACCCATTCTCCCCCAAACTCCCCTCCCATCCAGGCTGCCACATAACATTGAGCAGAGTCCCCTGTGCTATACAGTAGGTCCACTGGTTATCCATTTTTTTTTAAGTTTATTTATTCATTTTTTTAATTAGTTTCTGCTTTATAACAAAGTGAATCAGTCATACATATACATCTGTTCCCACATCCCTTCCCTCATGCATCTCCCTCCCTCCCACCCTCCCCATCCCACCCCTCCAGGCGGTCACAAAGCACCGAGCTGATCTCCCTGTGCTCTGCGGCTGCTTCCCACTATCTATCTACCTGACGTTTGGTAGTGTATACACGTCCATGCCTCTCTTTCGCCTTGTCACAGCCCACCCTTCCCCCTCCCCATATCCTCAAGTCCATTCTCAAGTAGGTCTGCGTCTTCATTCCCGTTTTGCCCCTAGGTTCTTCATGACATTTTTTTTTTAAATTCCGTATATATGTGTTAGCATACGGTATTTGTCTTTCTCTTTCTGACTAACTTCACTCTGTATGACAGACTCTAGGTCTATCCACCTCATTACAAATAGCTCAGTTTCGTTTCTTTTTATGGCTGAGTAATATTCCATTGTATATATGTGCCACATCTTCTTTATCCATTCATCCGATGATGGACACTTAGGTTGTTTCCAGCTCCGGGCTATTGTGAATAGAGCTGCAATGAACATTTTGGTACATGTCTCTTTTGGAATTATGGTTTTCTCAGGGTATATGCCCAGTAGTGGGATTGCTGGGTCATATGGTAGTTCTATTTGTAGTTTTTTAAGGAACCTCCATACCGTTCTCCATAGTGGCTGTACCAATTCACATTCCCACCAGCAGTGCAAGAGTGTTCCCTTTTCTCCACACCCTCTCCAGCATTTATTGTTTCTAGATTTCTCTTTTTTTTTTATATATACACTACCAAACGTAAGGTAGATAGATAGTGGGAAGCAGCCGCAGAGCACAGGGAGATCAGCTCGGTGCTTTGTGACCGCCTGGAGGGGTGGGATGGGAAGGGTGGGAGGGAGGGAGATGCATGAGGGAAGGGATGTGGGAACAGATGTATATGTATGACTGATTCACTTTGTTATAAAGCAGAAACTAATTAAAAAAAAAAAAAAAGACATTTTTTTTTTTAATTCCATATATATGTGTCAGCATACGGTATTTGTCTTTCTCTTTCTGACCTACTTCACTCTGTATGACAGACTCTAGGTCTATCCACCTCATTACAAATAGCTCAGTTTCATTTCTTTTTATGGCTGAGTAATATTCCATTGTATATATGTGCCACATCTTCTTTATCCATTCATCCGATGATGGACACTTAGGTTGTTTCCAGCTCCGGGCTATTGTGAATAGAGCTGCAATGAACATTTTGGTACATGTCTCTTTTTGAATTATGGTTTTCTCAGGGTATATGCTGGGTCATATGGTAGTTCTATTTTTAGTTTCTTAAGGAACCTCCATACTGTTCTCCATAGTGGCTGTACCAATTCACATTCCCACCAGTGGTGCAAGAGTGTTCCCTTTTTTCCACACCCTCTCCAGCATTTATTGTTTCTAGATTTCTTGATGATGGCCATTCTGACTGGTGTGAGATGATATCTCATTGTAGTTTTGATTTGCATTTCTCTAATGATTAATGATGTTGAGCATTCTTTCATGTGTTTGTTGGCAGTCTGTATATCTTCTTTGGAGAAATGCCTATTCAGGTCTTCTGCCCATTTTTGGATTGGGTTGTTTGTTTTTTTGCTATTGAGCTGCATGAGCTGTTTATAAATTTTGGAGATTAATCTTTTGTCAGTTGCTTCATTTGCACATATTTTCTCCCATTCTGAGGGTTTTCTTTTGGTCTTGTTTATGGTTTCCTTTGCTGTGCAAAAGCTTTGAAGTTTCATTAGGTCCCATTTGTTTATCTTTGTTTTTATTTCCATTTCTCTAGGAGGTGGGTCCAAAAGGATCTTGCTGTGATTTATGTCATAGACTGTTCTACCTATGTTTTCCTCTAAGAGTTTGATAGTTTCTGGCCTTACATTTAGGTCTTTAATCCATTTTGAGCTTATTTTTGTGTATGGTGTTAGGGAATGATCTAATCTCATACTTTTACATGTCCCTGTCCAGTTTTCCCAGAACCACTTATTGAAGAGGCTGTGCTTTCTCCACTGTACATTCCTGCCTCCTTTATCAAAGATAAGTTGGCCATATGTGCGTGGGTTTATCTCTGGGCTTTCTATCCTGATCCACTGATCTATCTTTCTGTTTTTATGCCAGTACCACACTGTCTTAATTACTGTAGCTTTGTAGTATAGTCTGAAGCCAGGGAGCCTGATTCCTCCAGCTCCGTTTTTCGTTCACAAGATTGCTTTGGCTATTCGGGGTCTTTTGTTTTCCCAAACAAATTTTGAAATTTTTTGTTCTAGTTCTGTGAAAAATGCCAGTGGTAGTTTGATAGGGATTGCATTGAATCTGTAGATTGCTTTGGGTAGTAGAGTCATTTTCACAATATTGATTCTTCCAATCCAGGAGCATGGTATATCTCTCCATCTATTTGTATCATCTTTAATTTCTTTCATCAGTGTCTTATAATTTTCTGCATACAGGTCTTTTGTCTCCATAGGTAGGTTTATTCCTACATATTTTATTCTTTTTGTTTCAATGGTAAATGGGAGTGTTTTCTTGAATTCATTTTCAGATTTTTCATCATTAGTGTACAGGAATGCCAGAGATTTCTGTACATTAATTTTGTATCCTGCTACTTTACCAAATTCATTGATTAGCTCTAGTAGTTTTTCAGTAGCATCTTTAGGATTCTCTATGTATAGTATCATGTCATCTGCAAACAGTGACAGCTTTACTTCTTCTTTTCCAATTTGGATTCCTTTTATTTCCTTTTCTTCTCTGAATCCTGTGGCTAAAACTTCCAAAACTATGTTGAATAATAGTGGTGAGAGTGGGCAGCCTTGTCTTGTTCCTGATCTTAGTGGAAATGGTTTCAGTTTTTCAACATTGAGGACAATGCTGGCTGTGGGTTTGTCATATATGGCCTTTATTATGTTGAGGCAAGTTCCCTCTATGCCTACTTTCTGCAGGGTTTTTATCATAAATGGGTGTTGAATTTTGTCGAAAGCTTTCTCTGCATCTATTGAGATGATCATATGGTTTTTCTCCTTCAATTTGTTAATATGGTGTATCACATTGATTGATTTGCGTATATTGAAGAATCCTTGCATTCCTGGAATAAACCCCACTTGATCATGGTGTATGATCCTTTTAATGTGCTGTTGGATTCTGTTTGCTGGTATTTTGTTGAGGATTTTTGCATCTATGTTCATCAGTGATATTGGCCTGTAGTTTTCTTTCTTTGTGACATCCTTGCCTGGTTTTGGTATCAAGGTGATGGTGGCCTCGTAGAATGAGTTTGGGAGTGTTCCCTCCTCTGAAATTGTTTGGAAGAGTTTGAGAAGGATGGGTGTTAGCTCTTCTCTACATGTTTGATAGAATTCGCCTGTGAAGCCATCTGGTCCTGGGCTTTTGTTTGTTGGAAGATTTTTTATCACAGTTTCAATTTCAGTGCTTGTGATTGGTCTATTCATATTTTCTATTTCTTCCTGATTCAGTCTTGGCAGGTTGTGCATTTCTAAGAATTTGTCCATTTCTTCCAGGTTGTCCATTTTATTGGCATAGAGTTGCTTGTAGTAATCTCTCATGATCTTTTGTATTTCTGCAGTGTCAGTTGTTACTTCTCCTTTTTCATTTCTAATTCTATTGATTTGAGTCTTCTCCCTTCTTTTCTTGATGAGTCTGGCTAATGGTTTGTCTATTTTGTTTATCTTCTCAAAGAACCAGCTTTTAGTTTGATTGATCTTTGCTATCGTTTCCTTCATTTCTTTTTCATTTATTTCTGATCTGATCTTTATGATTTCTTTCCTTCTGCTAGCTTTGGGGTTTTTTGTTCTTCTTTCTCTAATTTCTTTAGGTGCAGGGTCAGGTTGTTTTCTCGAGATGTTTCCTGTTTCTTAAGGTGGGATTGTATTGCTATAAACTTCCCCCTTAGAACTGCTTTTGCTGCGTCCCATAGGTTTTGGGTCGTCGTGTCTCCATTGTCATTTGTTTCTAGGTATTTTTTAATTTCCTCCTTATTTCTTCAGTGATCACTTCGTTATTGAGTAGTGTATTGTTTAGCCTCCATGTGTTTGTATTTTTTACAGATCTTTTCCTGTAATTGATGTCTAGTCTCATAGCATTGTGGTCGGAAAAGATACTTGATACAACTTCAATTTTCTTAAATTTACCAAGGCTTGATTTGTGACCCAAGATATGATCTATCCTGGAGAATGTTCCATGAGCACTTGAGAAAAATGTGTATTCTGTTGTTTTTGGATGGAATGTCCTATAAATATCAACTAAGTCCATCTTGTTTAATGTATCATTTAAAGCTTGTGTTTCCTTATTTATTTTCATTTTGGATGATCTGTCCATTGGTGAAAGTGGGGTGTTAAAGTCTCCTACTATGAGTGTGTTACTTTCGATTTCCCCTTTTATGGCTGTTAGTATTTGCCTTATGTATTGAGGTGCTCCTATGTTGGGTGCATAAATATTTACAATTGTTATATCTTCTTCTTGGATCGATCCCTTTATCGTTATGTAGTGTCCTTCTTTGTCTCTTCTAATAGTCTTTATTTTAAAGTCTATTTTGTCTGATATGAGAATTGCTACTCCAGCTTTCTTTTGATTTCCATTTGCATGGAATATCTTTTTCCATCCCCTTACTTTCAATCTGTATGTGTCTCTAGGTCTGAAGTGGGTCTCTTGTAGACAGCATATATATGGGTCTTGTTTTTGTATCCATTCAGCCAACCTGTGTCTTTTGGTGGGAGCATTTAGTCCATTTACATTTAAGGTAATTATTGGTATGTATGTTCCTATTCCCATTTCCTTAATTTCTTTGGGTTCGTTATTGTAGGTATATTCCTTCTGTTGTGTTTCTTGCCTAGAGAAGTTCCTTTAGCATTTGTTGTAAAGCTGGTTTGGTGGTGCTGAACTCTCTCAGCTTTTGCTTGTCTGTAAACGTTTTAATTTTTCCATCAAATCTGAATGAGATCCTTGCTGGGTAGAGTAATCTTGGTTGCAGTTTTCTCTCCTTCATCACTTTAATTATGTTCTGCCACTCCCTTCTGGCTTGTAGAGTTTCTGCTGAGAGATCAGCTGTTAACCTGATGGGGATTCCCTTGTGTGTTATTTGTTGTTTTTCCCTTGCTGCTTTTAATATGATTTAATTTTTGACAGTTTGATTAATATGTGTCTTGGCGTATTTCTCCTTGGATTTATTCTGTATGGGACTCTCTGTGCCTCCTGGACTTGATTAACTATTTCCTTTCCCATATTAGGAAAGTTTTCAACTATAATCTCTTCAAATATTTCCTCAGTCCCTTTCTTTTTCTCTTCTTCTTCTGGAACCCCTATAATTCGAATGTTGGTGTGTTTAATGTTGTCCCAGAGGTCTCTGAGACTGTCCTCTGTTCTTTTCATTCTTTTTTCTTTATTTTGCTCTGCAGCAGTTATTTCCACTATTCCATCTTCCACCTCACTTATCCGTTCTTCTGCCTCAGTTACTCTGCTATTGATCCCATCTAGAGTATTTTTCATTTCATTTTTCGTGTTTTTAATCGATGCTTGATTCATCTTTAGTTCTTCTAGGTCCTTGTTAACTGTTTCTTGCATTTTGTCTATTCTATTTCCAAGATTATGGATCTTGGAAATAGAATCTTGGATCAGCTTTACTATCATTATTCTGAATTCTTCCTCAGGTAGACTGCCTATTACCTCTTCATTTGTTAGGTCTGGTAGGTTTTTATCTTGCTCCTTCACCTGCTGTGTGTTTTTCTGTCTTCTCATTTTGCTTATGTTACTGTGTTTGGGGTCTCCTTTTTGCAGGCTGCAGATTCGTAGTTCCCGTCGTTTTTGGTGTCTGTCCCCAGTGGCTAAGGTTGTTTCAGTAGGTTGTGTAGGCCTCCTGGTGGTGGGGACTAGTGCCTGTGTTCTGGTGGTTGAGGCTCGATCTTGTCTTTCTGGTGGACAGGTCCACGTCTGGTGGTGTGTTTTGGGGTGCCTGTGGCCTTATTATGTTTTTAGGTAGCCTCTCTGCTAATGGGTGGGGTTGTGTTCCTGCCTTGCTAGTTGCTTGGCATAGGGTGACCAGCACTGTAGCTTGCTGGTCGTTGACTGAAGCTGGGTGCTGGTGTTGAGATGGAGATCTCTGGGAGATTTTCGCTGCTTGATATTATGTGGAGCTGGGAAGTCTCTTGTGGACCCGTGTCCTGAAGTTGGCTCTCCCACTTCAGAGGCACAGCACTGACTCCTGGCTGCAGCACCAAGAGCCTTTCATCCACCCGGCTCAGAATAACAGGGAGAAAAAGTAGAAAGAAAGAATTAGTAGAAGAAAGAAAGAGAGAGGGAAAGAAAGGAAGAAGGGCAGAAAGGAAGGAAGGAAGGAAGAAAGAAAGAAAGGAGGGAGGCAGGGAGGAAGGATGGAAAGAAAGAAGGAAAGAAAGGAGGGAGGGAGGAATGAAAGCAAAAGGAAGAGTGAATGGAAGAAGGGAGGGAGGGAGGAAGGAAAGAAAGAAAGAAAGACAGGAGGGAGGGAGGGAGGAAGGAAAGAAAAAGAAAGTGGAAAGAAGAAGGGTGGGAGGGAGGGAGGGAGGAAAGAATAAGAAAGAAGGAAAGGAGGAGCGGAGGGAGGGAGGGAGGAAGGGAAGGTAGGAAAAAAAGAAAGAGCAGGTAAAGTAAAATAGAATAAAGTATGAAATATAGTAGCGTTATTAAAATTAAAAAGTAATTATTGAAAAAAAATGGACCGATAGAGCCCTAGGACATATGGTGGAAGCAAAGCTATACAGAGAGAATCTTACACAGAAGATTACACATACACATTCATAAAAAGAGGGCAGGGGGAAAAATCAAAAATCTTGCTCTCCAAGTCCACCTCCTCAATTTGGGATACTTCGTTGTAAAAAGAGGAAAAGGGCGAGAAGTCTGAAATCTTGCTCTCTAAGTCCACCTCCTTAATTTGGGATAATTCGTTGTAAAAAGAGGAAAAGGGGGGAAAGTCTTAAATCTTGTCCTCAAAGTCCACTTCCTCAATTTGGGATGATTCGCTGTCCATTTATGCACTCCACAGACGCAGTGCACATCAAATGGACCGTGGAGCTTTAATCCGCTGCCTCCGAGGCTGCACAGAGAGATCTCCCTCTCTCTGCTCTCACAGCTCCCGGGTCTCAGCCTTGCACCTGGCCCCGCCTCTGCGCGTAGGTCGCCGGAGGGCGTCCGTTCTTCGCTCAGACAGGACGGGTTTAAAGGAGCTGCTGATTCGGGGGCTCTGGCTCACTCAGGCAGAGGGGAGGGAGGGGCGGGCCTGCGGCGGCAGAGGCCGGCGTGACGTTGCAGCAGCCCGTGGCGCTCCGTGCGCTTTCCCGGGAAAGCCGTCCCCGGGTCCCAGGACCCCGGCAGTGGCGGGGTGCACAGGCCCCCCGGAAGGCGGGGCGGACAGTGGCCCGCGCTCGCACACAGGCCCCGCGGCGGCGGCGGCGGCGGCGGCGGCGGCGGCGGCGGCGGCGGCGGCGGCGGCGGCGGCCTTACCGCGGCTCGCGCCTGTCTCCGGCGCTTCCCCAAGCAGCCCTCTTAATGCCCTCTCCTCGCGCACCAGGAAACAAAAGGGAAAAAAGTCTCTTGCCTCTTCGGCAGCTCCAGACCCTTTCCCCGGACTCCCTCCGGGCTAGCCGTGGTGCACTAACCCCTTCAGGCTCTCTTCCTGCCGCCAGCCCCAGTCCTCTCCCTGCGCTCCGACTGAAAGCCGATACCCGAGCCTCAGCTCCCAGCCCCGCCCGCCCCGGCGGCCGAGCAGACAAGCCTCTCGGGCTGGTGTGTGCCTGAGGGCACCGATCCTCTGTGCCAGAATCTCTCCGCTTTGCCCTCCGCACCCCTGTTGCTGTGCTCTCCTCCGCTACTCCGAAGCTTTCCCCCTCCGCCACCCGCAGTCTCCGCCCGCGAAGGGGCTTGTAGTGTGTAGAAACCTTCCCTCCTTCACGGCTCCCTCCCACTGGTGCAGGTCCCGTCCCTATCCTATTGTCTCTGTTTATTCTTTTTTTCTTTTGCCCTACCCAGGTATGTGGGGAGTTTCTTGCCTTTTGGGGGGTCTGAGGTCCTCCGTCAGCGTTCAGTAGGTGTTCTGTAGGAGTTGTTCCACGTGTAGATGAATTTCTGATGTATCTGTGGGGAGGAAGGTGATCTCCGCGTCTTACTCTTCCGCCATCTTCCTCCGGGTCCAGATATATGTTGATAAAGTATTTGGAAGAACGCGACTTAACATTGAAAGAGACCATAATCGTCACTTAGCCTAACCTCTCCATACTACACAGATTTCACTGCTGCTACCTGTTCTCTCTTGCCGCAGATTCAGACATATTCTTGGCTTACATGTTTTCATTCAGAAAGG
Organism: Mesoplodon bidens; assembly: GCF_964165515.1. Lineage (NCBI taxonomy): Eukaryota > Metazoa > Chordata > Mammalia > Artiodactyla > Ziphiidae > Mesoplodon > Mesoplodon bidens. The sequence continues at coordinate 181,981,927 of NC_138176.1, read as the reverse complement.
CAGGGGCATCAAAGTCTACTGTTAGATTTCTCTCGGATATTTCTTACTTGCATTAAACAAAATCAACCCTTAAAGGATTGAAACAATAGAAACATTTTATTTTCTCTACAGTACCAGGGTAATTATATTTTCGAATGGATAAGCTTTAAACGCTTAACTAGAGTTTCAATTCCCACCCCCGCCCCCACCCCCCATCAGTTCTCTCTCCTCCAGGCTAAGCCTCTTGTGTTCTTCCAAGTTTCTTACCTCTCTCAGTTGGCAGTGCCACCACCCTAGTTCAGTCTACTTTTATCTCTTATCTGACCCATTGAAAGTCTTGAGTCTCCTCAACAATTGATCTGCTTCCTCCCTGTCCTTCTCTAGTTAATTCTCCAATGTCGTTTGTTAATCCAATCATGAGACTTTCCACTTTTAAGTCAAACTCCCCACTGCACTCACACAAGAATCTAAACGTCAATGCCCTGTGGAAGATTTGGCCCACTGTCCCTCCCTCCTTCTGTCCTCATCACAGCTCCTCAAAGGGACCAAACACCTTCCCACATTGTCTTACTAGGTGCCCCTACACGTCTCTTCTCACACTGGTCCCTCCTCAGTCTTTAAGTATTTAGCTAATTCTCCATACTTTCTCATCACTTCCCTGCTCCTATTCACCCTTCCCTCACTGTTAGGTAACCATTCTTTTGTTTTATATTTAATTAACATAAGTGTTACTTAATATAGTTTGTGACCTTTGTAAAATGTGTATTTAATTAACATAAGGAAATGTGAATTGTCTTGGTTTATGTCTTATTTGCTTGAGCACTACCTTTAAGAATTTTTAATTTAAAAAATTCTAACCGTACTACTATGAGTGCACCTCATTTGTTTCTAATAGCTGCATTGAATTTCCCAGTATGCACCCATCACCTTTGACATTTGCATTATCAGGTAATAGACACCTAGATTGCCTCTAACTCCCCACTATCATAAGCAACACAACAATGAACATCCCCATGTAAGTTCCTTCGTGGGCCTACATGTCTTAGGAATATGTTCACTCTGGGTAACAGGGTATATTTATTTTTAATTTGATCAAGTACTATTATAATGGTAGTCCCAGGCTAGACTCCAGCCAGTAATGTTTAAGGATCTCTATGTCCACAAGCTTCTGCCAACATTATCCATCTTTCTATTTTTGCAAATTTGATGGGCATAAAGTGATATTCTGTTTTGCTTTGTTTTGTGTTTTGGTTTCTATTTCTGCCATTTCCAATAAATTTGAAAATTTCTTTATATGCAGGACGATGATGTATATATAGATGTGAGTTATATACTTACAAGAGTGTCCAGCCAAGAATGTGAGTGGGAGCTGAGCTCCAGCCAATGCTCTGTGAGCCCTGGCATGGGACTATAGCTATCTAGAGGAAGGGCTGACTTCTATTAATTCTGATCAAAGCAATATCTGGGTTAGCACTAGTCCAGATAACACACTTACTAGTCACTTAGGTTTCAAATTCTAGGAGTTCCTTGCCATATCCTTGCCCCTCTTTAAGCCAAAAGTCCTGTATTTTCTCGTTGACTTTTAGTCATTCCTTGCATATTATAATCCCTTTTTGGCCTCAGACGTTTCACATATCTTCTGCATTATGTCAAGTGTCTGTCAGATTTGTCCATGACATTCTTTTTTTAACCAAATTTCTGAATTTTGACATAATCAAAAATAGTATATTTTTCTCTTCATGTATTTTAATCATGAGGTTTTGCTTAAATCCTTCCCCAATCTTAATTCACAAGGGTATTTTCCTGCATTATTTTGTATTAACTTTATAGTGTTACATTTTACATTTACATATTAAATCTTTGTGGGAGCCACCTTTGACTGTGCTGTAATCTTATTTTATTTTTCTTCACATTCAGAGATCCTTTTCTCAACAATATTTTCTAAGCAGTCAAGTTTTCCCTATTACTTTACAGTGCTACCTTTATCATGTAATAAAATGTCTCTGAGCTCTCTGTGATGTTCCATTGGTCTATTTGTCCATACTTATTCTAGAGCCACACTGTTTTACTACTGTAATTATTAAATGTTTTTATATATAAGGCTCCTTTTTTCCTTTTTTTTAATATGGAAGATTTTCATGAATGTATTTTCCCATGCAAATTTTAGAATATGATATATGAATTTCCTCAGAATATCTAGTTAGAATTTTGATTAGCATTTTGTTGAATTTAAAGATTATTTGGGAAGGGAATTAACTTATTTACAGTCTGACATCTAAAAGAAAGAAGTGCCTAACCATGACAGATTTCTTTGTTTTCTTTTAACTGGTATCTAAATTTTTCTTAAATGAAATCTTATGGACTCATTGTTAATACACATATATCTGATAGTTTGCTAGCAAATGTGAATGCCATTTTATCTTTTAAGATTGAGATAATTTGTCATTGAAAATTACTATTAATTTTGGAATTTTATTTTATATCTAGTAATCACATGAAATTCTCTTATAAATTCTAATACTTGGCATAATGATGATATTGGTTATTCTTAGTAGACTATCACATTATCTGCAAATAAGAACAGATTTACTTCTTTATTATAAATTCTGATAGCTCTTATGTTTGTTCCTTTTCTTTCAACTTCAGTTGGAATTTTTGTACCACATTAAACAGTAGTAGTGATAATGGCATCTCTGTCTCATTCCTAATCTTAAAGGAAAAGCATCTATAGATTTGCTACAAAGTATAAATTCTTCTCTATGTTCTAGTACATAGCTTTTATCAAGCTCAGGAAGTGCCCTATTCCTGGTTTTTAAATTATTTTAAATTATAAGTAAATTTTGCGCTTAAGTGCTTTCTCTGCCTTTAACAAGAAAATGCTTTTGAACTCTATTTTGTATAACAGAAAATTCTAATTTTTTTACTCTATTTTATATAACAATGATATAATTTCTTATGTTGAAAAATCCTTGCGTTCCTGGTAAAAATCTCTACTTTCATGATGTAATTTTTCAAATATACTTGTAAATTTTCACATCTATGCTTATAAATAAAATATGCCCTTTTTTTTCTTCTTATATTGCCCTTGTACAGATTGGAATTGTCATCATACAATAAGCTGAGCATATTTTACTCTCTCTTTATATTCTGAACATATAAAGCCATATGTGTTGGTTTTCCTTTTGGGGGGTTGGGGGCATGAACTCTGATCACTCTTTCCATTATTTTTTTATTGCATATTGGTTTAAGTTTTCTGGTTTTATCCCATTAGACATTTTGTATATTTTTTGGTATTTTTGTAGAAATTTATCCATTACATCTGGGATTTTTATATGTTAATGCCATATTGCAACCATGAGGATAGAACCTATCCTAATGAGGTAAAGGACCTAGATATTTGCTATTATTATTATACCATTGTATAAAGCAAACTTAGAGTATCCTACCTCTATACATCATTTATTAGAGATAATAACATCTCTTTAAGCCTCTAAAATTTATTTATGGATATGAATCCTAATACTCTCTTTTTTTCTTTTTTAAAATGTGTTGCAAGAGGGAGGAGGTATGGGGATATATGTATATATATAGCTGATTCACTTTGTTATAAAGCAGAAACTAACACACCATATAAAGCAATTATACTCCAATAAAGATGTTAAAAATAAAACAGCATATAAGTCTCCAAGTTAGACAACAGTATGAAGGGTATGGCCCCATTTGTATAAAATTGCATGTGTGTTCATATAGAGATATCTGGAAAGGTATTAACAAAATAGTTTTCCTGGGTGATAGCATTTGAGCTATTCTTTACTTTGTACTTTTTAAAAAATATCTGCAATAACCATGTATAATTAAAAAAATTGTTTTTCCTGTAGTTATTTCTTCTTTTACTTTCTGCCTTTCATTTTTTATATCCTCTCTTTATTTTGATCAATTTTAACAGAGGTCTATCCTATTAATTTTTCCAAAGAGTAAAATTTGGGCTTTGTTTTTCAATTATCTTTATCGTTTGTTTCTCCCCTTATTTAAATATTTTTATTCTTATGTTCCTTGGGCTTATTCTATTGATCTTTATCTAAATTTTGAGTTAAATGTGTAGCTTTAAGATTTTCTTATTTCCTTATAAATATATTTAAATATACAAATTGTCTATTAAGTACTATTTTAGCTGTGCCTCACAAATTTTGACAAACAAAACATTTTCTTTCAGTTCTAAATATTTTGAAATCTTCTTTAGGATAATATTTAACTCAGGGGTTTTTATATTATGTTAGTGTCTAGGCATATACCAGGTTTTTTTCTAAATCCTTTAAAAAATGTTCTAATTGTATTACATTGTGATCTAAGCTGCCAACCACCTCACCACCAGCACACACACACATATATATCTGAAGCTGTTTATGACACAGTTGGTCTCCCTAGAGAGACCTGGAAGAAGGTTGGATTGCACTGTGCAAAGCATCACTATGCTTATAGTAAATGCTCAATAAATATATATATCATTAATGATTAAATGAACATAGTATATATATATATTATGTATATGTAGTATAGTATATACACACATATATATGTGATTTGACAGATTGGAAGATTGGAGGTTAAGGTGAATATATTCACACAAAGTATTACTAAGGAATTAGGTTGATTTCTAAGCCACAGAAGAAAACATGTGTCATTACTTTAGTCATACCTCATAAAGGTCAAATCCATCTAACAAAATGAATTATTAATTACTGAGAGGATAACTATCTAGTTTGACACTATCTGAATCTTTTACTCTGCAATTTCTTTCTGTTATTAACTTTACAGATACTTCTTAGGACCTATGAGATGTTACATTTCAGTAACCTATGCTTTCCTGGTACATAGTTAGAGTTTAATAATTATTTGTAATTATTTATTGAATGAACTGCAAATTAGCCAAGATGTAAGAGTTACGTTGTTCAGCAGTAAGCCACTTTAGCCACTTTGTGCACCACCCATACACCCTAGGTTGTTTCTGTTTCTAAACACATTGACCCTACCTACAGCCCACCTGTATTTCATTTCCTGAGGACCTTCTCTGGCTACTGGAGTTCACTTTGCCTACACATAAGGCAGGCTGGAATTTCCAGACAACTACATCAAGCTACACCCCAGGAGAAGCTCTTAACCAATTATTTGAAAATTTATGAATAAAATATATAGATAAATATTTCAGCTTTCTTACATTTTGGGTGGGCTAACTCTGAGATATGCATTCTGTATTGTGAGGGAGTTGTATAGTTTGGGTAGTTTGGAGAAGACGGAATAGGTAGATAAAAAGGGTCAACTTATCTGAGTCTTGAAGAAATAAACCAGCTACCTTACGAGTGGTGGTTTTAAGCCATGCTAAATTGGTATGCAGATAGCATCCTGCAAATCAAAAACAAACACCTTGACTACAAGAAAAGTAGGAGAGAGAGGAGTTTAAGTGAAGCAGCTCTAGAGCCACAAAGCCTAATTCTCTCATTTACTAGCTGTATGCCAAGTTACTTAAACTCGCTAAGCCTTACTTTTCTTACCTATAAAATATATTTACCTTCTAAGGAATTTATGAGGATTAGATGAGTTTCTGTGTATAAAACAGTGATAAGATATCTGAGTGCTCAATCAATTTAAGATTATTATTTTTATTATGAAGGTAAGAGGGAATTTTCCCCCTTCTCCACTGTAATTGTTTTACTAAACTTTTGTTTTAAGGACTAAGAAAGTACATGGGATAGCAGGCAAGTGCCTAGAACCTTCACAGTGACCAGTGACTATGGTAGTCTGGGTCCTCCCTCCAAGGGTTGGATGACAACAGGGAAGATTTGTCAATTCAAATATATTTTTCTGCAAACTCATTATAGCCTCCTTTAGTAATCTTGAGCACTTATGTGGCTTCAGTTACCATATATATTTTGACAACTCCCAACTTATAATTCTTCCCCTCACTGCATTTCAGACTTGTATATCTAACTGCTTAGTAGATGTCTCCTGATATCTCAAAGTAACAGACCCAAAGCTGAATATATTACCATACTTGTAGACCTGGATTTTTCCTCTCATCTACTCAATCTCAGATGTGAGGTGAGGGACAGGGTTGATTCAGTTGACTAACTGACTGGGCTGGTACTTATTTCCTCATAAGTCCATTAAAAACTAGAAAGGATGATTTTACAAGGTAGAGAAGAGACATTCTTCATTCAAGGATAAATAAAAAGCCATGCTTCCCTCCTAGAATATTCAATAAGCTAGTTCAAGAGATTCCCTACTTAAAATTATGTCACCATTTCCCTAGCCACCGAAGCCAGGAACCTGAAGGCCACCCCAGATTTCTTCTCTTCTCTCACTGTCTTATTACCCTCAGCCTTGTTTGCAATAATAAATCACCTTGTTTTTGTTTCTTAATCTATAAAAACATCTCCAAATACATGCTGAGTATCTTTCCCTGCCTTAACTTCCCAACTTCAAGTGTTTTTCATCTCACACTTGGGATATTTCAACTGCTTCCAAGCTAATCTTCCTACCTCTGGCTTTGGCTCAATTCCCTTCAGCATATGGTTGCCTGATGACCTACTTGGAACACAGATTTGATCAAGTTTCTACCTCTGACCAGCTGGCTTGAATGATTCCTCATTTAACTTACAGTACAAGTTAAATGCCCTGTGTGACCCTGTCCTTACCACCCCAGCTTCTGTTACAGCCTCTATTGACTTTACCCTCTCTGTTTGAGTAATACTGAACTATTTTATATATGTTCCTTTTTAGCACATACATTTTGATGACTTTGTAATTTTGCTTGTGCCTATAATGGTTTTCTCTATATAACTCCTACTCAACCTTCAAGGATAATGTTAGGTGACACTTCTCCAGGAAGCCCTCCCTGACTCAGTCAGCCTGGGATGGGTGAGTACTCCCCTAAATCCCATGGATTCCTGGTAACACACCTCATTCAGTTTTTTACTGCACTGTACTGATAAGACATTCTCTCTCCCGCCAACTTGGTGGTAAATGTCTTGTATTCCTAGCACTCTATTTGAATCATCCACAATAAATATTCAGTAAATGAAGCTGAGGAAAATGTGTACTGTAGATGTGCAAGCAGAGGTGAATCACAGGTTCTCAACACTGGCTGTAAATAGGAAACATCTAGGAATCTTTAAAAAATACAGGTATCAATGACCCACAACTGTCCATTTAAGTAAGAAGCTCTGGGAGGGGGGGCCTGGGCACTGACATTTGAAACTGAAGTGATAAGGTGTAGGTGAGGCTGGGAGCCAATTGCTTAGATGATCACTGGGCATGGATTTGGTGAATGGTAGGCTAGAGACAGATGTAAGTATTGATGCTTGAGGTACTTTTCATTCATGAAATTCTATGAGATGATTGCTGGAATTATGCTTATTATTGGTTCATTTTCTCAAAATATTCCCTGCACAATATGACGGTTGTTTTGTTTTTCATGCAGGTAACTCAACTGACCAGCCAGGAACCAGACTGAATCATTCCACAACATTAATGTTCTTGAAAGAACACTCATCATAAATACACATGTATTTGTTTAAAATAAGAAAAGAGTAAGAAAAGAGTAGCAAGTGGAGAAAAAGAAGAGTGGGTTTTAGATACTTTTACATTTATGTCGTGATATTAGGGAAAGATGTCTCAAATCTAAATACTTCCTAGTTCTCTTGAAATGCCGTATTCAAACCTTGTCTCCTCTTTGTTTACGGTGATGATTATGATGGGCAATATATATTTCCTTCTTTTATAATATCTGTGTTTACTGTAACAGAGAGGCCATGCCATGTGTTGATTTTAGAAGCTTTCATAGTTAACAGGACTTGGAATAAGTTCTACATAGAATAAGAAAGACCAGTTTGGGATATTAGCATTTGTGGGAGGACCAAGTGATTCTGGTTTATAATTTTCCCATTAAGAGTGCTTTCTAAGAAAAGCAGTAAGTTTTGAAAATGAACACAAAAACAGTAAAAAAGGGAAGGAACTCTTTTTAAAATGATCATTTAAATGTTAGAAGAAAAATACCCTAAAGTCTCACAATGTCAAAGCTAATATTCAAACTCTCAATCTGTTTGATTAAAAAAGTTTATTGAGCTGTAAAATAAATACATTTCCATTAAATATTAAATAAATTATGTACAACTTGAAAAAATACTTTTTATCTCCATGCATCTTTATATACAGAAATAAGACTTAGGGTTAAAAAGTGACAGTTGAAAGTTTAAAACTATCAGAATGGAAAGGTTCTGTTTTCTCTGGATCCACTGAAAAGAGGAACCAATGCATCACTCAAGGTTGTGATTTGGCAGTGACTCGGATCTGATACTCTGTTAGAAAATAAAACAGTGTTAGAGATAAGCTCAATTCCAACATAGCTTTAAGAAAATGTCAAAGAATAATCAGGAATCCGAATTTCTGTCAATTTTTTGTCTAGGATGTCTTGTGAAAAATGCTAAGAGCTTTTCAGAGACAAACTATCTCTTTGACTTGAATCTTTCTGTCACATCTGCTTTGGTTATATGCCTACTTAGGTAAAGACTGCATATGCTCAAAGCTGTTTCATCAAATTCTGCTTAATAAAACTGCAGCAATAGTCATGAGAAATAGTTTTCCTAACCAAATCTATGCAGTGGATATAATTAAAAATGAAGATGAAGTGGCTCAGTGTATTTATGATATACAGTTAATTTAGGATAATTAGTACCAAGGGCATAATAATAGTAGATACCAGTTATAGGCAGCCACTATGTGCCAGCTCAGCATAAGTCCTTTTCCTAAAGTCATTCTGGACCTCCTTTGAGAAATTTCAATTGCACTAAATAACCAGAAATCAACACTTGTTCATGCTGGCGGTTTTAGCTTCAGATCATTAAGCCAATTCATTAATAAATTTTGATGAATAAGTATTCAGTATAGAATTGTCATGGATAATTATCTATTTCATGACTTATTGAGCTAATTCTGGAACAGGCTCAGAACATAGTGCCTGTACTTAACCAATGCTAAATATACTGGTTCTCCAAGCATCTGGAGTGTTGATTAAAAATGGTATTACTGACTTTGTAGATTTAGGATTTGGCTTAGGAATATGCATATTTAACAACCATCTCAAGTAGTTCTTAAGTCCACTGAAGGCAGAAAATAATAACTTAAGGATGTGATGTCTTTCCCAAATGTCTGAGGGAATGGAGTTCCTTCTTCTGACCGACTTATGTGTGTCCTTGATCTTGCCTCCCTCTTCCTCTGGAAGTTTGAGACATTAGCTGTTCACTTTAGTTATCAATGAAATATTCCTCTCTATACCTTCTCCCTACAACATGCTCAGGTCTCCCTCTTTACAAAGCAAAAAATTTAATAAGAACTACAATATATACTCTGACCAAGCTGCCTCTCAAATCTGAACCCCTTCTGCCCTCCTATTTCTTTTCTGTATAAGAGTATTCCACCTACTGTTTCCACTTCCTCCCATTTGTAGTGCAAGCTCCTGGATGCTGGCTCTTCACCATGTGAGCTCAGCCTATCAGTTCAACCTTATCTTCCCCAACGCCATTTGAACTAGGCCATTTCTCAAACATTTCTAAAATAATCTAGCCCATATCCCACTATTTATCTTCCTTTCCCTTTATAATAGCTTGTCCCCATTGCACCAGTTCTTTGAGGCTCACTTCCAGTGCCATCCATATGCACATCTTTTTCTGCCCCCTAAATGCATCCCACTGGATTCTATTTCTCCTTCACTGGAAACTCCTCATATTCTATTGGTTCCTTTCTTATGACATATTTTACTTCCCCTAGTATTCTCATTCCTTACACTTTTTTTTTCTATCTACTAAACACTAAGTTGTTTGAGAACAGAATTTGTGTCTCCCTCATCTTTATGTCCCTTATAATACTAAGGACATAGTCCATCCTCAGTACTGAACTCCAGCTCATGCTCAAAGAATAACACTTTAATGTAGCCAGTGTTCACAGTGTATAATTAAAAAAAAACATGCTTTGCTCATTTTTCTTCATAATAGAGAGGTTATATTTTTTTAATTGTAGGATATTATATAAAGACATCTTTTAAGACTCAAACCTGTAATATTCTCTTTAGTTATGCTATGGCATATGATTTTCCATTTTCTTGTTGAAGTTTCTTTCGTTCTTCAGCCGCACCTTCATATCCCCTGAAGTATCGTTTTCGAAGCCTTCAGAGAACAAGATATTCTACTGTTATCAAAGTTCTATTCAACTATATATTGACTGGGGTTTCATGAGTATAGGGAATTCCTTCCCTAAGTGGTTATAGACCGTTGCACACTTATGGACTACTCCACCAAAACAAAACCTAAACCCAACTAGAAGTATCAATTTTTGATACATGATCTTTATGTTGACTTTACATAAATATATTTCCAAAGTACTGAGATTTAAATAAGTGTGCCTTGAGATGCAAACTTTCAGAAGGCATGAAACACATCCATATCCCTCCCCACCCCGCCAACTTAGCACAATTGCCATGCACAATTGGGAGATGAAGATAGTATAGTTTTACCAGAGAAGGACTGTATGCTTGTACAAATTAATCTGAATGCTTAGTTTAAAAAAAAAAAACCGGCTTACAAAACAAATTGAGTTTTATTTATTTCTAAATATAATAAATACCTCTGGATTTATTTATTACTACTTACTACCAAAAAACTCAATGGTCTGAAATGTCTTAGTGTTGTACAAGCAATTCTATTTTTAGTAGGTCTTTATCTAATAAATGTTACTATTAAAATCTTAAGAACTTTTGTTATGATGTTTGGGGAAAAACTCAAGTTCAGTTATGAAAAAGCAGCAACTATGTCTTAGGCAAGTATTTGCTATGTGTTTCAAATACAGGGAGAATACCAGAGAAAAGGACAACATGACAAAGTTTTTCCATACTTTTCCAAAGGATTATTAAATATCTCAACTTGAATAATTACAAGCTTAAATAATTCTTTCAAAACATCTTCCCTAACTGGCAATTTCTTCTTCTATCCTTCTATGTCAAATAGCAATGGTTTGTCTGAGGGAATCTTTGCTAAATACATTTGCATATTTGACTTGAGGTACTAAGAGACCGAAATAATTTCTAGAGTGTGCAAAACAAAATTAAACCACACATAAAACTTTACATGCATCAAAAACAGTATTCTATGTGTCATTTTATCATTATCTGATCTGAGTTTAAAATAATAGTAAACAAAGGCAGAAGATAACCCCTTGTTTCCTGAATGGCAGGAGTAGTAGATCATGTACACAGTCCAGCTGTTAAAGTAATTTACCAAGACCTAAAATTAGAATAATGAGTCTTGCTTTCCCCCAAGCTCTAGTAGCACATGAGTCATTATAGAGCCATTCACACCCTCCCCCAACTTCCTTAATTCACTGACTTTTGTTTGACAGACAATGCCATTTTTACATACCCACCAGTGTCTACTACCTGGGACAGTCTAGTTCTAACATTCATTGGTCATGCAATGAGGTATGTGGTCTGTTATTACAAGCACAGGGAAGATACTGCAGGAATGAGACAGTAATAGAATTGTCCCTACTTCCTATGCCATGCCATATGGAGGAAATTTATTTTAAAAATTGAGTTCCCATATTGCACTTGACAATAATAGGCATAAGCTCTAAGTATGTCAGTACACCATGCTATAAAAGTCCTAACTCAGAATTTTGCATTCTAATAGGAGCAGAAGACATATTTTCTTGGCTCCTGGTTTGAAGCTTTTTGTGATTTTTTTAGTACCAAAGCAATATCTCTGACAACCTACTACGAACCAGGCCTTAATTAGCTTTAGGGAGGCTTGTTTTAGCTTAATATAGTCATAGGCGATATCAACTCTCTGAGATTTGGAAGTAACCATGAGTAGCCATATAACATGAAACAAAACTATCAATTTAAGTTCAAGAAAAGGGCTTCACGTATTAAGTTTCAATGGTGGCCCAAGTAATATGCATTTGACCATATTCTATGAGTTGTCAATGAAGTGTAAAGATATAACCAAAGATCTTATGCCACCAATAGAATAACTCATCTAAAATATGATACCACACTGTGTTAGAAATACTGAAAAAAATAACCTGGCATTATTTTATTAGGGATTTTTAAGATATGCCTTACTTACAGGAATGTAATAACAACAACAATAGCTGTGACGCTCATAGTGGAGACAAAAGCAGCCATAACTGCTAAAGCAATTTTTGATAAATCGCTGTCAGCCATGCTGTGAATCTTCATGGACTTTTCCCCACATCGTTCACCAAAGTAATCCTGATGACATCTGCAAACACCCATATTTTAAAATTATAATCACTGAAAAAATTCCAATACATTTTATGTTTGCTTTCCAGATCATAAAAAAAACATTAATTCCAACATTAAAAAATGTCATGCCATACATTTATTTGTATTTCAAAATGATGAGACACAGAATGCATTTGAGCCAAAGATCTATTAGTATAAGAAAAAGTTGAGATTCGTTTGGGTGTGATATTCCAAGACACACCTATTCATTCTTTGCGCTCCATGTATGACCAACTGATGAGGTCAGTGACTTGTAATGGAGCGAATACATTCCACTATCATTTAATGTGCTAGCGGCTTTTGGGGGGAAGGAAGCTAGAACAACATTATGTGAAAACTACCTTTAGTTCCTTTTTTATCAAGCGGTTTTGTAAATATATATTGTAAAATGATGGTTTTCACCAGGGTTTAGCAGACTATCGCCCATGGGTTAAATCTGGCCATTTGCCAGGTCTTTTACAGCATGCAAGCCAAGAATGTTTTTTCTATTTTCAAATGGCTATATTTTAATTGGTTATACGAGTACATACTTCATCTTGACCCACGAAGCCCAAAATATTTCCTACCTGTTTCTTTAAGAAAAAGGTTGCAAACCCCTGGTTTATACATTGAAAAAAATAAATGGTTTTCTGCAGTTCAGGGTTTCAGACACAGTGTTAGAAATATAGAATTCGACATAATTTAGGAAAACTTACTGGCATGATACTGTTTCCAGGTGCTCTATAAATTTGCAATCTCCATGAATGCAGAAATTTTGGAATGCTGCATCACATGGATTTTTCTTCTTTCTATTTCTTCTATTTTTTCCATTTTTGCCTCCCTTTTTCTTTCTTTTGGGTTTATCTGAAGTCTTTTCACTTTCAGTTTCGTCTTTCTTGGGCTTAACTACCTGTTCAACTGAAAAAAAAAGATTTATTGATAACAGTCTCTCTTCACCTGGAATACCATTTTGGAGGCATGAGAGAAAGAAGTCCTAGCAGTGAGAGCTCACAGGGATAACAGCCATATTTCTCTCATTATTTAACACAACTCATACACAATAATTGAACAAAGAGAATATCTGTATTGTGTGGCACTTAAAGATCTGAACCCTTTCGTTATTTTATTAGCTTAGAAACATATTTTGAATTTATTTGTGTCAGTAATATTATTATTATTGATAATAGGAGTAGTAGGAGTTACTTGTCTAAGAAAATCCATGAAATATTTTAAACAATTTTTTCACTTCTAATACATACCAAGTTCTTGGTAATGAGCATTAATTTAATTAACCCAAATCACAATTGAATGGATTGTTTCTATCCAGATGATACAGATGAGAAAAATGAAGTTGAGTAAAGACAAGTAAATTGCACTAGGACACGTAGCTATAAAATGGCAGTCCTGGGATGTTAAAGCCTATTATTTCCCTACCATATTATGTTTTTACTTGGAAAAAGTTCGGTTCCTTTAATTAAAGTGGGATTTGAGTATATCTGATGATTTTCTTTACTCATATTGGTCTTGTGCTCACTATCATAATTGGGAATTAGTGTGTAATACTTGAAATGAAGAAAACAGAATTATACATTAGGGTTGATCAATTTTCTCCAACTCCCGGATTACAACAGATTATAATTAATCGATACCTTCTGGAGGCCCATTTCTGTGATCAATCTATTTGAAAAAGGGGAGTCCAGAAATAGTTGTACTTGCTGCTTCATAGATTCATCCTAACTCTTCAGATCCACAGAAACCTTTGTTCAGTGTTACAGTTATGCGGGGTATAGTATAGCCATATGGTAAACATAAGAAGAAGGAGTTTCCATGTTAGAGCTGTGCATTTTGTTATACTAATTCCTCAATAGGTTTATCTGAGCAAGTATTTAGCAGAGTCCAGTGGAAAGAGGAAAATATCATAGTGTCATAATAAAATTAGTCATAATGGTCCTGCAGTACCCATTAAATAGAAAACCCTGGAAACATAGGGTAGGGTATCAAAGATAGAACCCTATGATTAAGGTAATGACTAATAAATATTATGAATATTTTAGCAGTTACTATATCAACATTAACAATAGTCAAATTAGGAGCAATGTTTAATAGGTGGCTATGCAATTTTTATATTGAAACTTTCCTCTGATGATAAGAAAAGTACCACAGATTAGGATAATTCCTCTCACAGAAACATTTCAAATCACTGTGATGTACTTTATCAGTTATATTACAAATTTTAGACAGAGACAAATGGTCACTATGCTGAAGTGCTTCAGTAGACATTAACCCCATGGATCAATTTTCTCTCTATTTCACAATGCATTGCAATTTTATCCACTAGACATTTTCATCACCAACAATTCATTTGGCCTTATGAAGTGTTACCTTGAAGCATCTTTAAGACAATAGTTTCTAGAGTCTTAATGGTCTAATCTCATCCCCCTCAAAAATAAAAATTATAGATGGACCCCTTCACCTTGTGTATTATAAAAGCACAAATTCTGAAGCAAAGGAGGAAAGTGGAGTGTTCGATAAAGCTTTTCCCACCTGCCACTTAACCCAGTCACTGTCCTTTTGGTGTCACCTGCTATCCCTTCACCAGTTCTGGGAGCTAGACAGATGGGGAGGATTCAGGGAAACTACAGTCAGGAAAGAGGGTCCTTAAGTCCTGCCTCCATAGTGGATGCTCCTAGGATATTTAGATCTGATTTATTGATGATCTGGCCTCAAACTGCAAAGTAATATGAGGGAAATGAACAATACTGACCTCTTACTTTGGTACCCTCATTTTAAGCAAATGCTATTTTTAAAAGATCAGATAACAGCAAAAGAGAAGAAAATTATAGGTCACTATTATTTAACTGACAAATGAGATTTGGGGTTAAATAGTGATTTTAGCAATATAAAATCCATGTGTATTTGTCCTTTAATATTTCCATAAGGTGGTATTACTATTATTATTACCAATTTCTCAACATCTAATTCACAAAGGCTAAGATCCAATTGTTCCTCTCCCATTACTTCTTTCTGTTCCCTTATTTGTGTCAAAATGCAGTTATTTAGAGAAAAGTGTGGTGGGGAGTGGCTATAAAAGCTGAGATACTAAGTATATAGGACTGGTTGATGTTTAATCTGTTTCTCAGATTGGGGGTGGGGGGGGGTCGTGTGGCAGAGTAGCTGGGACCAAACAGATTGGAGTTTCTCATTCTGGCTGTGGAATTTGGGGCAGAATACTTAACCTTCTCGAGCTTTAGTTATCACATCTGTAAAATGATAACAATTCCTACTTCACAGAGTTGTGAAGATTAGACTCACTAGACATAAAACGTTTGTTAGAGGTCCAGACACATAGGATGTGCAAACAAGTAGCCCTTTCCACCTCAGTTGCTAGCTTACCTAGTGGGGTGTACAACAATCATACATGCAAGAAAGCCCTTGGGAGATCTGGGGAGCAGCTTTTCTTTGGAAGCAGCTTTGCTCATCCAAACCACACATCTTATAGGCTACACTGTCACCTTATCCTCTACTCACCTCTGAGTAAATCCTCTACAATGTAGTCAGGTATTTGTGGTTCGTTATCGTACTCTTCTGCATAGTCAAAGTCAATCTCCGAGAACAGTTCGCTACTAGAAGGCATTTCACTCTCAGGAGAAATCTTACTTCCCGAGGACATCTGACTTCTTGAGATCAGCTCAAGAATGTAGTCAGGTATTTGTGGTTCGTTGTCATACTCTTCTGCATAGTCAAAGTCGATCTCCGAGGACAGTTCGATACTAGAAGGCATTTCACTCTCAGGAGAAATCTTACTTCCCGAGGACATCTGACTTCTTGAGATCAGCTCAAATCCATCAGCAGTGTGGTCCCCAGAAAGTGGTTCCCCTTTTCCAGAGTAAGTGTCATTGACGTCTAATCCAGCAGTATAATGGGCTATGGGAGCATGAAAAAGGGAAGAAAAGAGAAAGTAAAGCAGAATGCCTTTTCTCACCAGTCAGTTGCATCCGGGAGACAGGTTTATCTTCAAAGCAGTTATTGCACATGTGCTATTGTTTGTGATTGAGTCACTTATGAAAGCAACTTCACATTTTGCCAACAAATGGCTGTTTGTTGTGCCAGTTACAGAGCTTCTTTCATTGTTTTCTTTTCCACAGATAGCCTACATTAATTTCCACACCAAAAAAAAAACACTACCAAGTAGGCAAATGAATGTAATATAATTATTTAAGAAGTAATACCTAAATATTGTCATAACTTCACATACCAAATGCATTTGTAGTTTCTAGGATGTTACCTGTCCCATTTTAATAAACAGGTTCTAGAGATAAATACCAGATTTTCCTAACACGTGCTCACAGTTTTAACAAGAGTACGTATATCAACTGTAAACAGTAGTTGATAATAATTATTCTTATTGCCATTGTTTCTTATTATTGTTCTCACGTAGAGTAGAAACTAGGGACTAGGTAAGATTTGGGGGCCAGAGTTAAGCCCCTGCTTTATCTTTTAGGTCTCAAGAAAACAGCATCAGAGTGGTACTTTTTTTTTTTTAACATCTTTACTGGAGTATGATTGCTTTACAATAGTGTGTTAGTTTCTGCTTTATAACAAAGTGAATCAGTTATACATATACATATGTTCCCATATCTCTAACTTCTCCCTGGGACGATGCGAGGCCCTCTAGAAAAGTAAAAACAAAATCACTTGTCAGAGGAGATGGAGAATTTAGGCAGGAGCTAGCACTCCTCGGTCCGAGACTTAACCACTCTTCTCCAGGATCTGCGGAAATCACTTCACCTCTCTGTACCTCGGTTTCTTTATCTTATCTTTATCTTTATTTGGATCACAGGATCTGTAAGTTCTCCTTCAGCTGGACTAAAGTAAGAGTACAAGGATTCTCAGGCTCCCTCTTGCTAGCCTGGAATATCTAAGACACCCACCCACTTTTCTCTACCTCCCAGGGAAGGAGGAAGGGAGGGACCATTGGGAGGGAGGGACCTCGATCAGCTTCCACGGGACAGAGCCGGGGGCGACGAGGGGCGGTTATTTTGGAAAAGCAGCAGCAAAATTCAAGAGGTGCCCGCGGTGGGAGAAGCGCTGGGCAGCGGCTCAGAGCCGGGATGTCCTCACCTGAGCAGAAGATCAAGAGCGACAGCACCACAGGCGCCGGCGGCAGCAGCGGGGCTCTCATTGGTCCCTCGGAGCGGCGGCGTCGCGGTCTCTGGGGCAACTCAGCCTGGAGCTGCTGGAGGGAGGGGGAGGAGGAGGTGGTGGGGGAGGGGGGACAAGGGGAGTCTTGCGGCCGTGCTCGCAGGCCCGGCCGGGCTCGGGCGCTGGAGGCAGCTCCTGAAGCTCGCTTCGGGATCCCTGGGCTCCGTCTCGCGCGCAAGGTATGCGAACGTTCCGGAGGCGCGGCGCGCACCTGCCGCTTTATAGGCCGGGCGGGGAGCCGGGCATCGTCTGTGACGTCAAGGCCGCCGCGGCGGGTGGAGGCGGGCGGCAGCCCCGGGAGAGGTTACTACCTCCAAAGCACACACGGATGCCAGGCGCCCCACCTTCTGGGACCGTAGACAGCCGCTGGGAGGAAATGAAAATTAAACCCCTCGCTGCAAGCTGAAAAAAAAAAAAAACAGATCTATGTTCAAGGGAAGGAGTGGAGTTTGGGAGCTAGTATCTGACATTCAAAAATCCCGAAGTTTCAAACTCTCTGAAAACCCTCCGAATATACTTTGGTTGATCTAGTATTACAACAGACAGGGATTAACTAGAAAAGTTCCATATTAAGATGTAGAAGTACTTTAAGACCAAGAATGACTTAACAGTAGCCCGATGTCTTTAACAAGAATAATGAAATGCATTAAATGACTAGAGAGCACACGTCCTCATGAGAAGCTGCTTTATTTACCATATCTCAGCCGGGGCTCTTTCCCACCCACTACTAAGTGGCCAGAATTTCCAACCACCTCCCTTCTGGTTTCTTTATGTGTCCCAGGGCCCTCGTCAAAGTCATTATTTATTGATCATTTATTTTGCAGAACAGTACACTAAAAATATTGCCAGTACCACCTCATTCAAAAACCTTGCTAAGTATCATTTTCCCTGTTTAACAAGAGGGACTAATGTCAGCTTTACAAAGCAAGGAGGACTTTACACAGCTGGTCATGGCAGAAGTCAGATAGATTTAACTTCAAGTTCATTTGACTCTTAAAATCTCTTTCCTTTCTGATAAAGGGATTTAGACTAAACTTCTCTTTGAAAAGAGAATTTCTGGGAGAGAATAATATTTAACATAAAGGAATAATCTCTACTGGTAGCATGTTGGCATTTGGATGAAGGGTGGTCCCAAGATTTTGCCTCTGGAATCCCAAGATAAAAAGGGCCAGCTTTTAGGGCCCATTTAGAAGACAGTAAGGCATTTTAATCATGACAAGTAGATAATATGAAGGGAGAGGGAGAAAGCTGCTTAATTTGATTAACATTGATGTAGAGACAACTCCAGAACTGGATTTCTCTTGACTTGAGGAATCGAAAAAAGCACTGTTCTCTCTTAGTGTTTCTTTGTCCTGAAGATACGTATCTCTTCCGTGACTGTTCCAGTAAAACAGCTCTTTTAGGAATGTGGGCCACAGTGCATCTGTCCTAATTCTGGGAAACTTTTTAAAAGCTACTTATTTTTTAATGACACATCATAATAAAGTAGGCTACATAGTACCATATGTTTAGTCGGATAAAATAAACAGTCATGAATCATGTCTTCTCTCCTATTGGACACTTGTGGAGAACATATTTTGTGTAATCCACTTGTTTTGTGTTTTATGCAGGGAGGTAGTAAAGAGGGAGATTAAATGATGACCAGCTCCCTGATCCCAGTAGCTCAATGACGTGAGAGCCAGATGCATAGGAAAGTAATTCTGTTACATCAGATGCAAAGAAGGATTGGGTGCCATGAAAAACCAGGATGCAGTTTAGTTTTGCCATGTGTATCATGGAAAGTTCTGTGGAAAGATGGAGAGGCCACTCAGTGGCCTTCCCAGCAGAAAGTGTAAATGGAAAGAATACCTGAAGTCGAGGTGTGACTGAGAGCCGAAAAGCAGACTAGAAAGATGACACTGCCCATTCTAGAGTGAAGCAGGGGCCTGCATGGTCATCTTTTTTGGTGAATGAGGCAGTTGTGATTCAGAGAGGTTCACAGTCTTACCCGCAGATTTCAAAACATGGTGGAGATTTTGTTTAGCTTGCAGCCTGTCAGCCTACACTGGTGCAGCTTTCTGCTCTCATAGGTTTTGATTTTGTTCTAGTCCTCTTCTTCCCTTTTTATTACTCTTTCTTCTTATTGATGTGAATGCAAGTTGTGCCTATCTGTCATCGAAAGTGTTTTACTTTGAAGTGAAAGGAGCCTTTACAATGGAAATTGTTCTGTCTTTTTCCAATTGGAAATTTAGAGGGTGATAATTTACATTGGTGTGGAATATAACATGGCATCACAGGGACAGAGTGCTTAGATTCAAACAAGTTGGGTTTTCATATACAAATTCCACCATATAGTAAGTTACTTAATATTTGAAAAATTCAGATTCCTCAAGTAAAAATAGGAATAATGATCCCCTCCTGCTGTTAAGCAGATTCAATGAAATCAGATACATAAACATTAGCACACATCCTAGCATATGGTGAGTGCACAATAGATGGTAACTATTATTAACTTTGACATTATGATAGTTACATTATATTAATCACATTGAAGAACTAAGTGACTCTTATAAATGCAAATACTCACAGAGTAAGTGAATAATCTCTTCCAATATTTTCAAGCCGGGAACTTTATACCTACTTCACATTAAGATTAAACATTTTGAACATTTATGGTTCATCACAGGGTATCATGGGCGTCATCATAGTTGCATCACAATGGCAGCACCCCTTGATGACTCATGGCATTCTGGAATATATGCATGAGAAGGAAACCAACCCCATGTATATGTGGGATTCTTTACATTCTGCATATTAAGTTGAGACAAGGAGGAACAATTGCAGGAAATTCAAGTAGAGAAGCAACTCTTCTTTACCCTGATAAATTGATGGTTCCCTCATCTAGTATAAGGTTAAGGGCAGCCCTAAAGGCAAATGTTCCTAGCCAGCCACACTCATCTTGCTGCCTAGTATCTGGATCCTGATAATATTTTATATGCATAGTGGAAACAAACTCACTTTGACTCTGCTAAAATGTGTGCTATAGAACCCAGAGTAGAATTATATGTTTGTTCATATAGCTGATCTTGAGTTTTTACAGATAGCACCAGGGTCTGAGTAAATATTACATCATGGTCATCGTTATGAGTCAACCAATGAACTCCCAAACTAAAATTAAGAAATTCTCTAAAATATAAGCAACATTTCTTTTATTAATAAATACATTAGCTCCATTTAAAGGTCTATCATTTTCTACTTTTCACCTTGGAATTTATCCATCTAAAGAATATATAATTTCTAGTTCCTTCAAAAAGAGACCTTAAATGAACTTGATTTATCTTGACAGAATAAAATAAATTTACTTGCCCTTTATATCTTTCACACGATGGCTTTTGCAAGGCAAGGACTAGCAGATGGGACTGAAAGCAGTGATGATTTGGTACAGTGGAAAATAAATAAATGTAATATACAATTAACTACATTTATACACGCAAAAAATCAATCGTCTAGGTACTTCATTTACTCATCAAATATATTTTGAGACCTAGATACTCTTTTAGGTTTAGACACTGGGCTAGAACTTTGAATAAGTCATAGTGTCCTTGTTTTTAAGGACTTTACATTCTATTAAAGGGAAACACATAATAACCAAGGAAACAATACACATAATCAATTTAGGTATTTAGAAGTGCTAGAAAGGAAATAAAATGTGTGATATAGAGGACTTGGGTTGGTAGAGGACGATGATAAAAAGAAATACAACATAGCTCCTACACTTCAGTAGTTCACATTTTCTCTCTAGAGGAAACAGATGGCAGGATAAAAAGGAGAGCATTATCCTATAGGACAATAATAACAACATAGAAGAGCAGAGATAGGCATGGGCAGGAAGGAGCAATAGAGACAGGCACATACAAGAAGAATGAGGGATGCTGAACAGAGAGAGGCCTTACAATGGGCCTCAAATGTGTAGAGGAATTTAGGGCATTGTTGAAAAGAGTTCATTCCACTAATCATTTCTTAAACACCCCTCTTAACAGTGCTAGACAAGAGCTCTCTTTAGCTCTTAACCAAAGGTCAGCTGGTCAAAATCACCTGACAACCATTACAAAATGTACTCTCCATTCTCCTCTCTTGATTCAGTAGGTTTGGTGTGGGGTCCTTGCCTGTGTATTTTTTAACAACTTTCAAGAAAATTCTGATGTGCACCTCTGATTAAGAACTACTCCACTAGGGGACGTATAGGTGAAAAAAATCAAGATACATTCAGAGACGTTATAAACTGGTGGGGCTGCATATTTATACAGATAGAAGTTTTGTTGGAAATGTGAAGGATGGAGAAATGAATTTTAAGAGGAAGCATGTGAGTAAGTGCGATGAAGACATTAAATTTACCACTAAGAAACTCATGTTACAAACTGATTTAGACTATTCATCTAATAGGGTACTACTTTAATGTAATAAAAATGTCTAAATATATGAAAAAGGAAAAATCCACTTTGCATATATTTCTTCAGGACCCAGTTTGTCACATAAATGGAATCATATCTACACCAAATGATTATGAGTTCTCACTAACTCAATTCTGAATATAAGATCAGAAAACAGAATGTCTGCAATCATCATCATACACTGAGTTAGGAAGCATGTCAAATTTTAGTATGCCATTAATTCTTTTTTTTAACATCTTTATTGGAGTATAATTGCTTCACAATGGTGTGTTAATTTCTGCTTTACAACAAAGTGAATCAGCTATACATATACATGTATCCCCATATCTCCTCCCTCTTGTGTCTCCCTCTTACCCTCTCTATCCCACCCCTCTAGGGGGTCGCAAAGCACTGACCTGTGCTATGCAGTTGCTTCACACTAGCAATCTGTTTTACATTTGGTAGTGTATATATGTGTCCATGCCACTCTCTCACTTCCTCCCAGCTTACACTTCCCCCTCCCTGTGTCCTCAAGTCCATTCTCTACGTCTGCATTTTTATTCCTGCCCTGCCCCTAAGGTTCTTCAGAAACATTCTTGTTTTTTTTTTTTTAGATTCTATATATATGTGTTAGCATACAGTATTTGCTTTTCTCTTTCTGACTTACTTCACTCAGTATGGCAGACTCTAGATCCATCCTCCTCACTACAAATAAAGCAATTTCGTTTATTTTTATGGCTGAGTAATATTCCATTGTATATATGTGCCACATCATCTTTATCCATTCATCTGTCGATGGACACTTGGGTTACTTCCATGTCCTGGCTATTGTAAATAGAGCTGCAATGAACATATTGGTGCATGTCTCTTTTTGAATTATGGTTTTCTCAGGGTATATGCCCGGTAGTGGGATTGCTGGGTCGTATGGTAGTTCTATTTTTAGTTTTCTAAGGAAACTCCACTGTTCTCCATAGTGGCTGTATCAATTTACATTCCCACCAACAATGCAAGAGTGTTCCCTTTTCTCCACACCGTCTCCAGCATTTATTGTTTGTAGATTCTTTAATGATGGAGATTCTGACCGGTGTGTGATGAAATCTCATGGTAGTTTTTATTTGCATTTCTCTAATTATTAATGATGCTGAGCATTCTTCCTTGTGTTTGTTGGCAATCTGTATATCTTATTTGGAGAAGTGTCTATTTAGGTCTTCTGCCCATTTTTGGATTGGGTTGTTTGGGTATTTTTTATTGAGCTACATGAGCTGCTTGTAAATTTTGGAGATTAATCCTTTGTCAGTTGCTTCATTTGCAAATATTTTCTCCCATTCTGAGGGTTGTCTTTTGGTCTTGTTTATGGTTTCCTTTGCTGTGCAAAAGCTTTGAAGTTTCATTAGGTCCTATTTGTTTATTTTTTTTTTAATTTCCATTTCTCTAGGAGGTGGGTCAAAAAGGATCTTGTTGTGATTTATGTCATAGAGTGTTCTGCCTATGTTTTCCTCTAAGAGTTTGATAGTTTCTGGCCTTACACTTAGGTCTTTAATCCATTTTAAGCTTATTTTTGTGTATGGTGTTAGGGAGTGTTCTAATCTCATAGTTTTACATGTACCTGTCTAGTTTTCCCAGCACCATTTATTGAAGAGGCTGTCTTCCATCCACTGTATAGTCTTGCCTCCTTTATCAAAGATAAGGTGACCATATGTGCGTGGGTTTATCTCTGGGCTTTCTATCATGTTCCATTGATCTATATTTCTGTTTTTGTGCCAGTACCATACTGTCTTGATTACTGTAGCTTTGTAGTGTAGTCTGAAGTCAGGGAGCCTGATTCTTCTAGCGCCATTATTCGTTCATTCATCCATTATTCGTTCTCAAGATTGGTTTGGCTATTCGGGGTCTTTTGTGTTCCCATAAAAATTGTGAAACTGTTTGTTCTAGTTCTGTGAAAAATGTCAGTGATAGTTTGATAGGGATTGCATTGAATCTGTAGATTGCTTTGGGTAGTAAAGTCATTTTCACAATGTTGATTCTTCCAATCCAAGAACACAGTATATCTCTCCACCTGTTTGTATATCTTTAATTTCTTTCATCAGTGTCTTATAATTTTCTGCAAACAGGTCTTTTGTCTCCTTAGGTAGGTTTATGCCTAGGTATTTTATTCTTTTTGTTGCAATGATAAATGGGAGTGTTTTCTTAATTTCACTTTCAGATTTTTCATCATTAGTGTATAGGAATGCAAGAGATTTCTGTGCCTTACTTTTTTTTATTAGTTTCTGCTTTATAACAAATTGAATCAGTCATACATATACATCTGTTCCCACATCCCTTCCCTCATGCATCTCCCTCCCTCCCACCCTCCCCATCAAACCCCTCCAGGTGGTCACAAAGCACCGAGCTGATCTCCCTGTGCTCTGCGGCTGCTTCCCACTATCTATCTACCTTACGTTTGGTAGTGTATATATGTCCATGCCTCTCTTTCGTTTTGTCACAGCTTACCCTTCCCCCTCCCCATATCCTCAAGTCCATTCTCAAGTAGGTCTGTGTCTTTGTTCCCGTTTTACCCCTAGGTTCTTCATGACATTTTTTTAAATTCCATATATATGTGTTAGCATACGGTATTTGTCTTTCTCTTTCTGACTTACTTCACTCTGTATGACAGACTCTAGGTCTATCCACCTCATTACAAATAGCTCAGTTTCGTTTCTTTTTATGGCTGAGTAATATTCCATTGTATATATGTGCCACATCTTCTTTATCCATTCATCCGATGATGGACACTTAGGTTGTTTCCAGCTCCGGGCTATTGTGAATAGAGCTGCAATGAACATTTTGGTACATGTCTCTTTTTGAATTATGGTTTTCTCAGGGTATATGCCTAGTAGTGGGATTGCTAGATCATATGGTAGTTCTAATTTTAGTTTTTTAAGGAACCTCCATACTGTTCTCCATAGTGGCTGTACCAATTCACATTTCCACCAACAGTGCAAGAGTGTTCCCTTTTCTCCACAGCCTCTCCAGCATTTATTGTTTCTAGATTTCTTGATGATGGCCATTCTGATTGGTGTGAGATGATATCTCATTGTAGTTTTGATTTGCATTTCTCTAATGATTAATGATGTTGAGCATTCTTTCATGTGTTTGTTGGCAGTCTGTATATCTTCTTTGGAGAAATGCCTATTTAAGTCTTCTGCCCATTTTTGGATTGGGTAGTTTGTTTTTTTTTGCTATTGAGCTGCATGAGCTGTTTATAAATTTTGGAGATTAATCCTTTGTCAGTTGCTTCATTTGCAAATATTTTCTCCCATTCTGAGGGTTCTCTTTTGGTCTTGTTTATGGTTTCCTTTGCTGTGCAAAAGCTTTGAAGTTTCATTAGGTTCCATTTGTTTATCTTTGTTTTTATTTCCATTTCTCTAGGAGGTGGGTCCAAAAGGATCTTGCTGTGATTTATGTCATAGAGTGTTCTGCCTATGTTTTCCTCTAAGAGTTTGATAGTTTCTGGCCTTACATTTAGGTCTTTAATCCATTTTGAGCTTATTTTTGTGTATGGTGTTAGGGAGTGATCTAATCTCATACTTTTACATGTCCCTGTCCAGTTTTCCCAGCACCACTTATTGAAGAGGCTGTCCTTTCTCCACTGTACATTCCTGCCTCCTTTATCAAAGATAAGGTCACCATATGTGCGTGGCTTTATCTCTGGGCTTTCTATCCTGTTCCATTGATCTATCTTTCTGTTTTTGTGCCAGTACCACACTGTCTTGATTACTGTAGCTTTGTAGTATAATCTGAAGTTAGGGAGCCTGATTCCTCCAGCTCCGTTTTTCGTTCTCAAGATTGCTTTGGCTATTCGGGGTCTTTTGTTTTTCCAAACAAATTTTGAAATTTTTTGTTCTAGTTCTGTGAAAAATGCCAGTGGTAGTTTGATAGGGATTGCATTGAATCTGTAGATTGCTTTGGGTAGTAGAGTCATTTTCACAATATTGATTCTTCCAATCCAGGAGCATGGTATATCTCTCCATCTATTTGTATCATCTTTAATTTCTTTCATCAGTGTCTTATAATTTTCTGCATACAGGTCTTTTGTCTCCTTAGGTAGGTTTATTCCTACATATTTTATTCTTTTTGTTGCAATGGTAAATGGGAGTGTTTTCTTAATTTCATTTTCAGATTTTTCATCATTGGTGTACAGGAATGCCAGAGATTTCTGTACATTAATTTTGTATCCTGCTACTTTACCAAATTCATTGATTAGCTCTAGTAGTTTTTCGGTAGCATCTTTAGGATTCTCTATGTATAGTATCATGTCATCTGCAAACAGTGACAGCTTTACTTCTTCTTTTCCAATTTGGATTCCTTTTATTTCCTTTTCTTCTCTGATTGCTGTGGCTAGAACTTCCAAAACTAGGTTGAATAAGAGTGGTGAGAGTGGGCAGCCTTGTCCTGTTCCTGATCTTAGTGGAAATGGTTTCAGTTTTTCACCATTGAGGACAATGTTGGCTGTGGGTTTGTCATATATGGCCTTTATGATGTTGAGGCAAGTTCCCTCTATGCCTACTTTCTGCAGGGTTTTTATCATAAATGGGTGTTGAATTTTGTCGAAAGCTTTCTCTGCATCTATTGAGATGATCATATGGTTTTTCTCCTTCAACTTGTTAATATGGTGTATCACATTGATTGATTTGCGTATATTGAAGAATCCTTGCATTCCTGGAATAAACCCCACTTGATCATGGTGTATGATCCTTTTAATGTGCTGTTGGATTCTGTTTGCTAGTATTTTGTTGAGGATTTTTGCATCTATGTTCATCAGTGATATTGGCCTGTAGTTTTCTTTCTTTGTGACATCCTTGCCTGGTTTTGGTATCAAGGTGATGGTGGCCTCGTAGAATGAGTTTGGGAGTGTTCCTTCCTCTGATATTGTTTGGAAGAGTTTGAGAAGGATAGGTGTTAGCTCTTCTCTAAATGCTTGATAGAATTCACCTGTGAAGCCATCTGGTCCTGGGCTTTTGTTTGTTGGAAGATTTTTTATCACAGTTTCAATTTCAGTGCTTGTGATTGGTCTACTTGTATTTTCTGTTTCTTCCTGATTCAGTCTTGGCAGGTTGTGTATTTCTAAGAATTTGTCCATTTCTTCCAGGTTTTCCATTTTATTGGCATAGAGTTGCTTGTAGTAATCTCTCATGATCTTTTGTATTTCTGCAGTGTCAGTTGTTACTTCTCCTTTTTCATTTCTAATTCTATTGATTTGAGTCTTCTCCCTTCTTTTCTTGATGAGTCTGGCTAATGGTTTGTCTATTTTGTTTATCTTCTCAAAGAACCAGCTTTTAGTTTGATTGATCTTTGCTATCGTTTCCTTCATTTCTTTTTCATTTATTTCTGATCTGATCTTTATGATTTCTTTCCTTCTGCTAGCTTTGGGGTTTTTTGTTCTTCTTTCTCTAATTTCTTTAGGTGCAGGGTCAGGTTGTTTTCTCGAGATGTTTCCTGTTTCTTAAGGTGGGATTGTATTGCTATAAACTTCCCCCTTAGAACTGCTTTTGCTGCGTCCCATAGGTTTTGGGTCGTCGTGTCTCCATTGTCATTTGTTTCTAGGTATTTTTTAATTTCCTCTTTGATTTCTTCAGTGATCACTTCGTTATTGAGTAGTGTATTGTTTAGCCTCCATGTGTTTGTATTTTTTACAGATTTTTTCCTGTAATTGATGTCTAGTCTCATAGCATTGTGGTCGGAAATGATACTTGATACAATTTCAATTTTCTTAAATTTACCAAGGCTTGATTTGTGACCCAAGATATGATCTATCCTGGAGAATGTTCCATGAGCACTTGAGAAAAATGTGTATTCTATTGTTTTTGGATGGAATGTCCTATAAATATCAACTAAGTCCATCTTGTTTAATGTATCATTTAAAGCTTGTGTTTCCTTATTTATTTTCATTTTGGATGATCTGTCCATTGGTGAAAGTGGGGTGTTAAAGTCCCCTACTGTGAGTGTGTTACTTTCGATTTCCCCTTTTATGGCTGTTAGTATTTGCCTTATGTATTGAGGTGCTCCTATGTTGGGTGCATAAATATTTACAATTGTTATATCTTCTTCTTGGATCGATCCCTTTATCATTATGTAGTGTCCTTCTTTGTCTCTTCTAATAGTCTTTATTTTAAAGTCTATTTTGTCTGATATGAGAATTGCTACTCCAGCTTTCTTTTGATTTCCATTTGCATGGAATATCTCTTTCCATCCCCTTACTTTCAATCTGTATGTGTCTCTAGGTCTGAAGTGGGTCTGTTGTAGACAGCATATATATGGGTCTTGTTTTTGTATCTATTCAGCCAACCTGTGTCTTCTGGTGGGAGCATTTAGTTCATTTACATTTAAGGTAGTTATTGGTATGTATGTTCCTATTCCCATTTCCTTAATTGCTTTGGGTTCGTTATTGTAGGTATATTCCTTCTGTTGTGTTTCTTGCCTAGAGTAGTTCCTTTAGTATTTGTTGTAAAGCTGGTATGGTGGTGCTGAATTCTCTCAGCTTTTGCTTGTCTGTAAACGTTTTAATTTTTCCATCAAATCTGAATGAGATCCTTTCTGGGTAGAGTAATCTTGGTTGCAGGTTTCTCTCCTTCATCACTTTAATTATGTCCTGCCACTCCCTTCTGGCTTGTAGAGTTTCTGCTGAGAGATCAGCTGTTAACCTGATGGGGATTCCCTTGTGTGTTATTTGTTGTTTTTCCCTTGCTGCTTTTAATATGATTTCTTTGTGTTTAATTTTTGACAGTTTGATTAATATGTGTATTGGCGTATTTCTCCTTGGATTTATTCTGTATGGGACTCTCTTTGCCTCCTGGACTTGACTAACTATTTCCTTTCCCATATTAGGAAAGTTTCCAAGTATAATCTCTTCAAATATTTTCTCAGTCCCTTTCTTTTTCTCTTCTTCTTCTGGAACCCTTATAATTCGATTGTTGGTGCGTTTAATGTTGTCCCGGAGGTCTCTGAGACTGTCCTCTGTTCTTTTCATTCTTTTTTCTTTATTTTGCTCTGCATCAGTTAGTTCCACTATTTTATCTTCCACCTCACTTATCCGTTCCTCTGCCTCAGTTATTCTGCTATTGATCCCATCTAGAGTATTTTTCATTTCATTTATTGTGTTTTTCATTGATGCTTGATTCATCTTTAGTTCTTCTAGGTCCTTGTTAACCGTTTCTTGCATTTTGTCTATTCTATTTCCAAGATTTTGGATCTTGGAAATAGAATCTTGGATCATCTTTACTATCATTATTCTGAATTCTTTTTCAGGTAGACTTCCTATTATCTCTTCATTTGTTAGGTCTGGTAGGTTTTTATCTTGCTCCTTCACCTGCTGTGTGTTTTTCTGTCTTCTCATTTTGCTTATGTTACTGTGTTTGGGGTCTCTTTTTTGCAGGCTGCAGATTCGTAGTTCCCGTTGTTTTTGGTGTCTGTCCCCAGTGGCTAAGGTTGGTTTAGTGGGTTGTGTAGGCTTCCTGGTGGTGGGGACTAGTGCCTGTGTTCTGGTGGTTGAGGCTCGATCTTGTCTTTCTGGTGGACAGGTCCACGTCTGGTGGTGTGTTTTGGGGTGCCTGTGGCCTTATTATGTTTTTAGGCAGCCTCTCTGTTAATGGGTGGGGTTTCGTTCCTGCCTTGCTAGTTGCTTGGCATAGGGTGACCAGCACTGTAGCTTGCTGGTCGTTGACTGAAGCTGGGTGCTGGTGTTGAGATGGAGATCTCTGGGAGATTTTCGCTGCTTGATATTATGTGGAGCTGGGAAGTCTCTTGTGGACCCGTGTCCTGAAGTTGGCTCTCCCACTTCAGAGGCACAGCACTGACTCCTGGCTGCAGCACCAAGAGCCTTTCATCTACCCGGCTCAGAAAAAAAGGGAGAAAAAGTAGAAAGAAAGAATTAGTAGAAGAAAGAAAGAGAGAGAGAAAGAAAGGAAGAAGGAAAGAAAGGAAGGAAGGAAGAAAGAAAGAAAGAGAGAAAGGAGGGAGGGAGGGAGGAAGGATGGAAAGAAAGAAAGGAGGGAGAGAGGGAGGAATGAAAGAAAAAGGAAGAGTGAATGGAAGAAGGGAGGGAGGGAGGGAGGAAGGGAAGGTAGGAAAAAAAGAAAGACCAGGTAAAGTAAAATAGAATAAAGTATGAAATATAGTAGCGTTATTAAAATTAAAAAGTAATTATTGAAAAAAAAACGGACAGATAGAACCCTGTGACATATGGTGGAAGCAAAGCTATACAGAGAGAATCTTACACAGAAGAATACACATACACATTCACAAAAAGAGAGCAGGGGGAAAAATCAAAAATCTTGCTCTCCAAGTCCACCTCCTCAATTTGGGATACTTCGTTGTAAAAAGAGGAAAAGGGCGAGAAGTCTGAAATCTTGCTAAGTCCACCTCCTTAATTTGGGATAATTCATTGTAAAAAGAGGAAAAGGGGGGAAAGTCTTAAATCTTGTCCTCAAAGTCCACTTCCTCAATTTGGGATGATTCGCTGTCCATTCATGCACTCCACAGACACAGGGCACATCAAGTGGACCGTGGAGCTTTAATCCGCTGCCTCCGAGGCTGCACAGAGAGATTTCCCTGTCTCTTCTCTGCTCTCACAGCTCCCGGGTCTCAGCCTTGCATCTGGCCCCGCCTCTGCGCGTAGGTCACCGGAGGGCGTCCGTTCTTCGCTCAGACAGGACGGGTTTAAAGGAGCCGCTGATTCGGGGGCTCTGGCTCACTCAGGCCGAGGGGAGGGAGGGGCGCGCAGTGTGGGGCGGGTCTGCGGCGGCAGAGGACGGCGTGACATTGCACCAGACCGAGGCGTTCCGTGCGCTTTCCCGGGAAAGCCGTCCCCGGGTTCCGGGGCCCCGGCAGTGGCGGGGTGCACAGGCCCCCTGGAAGGCGGGGCGGACAGTGACCCGCGCTCGCACACAGGCCCCGCGGCGGCGGCAGCAGCAGCAGCCCCAGCGTCCCACGCCCGTCTCCGGGGTCCGTGCCTTTAGCCGCGGCTCGCTCCCGTCTCCGGCGCTTCCCAAAGCAGCCCTCTTAATGCCCTCTCCTCGCGCACCAGGAAAAAGAAAGGGAAGAAAAAGCCTCTTGCCTCTTCGGCAGCTCCAGACCCTTTCCCCGGACTCCCTCCGGGCTAGCCGTGGTGCACTAACCCCTTCAGGCTCTCTTCCTGCCGCCAGCCCCAGTCCTCTCCCTGCGCTCCGACTGAAAGCCGATACCCGAGCCTCAGCTCCCAGCCCCGCCCGCCCCGGCGGCCGAGCAGACAAGCCTCTCGGGCTGGTGTGTGCCTGAGGGCACCGATCCTCTGTGCCAGAATCTCTCCGCTTTGCCCTCCACACCCCTGTTGCTGTGCTCTCCTCCGCTACTCCGAAGCTTTCCCCCTCCGCCACCCGCAGTCTCCGCCCGCGAAGGGGCTTGTAGTGTGTGGAAACCTTTCCTCCTTCACGGCTCCCTCCCACTGGTGCAGGTCCCGTCCCTATCCTTTTGTCTCTGTTTATTCTTTTTTCTTTTGCCCTACCCAGGTATGTGGGGAGTTTCTTGCCTTTTGGGGGGTCTGAGGTCCTCCGTCAGCGTTCAGTAGGTGTTCTGTAGGAGTTGTTCCACGTGTAGATGAATTTCTGATGTATCTGTGGGGAGGAAGGTGATCTCCGCGTCTTACTCTTCCGCCATCTTCCCAGGGTCCCGCTGTGCCTTACTTTTGTATCCTGCTACTTTACCAAATTCATTGATTAGCTCTAGTAGTTTTCTCATAGCATCTTTAGGATTCTGTATGTATAGTATCATGTCGTCTGCAAAGAGTGACATCTTTACTTCTTCCTTTCCGATTTGGATTCCTTTTTCTTCTCTGACTGCTGTGACTAAAACTTCCAAAACTATGTTGAATAATTGTGCTGAGTGTAGGAAACCTTGTCTTGTTCCTGATCTTAGAGGAAATGTTTTCAGTTTTTCACCATTGAGAATGATGTTGGCTGTGGGTTTGTCCTATATGGCCTTTATTATGTTGAGGAAAGTTCCCTCTATGCCTACTTTCTGGAGGCTTTTTATCATAAATAGGTGTTGAATTTTATCGAAAGCTTTTTCTGAATCTATTGAGATGATCTTATGGTTTTTCTCCTTCAATTTGTTAATATCGTGTATCACATTGATTGATTTGCGTGTATTGAAGAATCTTTGCATTCCGGGGATAAACTCCACTTTATCATAGTTTATGATCCTTTTAATGAGCTGTTGGATTATGTTTGCTAGTATCTTGTTGAGGATTTTTACATCTATGTTCATCTGTGGTATTCGCCTGTAGTTTTCTTTCCTTGTGACATCTTTGTCTGGTTTTGTTATCAGGGTGATGGTGGCCTCATAGAATCAGTCTGGGAGTGTTTCTCCCTCTGCTGTATTTTGGAAGAGTTTGAGAAGACTAGTTTTTAGCTCTTCTGCAAATGTTTGAGAGAATTCGCCTGTGAAGCCATCTGGTCCTGGGCTTTTGTTTCTTAGAAAATTTTTAATCAGAGTTTCAATTTCAGTGCTTGTGATTGATCTTTTGATATTTTCTATTTCTTCCTGGTTCAAACTCAGAAGGTTGTGCTTTTGTACGAATTTGTCTATTTCTTCCAGGTTGTCCATTTTATTGGCATAGAGTTGCTTGTAGTAATCTCTCATGATCCTTTGTATTTCTGCAGTGTCAGTTGTTACTTGTTTTTCCTTTCTAACTCTGTTGATTTGAGTCTTCTCCCTTTTTTCTTGATGAGACTAGCTAATGTTTTATCAATTTTCTTTATCTTCTCAAAGAACTAGCTTTTCAGTTTATTAATCTTTGCTATCATTTCCTTCATTTCTTTTTCATTTGTTTCTGCTCTGATCTTTATGATTTCTTTCCTTCTGCTATCTTTGGCTTTTTTGTTGTTGTTCTTCTTCTTCTTCTCGAATTGCTTTAGGTGTAAGGTTTGGTTGTTTATTTGAGATGTTTCTTATTTCTTAAGGTAGGATTGTATTGCTATAAACTTCCATCTCAGAACTGCTTTTGCTGCATCCCATAGGTTTTGGCTAATTGTGTTTTCATTACCATTTTTTTTCTATGTATTTTTTAATTCCCTTTTGATTCCTTCAGTGATCTCTTGGTTATTTCGTAGCATATTGTTTAGTCTCCATGTGTTTGTATTTCTTAGAGATTTTTTCCTGTAACTGATATCTAGTCTCATAGTGTTGTTGTTGGAAAAGATACTTGATATGATTTCAATTTTCTTAAATTTTCCAAGCGTTGATTTGTGATCCAAGATCTGATCTATTCTGGAGTATGTTCCATGAGCACTTGAGAAGAAAGTGTATTCTGTTGTTTTTGATGGAATGTCCTATAAATATCAATTAAGTCCATCTTGTCTAACTTGGCATTTAAAGCTTGTTTTTCCTTATTTATTTGCATTTTGGATGATCTGTTCATTGGTGATAGGGGGTGTTAAAGTCCCCTTCTATGATTGTGTTACTGTCGATTTCCCCTTTTATGGTTGTTAGCATTTGCCTTATGTATTGAGGTGCTCCTATGTTGGGTGCAAAATATTTACTATTTTTATATCTTCTTCTTGGATTGATCCCTTGATCATTATGTAGTCTTCTTCTTTGTCTCTTGTAATAGTCTTCATTTTAAAGTCTATTTTTTTCTGATATGAGAATTGCTACTCCAAGTTTCTTTTGATTTCCATTTTCATGGAATATCTCTTTCCATCCCATCACTTTCAGTCTGTATGTGTCCCTAGGTCTGAAGTGGGTCTCTTGCAGACAGCATATATACAGGTCTTGTTTTTGTATCCATTCAGCCAGTCTATGTCCTTTGGTTGGAGCATTTAATCCATTTACCTTTAAGGTAGTTATCGATATGTATGTTCCTATTCCCATTTTCTTAATTGTTTTTTGTTTGTTATTGTAGGTCCTTTCCTTCTCTTATGGCTCCTGCCTAGAGAAGAAGTTCCTTTAGCATTAATTGTAAAGCTGGTTTGGTGATTTCTCTTAGCTTTTGCTTCTCTGTAAAGGTTTTAATCTCTCCCTTGAATCTGAATGAGATCTTTGCTGGGTAGTGTAATCTTGGTTGCAGGTTTTCCCCTTTCATCCCTTTAAATATGTCCTGCCACTCCCTTCTGGCTTGCAGAGTTTCTGCTGAAAGATCTGCTGTTAACCTTATGGGGATTCCCTTGCATGTTATTTGCTGCTTTTCCCTTACTGCTTTTCATAATTTTTCTTGGTATTTAACTTTTGATAGTTTGATTAATATGTGTCTTGGTGTATTTCTCCTTGGATTTATCCTGTATTGGACTTTCTGTGATTCCTGGACTTAATTGACTATTTCCTTTCCCATATTAGGGAAGTTATCAACTATAATCTCTTCAAATATTTCCTCAGTCCCTTTCTTTTTCTCTACTTCTGCTGGGACCCCTATAATTCAAATGTTGGTGTGCTACATGTTGTCCCAGAGGTCTCTGAGAGTGTCCTCAATTTTTTTCATTCTTTTTTTCTTTATTCTGCTCTGTGGTAGTGATTTCCACTATTTTATCTTCCAGGTCACTTATCTGTTCTTCTGCCTCAGTTATTCTACTATTGATTCCTTCTAGAGAATTTTTAATTTCATTTATTGTGTTGGTCATCAATGTTTGTTTGCTCTTTAGTTCTTGTACATCCTTGTTAAACGTTTCTTTTATTTTCTCCATTCTACTTCCAAGGTTTTTGATCATCTTTACTATCATTACTCTGAATTCTTTTTCAGGTAGACTGCCTGTTTCCTCTTCATTTTTTAGTCTAGTGGGTTTTTACCTTGCTTCTTCATCTGCTGTATATTTCTCTGTCTGCTCATTTTGCTTATCTTACTGTGTTGGGGTCTCATCTTCACAGGCTCCAAGTTCGTAGTTCCCATTGTTTTTGGTGTTTGCCCCCAGGGGGTAGGATTGATTCAGTGGGTTTTGTAGGCTTCCTGATGGAGGGGATTGGTGCCTGTGTTTTGGTGGATGAGCTTGGATCTTGTCTTTCTGGTGGGTAGGATCATTTTTGGTGGTGTGTTTTGGGGTGTCTGTGACCTTATTATGATTTTAGGTAGCCTCTCTGCCAATGGGTGGGGTTGTGTTCCTGTCTTGCTAGTTGTTTGGCATAGGGTGTCCAGCACTGTAGCTTGCTGGTCATTGAGTGGAGCTGGGTCTTAGCATTGAGATGGAGATCACTGGGAGAGCTTTAACCATTTGATATTACATGGAGCCCGGAGGTCTCTGGTAGACCAATGTCCTGAACTCACCATTCCCACCTCAGAGGCTCAGGACTGACAGCTGGCCAGAGCACCAAGACCCTGTCAGCCTCACGGCTCAGAAGAAAAAGAAAATAAAGAAAGAAAAATAAAATAAATTTATTAAAATAAAGAATAAAATTAATATTAGTAAAGGTAAAAAAATAAAAAAGTAATAAAAAAAAGAAAGAAGAGAGCAACCAAACCAAAAAAGAAATCCACCAATGAAACAAGCGCTAAAAACTATACAGAAAAAATAAATATGGACAGACAGACCCCTAGGACAAATGATAAAAGCAAAGCTACACAGACAGTATCACACAAGGAAGCATAAACATGCACACTCACAAAAAGAGAAAAAGGAAGAAAATATATATATATATGTTTAAAAAGGAAGAGAGCAACCAAATCAATAAACAAATCTACCAATGATAATAATCTCTAAATACTAAACTAAGATAAACAAAACCAGAAACAAATTAGATGCCTAAAGGAAACCCCAACTCTACAGGTGCTCCCAAAGTCCACCACCTCGGTCTTGGGATGATTCATTGCCTATTCAGGTATTCCACAGATGCAGGGTACATCAAGTTGATTGTGGAAATTTAATCCAGTGCTCCTCAGGCTACTGGGAGAAATTTCCCTTTGTCTTCTTTGTTCCCACAGCTCCTGGGGTTCAGCTTTGGGTTTGGCCCCGCCTCTGTGTGTAAGTTGCCTGAGGGCATCTGTTCCCCTCCCAGACAGAATGGATTTAAAGTAGCAGCTGATCAGGGGGTTCTGGCTCACTCATGCCGGGGGGCGGTGGTGGGGGGAGGAGGGGTACGGAATGCGGAGTGAGCCTGCGGCGGCAGAGGTCAACCTAACGTTGCACCAGGCACCGTGTGTTCTCCCTGGGAACTTGTCCGTGGATCACGGGACCCTGGCAGTGGCAGGCTGCACAGGCTCCCGGGAGGGGATGTTTGGATAGTGACCTGTGCTTGCACACAGGCGTCTTGGTGGCTGCAGTAGCAGCCTTAGCTTCTCATGCCCGTCTCTTGTGTCCGTGCTGATAGCCGTGGGTTGCACCCATCTCTGGAGCTCGTTTAGGCGGTGCTCTGAATCCCCTCTCCTTGCACACCCCAAAACAATGATCTCTTGCCTCTTACGCAGATCCAGAGATTTTCCTGGACTCCCTCTCGGCTAGCTGTGGTGCACTAGTCCCCTTCAGGCTGTGTTCACCCAGCCAACCCCAGTCCTCTCCCTGGAGTCTGACCTCCAATGCCTGGGCCTCAGCTCCCAGCCCCCACTTGCCCCAGCGGGCGAGCAGACGAGCCTCTCGGGCTGGTGAGTGCTGGTCAGCACCGATCCTC
This sequence comes from Mesoplodon bidens, assembly GCF_964165515.1. Lineage (NCBI taxonomy): Eukaryota > Metazoa > Chordata > Mammalia > Artiodactyla > Ziphiidae > Mesoplodon > Mesoplodon bidens. Next base: position 181,945,405 of record NC_138176.1, on the reverse strand, counting down.
TGTGCGGGAATCTCTCCGCTTTGCCCTCCGCACCCCTGTGGCTGTGCTCTCCTCCACGGCTCCGAAGCTTCCCCCCTCTGCCACCCGCACTCTCCACCCGCAAAGGGGCTTCCTAGTGTGTGGAAACCTTTCCTCCTTCACAGCTCCCTCCCAGAGGTGCAGGTCCCATCCCCATTCTTTTGTCTCTGTTTTTTCTTTTGCCCTACCCAGGTACGTGGGGGAGTTTCTTGCCTTTTGGGAGGTCGGAGGTCTTCTGCCAGCATTCAGTAGGTGTTCTGTAGGAGCTGTTCCACATGTAGATGTATTTTTGATGTATTTGTGGGGAGGAAGGTGATCTCCACATCTTACTCCTCCGCCATCTTGAAGATCCATCCCTGCCATTAATTCTTTATGAATTTAAGATTTCAGGAGATTTGGCATTTTATTGTTTCCGAAAAATAATCTATTGAGGTAGGATTGTTGAAGTAGGCCTGAGTCCTATGAAAGATTTTTACAGCCTACCCATTTTAGTCATTACATCATTATATCCTTAATTTATTATTTCCAAACTTAAAAATAATACTTTTTAAGTACTTAATCTTCCTTTAATGCATTTCTATTTTCCTTATTTTCTTGCATTTTGTTTTACAATTTATCACGCCAGTTATCACACATTCAATACTGTGTGATGACCACTTTTTCATAGTGGAAGAACTCTCCTATTTGCTGTGGTTTACTTAAAAATTGACAACATATGCATACCTCTAATAATTAAATGATCCTATTATTAATGATCCATAATTGATGTGATTTTGTTATCAGCTTAGATAGTCTCTTTAAACATTCATGTGTTTTTAGCAAAGGTAGGCAATATTATATATAGATTTTATTGTATTTTCCCATGAACACAACAGGCTTTTGTTTCTGAGTTCAATGAGAATAATAACATTTAAATATCATAAGTGGATAAATTACTAATTTGTTGAATAGACCACACATGTACAGTTTGTCCTAGGCAGGGATAGGTTAAACCTCAAAGAAAATTGCCTTTGTATGTCATACTTCCCAAAGCTTTCTGAATGTATGCACTGAAATTATGTGGCCAGAATAAGAAAAAGTATTTGCAAGTTAATATGAAAAAATACATACACATGTAGAACTCATAGAAAAATAATGGAAAATATAGTTATACATTTTATAACTATCATATGTATCTTTCAATAATCTTCATGAAATCAATATTTTGGTCTTAAACCTGGGTTATGTACTCCCAGATGATTTTACTGTTTGCAGAAGATATAACTTCACTCCTAGATTTCTTTTCTTCCATAGGAATTCCAAAAATCATTAGTTTTGGTCACTTCTCAAGATAGCAAACATTCCAAGAAGATACTTTTAATATCAAATTTGCTAGCTAATTTTTGAGGTTCTCAAGCACTACCTTGTGTGACTATAAAAAAACATTAGACTTTTCAATGGTACAATTTGCCTGAGCTAAATCTGATGTATAGTGAGGCAGTGTTGCTTACATGATAGGAAAAAACTTTAAAGAATTTTTTAAAGAAATATAAATGTGATCAAAAGTTCCCATCTCAAAAATGGTATTTATAAAATTCTTACTCTTATTGAAATAGAAAAAAACAAAAACTTGGAAGACATATTTTGCCTTAAATTACATCTTTGGAAAAAGTCATGTAGTTTGCACTTTTAAAAGTTATTGTAACTGCCAGAGAGCTAAGGATATAATAACTTCTAAAAATTAAACATATTAAACTTTATGTTTCTAAATTTTCTCAATTTGGAGATTTGAAGCTATGTCTATACTTGTTTATAAAATATGCTTCATTTTTATTTTCCTTATAATACTGCAATCTGCACAAAATGATTATTTTAGTGGGATTTTGTTGGGAAAAACTTTAAAAAATGTAGCTTTACTTCTGCATTCATAGATTTTGGGGGGTAACACACACATAAGAGGAAAGAGAAAAGAAGAGTATAAGAATAAGTCTACATTTTAAAAAATATACAGTATTTTTAAGAGTAAAACAAAGTTATATAGACGTATATTTATTAACATTTTGAAAATGTATGATACCTGCTATGTAAAAATTGAACAAAGCAGTGTGTACATTATGAAACTTCTATTAATATATTTACAAATATTTGTGTACATATTATATATAAATATGTATATGTAGATATACATGTATAGAAACATTTTGAAAGGCTATATAAGAAAGGTCAACAATGTTTATCTTTGGTTAAGGAATTAATTGCTCATCTGTATGTCCTAATGTGTGCATAAAGATCATTTATTATTTCTGCTTTTTTTTTTTAAGTTAAAAACCCCATGGGCTTCCCTGGTGGTGCAGTGGTTAAGGATCCGCCTGCCAATGCAGGGGACACGGCTTCGAGCCCTGGTCTGGGAAGATCCCACATGTGGCAGAGCAACTAAGCCTGTGTGCCATAACTACTGAGCCTGCACTGTAGAACCCACAAGCCACAACTACTGAGCCTGTGAGCCACAACTACTGAAGCCCGTGTTCCTAAAGCCCATTTTCTGTAACAAGAGACGCCACCACAATGAGAAGCCTGTGCACTGCATCGAAGAGCAGCCCCCACTCACCGCAACTAGAGAAAGCCCACGCACAGCAACAAAGACCCTACGCAGCTAAAATAAATAAAATAATTAAATACATACATACATACATACATACATACATACATACATATATATATACATATATATATATATATACATATATATATATATATACATATACATATATAAACCCAATCCAAGGCAAGATGATGATTTCACAAGCAAACTGATTTGACATTATTTCTATAATCAATGGTTTTTCCAAAGAGGATGTCAGTTTTGAAAGAAAATGATCACTAAAGCTGTCTGCTTTTCCCCACGCTTTCTTACCCTTGCACAGTTGTTCCCACATCTGTGCTGTCCTTTGTCGTGTGGTATCTAGGAAGTAGAGTGAGGAGGTTAAGGCTGTAGCATCTGAAGTTGAGACTACTGGATTTTAGTACAGTCTTCCTCTTACCAAACAGGGAAAATTATTTAAATGTTTTGTGGATCTAGCTTTCTCATCTCTGAAAAAGGAGATGATAATAACAGTTCCTTAATCAGGATTCTTTTAAATGTGATAATGCATGTAAGACACTTGAAACAGTATCTGACCTTTCATAATTACTCAAAAGATCTTTTGTATTTTCCTTGTGATTAGCATTGAGACCAATGAAAAAAGTACTAGGGATTCCAATGGAAAAAAATTTCAATGAATATTTGTGGACAGGGATAATTAAGTAAACACCGTTATATCTGATTTCATAACTTGAGAACATCTGCTTAATGTGACAGATAAGCTGTAGGAATTCAAAACTTTCCTAGAATGATGAAGGCAACAAGAGTGAGCCCTGTTATTAAGGTCCTATTTCAAATAGCTTGCACTGCTGACTCTAGACATGTGACTTTTCCAGAGCATTACTTGTTTTTAAACATGTAAACTCTATATAGAAGAATCATTTTCTTGCTTTTTATTTTTTTTCCAGCTGTGCAGTATTTTCCTACCTTATGATGTCTTCATACCATTATTTCCTACAGAATCAGGCCATTTCTGCTCTGAGTAAATTGTTTGTTGGTGAAATTTCTTTTTTCGACATAAACTAACCCAACTGAGTGGTTTTTCAATACTAACTACCACATCAGTAATTTGGTCATAGACTCTACTCAATATCCATTCCCATCTCTTTCCTTAGTAACAGAACCCTGATGTTATTCAGACTGGCAATGTGTACAACTTAAATATAAAAGTTCCCAGGTTTCCTTGAAAATGATGGTGATCATGTGACTACGTTCTGAGAGTAAGGTCTGGTGAACTGTAAGTAGAAGCATGGGCAGAATTTCCTGGAAGGCTTCTTGAAGGGAGTTGATGAAGGTGGGAGCCACATGCCTATTATTTTCCCTATATTCCTTCCCAGTTGCCTGGAATGTGGACACCTGGCAGCATCTCCAGGAATTGTACTGGACCATGAACCAACCCTGAATCTGAAGGTATGTGCTAGAATGGTGGGAGAGAAAGACAGAAAGACCCTGAATCCCTGATTTGGAGCTGCCACACCAGCTCTGTACTCTTTACATTAGAAGAGAAAAACTTCTGTCTTGTTTAACCCACTATTGTTTAAGGTTTTCTGATACAGGATTTTCTGAGCCCAATACGAAATGATTTGGTAATCATTCTGTTGTATTCATAACAATGTTCCCTTCCTAACCAAATGTCCTCCAGCCAGAGCTGAACAAGTTTAGGGAGGGAGAATGTACACCATGGGGAACATGGGTATCTCAGTAAAAGACGGTGTGGAGTGTTAGAAAGGACATAGAGGATTTGGGCTTGTATTAGGTGATTTAGGGGAGGAATGAAGGAATGACATTTTGCTCTGAATTGGAAGCTGTCAGGCAGTGGGCATAATTCTATGACTGGGTATCTTAGTCTTCTATAGAAGGAGAGAGGGTACAGCTGCCATTATTAAAGAATCAGCAGTCACCCAGAGTAGTCAGGATGGGAGGATGTTTGGTCACTCTTTTGGCTTGAACTATGTTCATGTTTTGTCTGTGTTTGGATATGATTATGAAATGGTCTTGCTTTGGCCATAATCCATCATAACCATAGAGTGGTCTTGTTTGATGTTGATGTTGTGTAAAATTGTTAGTGTTCAGCAGAAGAACATCAAGGCCAAGGTGATAGTACTAGACCAGCTCCCGGAAGTCAGGGACTGCTTTTTTCTTTGTCAACTGTAACAATGCTTTGTGTGGGGTAAGGGCTCAATTAATGTTGGTTGAATGAATCAACAAGTATGTAGTAAACAAATCAAGAGCCTCTGGTTACTACCTTTATTTCACAATGACCAAGGTAACATTTGGATGAACTTACACCTTTTTTTTTAATGTTTATTTATTTATTTTTCTTATTAGTCATCCATTTTATACACATCAGTGTGTACATGTCAATCCCAATCTCCCAATTCATCACACACACCCCCCACCTCCCGCAGCTTTCCACCCTTGCTGTCCATACGTATTTTCTCTACTTCTGTGTCTCAATATCTGCTCTGCAAACTGGTTCATCTGTACCATTTTCTTGGTTCCACATATATGCATTAATATACGATATTTGTTTTTCACTCTCTGACTTACTTCACTCTGTATGGCAGTCTCTAGATGCATCCATGTCTCTACAAATGACCAAATTTCATTCCTTTTTATGGTTGAGTAATATTCCATTGTATATATGTACCACATCTTCTTTATCCATTCATCTGTTGATGGGTATTTAGGTTGCTTCCATGGCCTGGGTATTGTAAATAGTGCTGCAATGAACATTGGGGTGCATGTGTCTTTTTTTTTTTTTTTTTGCAGTACGCGGGCCTCTCACTGTTGTGGCCTCTCCCATTGTGGAGCACAGGCTGCGGGCACGCAGGCTCAGCGGCCATGGCTCACGGGCCTAGCTGCTCCGTGGCATGTGGGATCTTCCCAGACCGGAGCACGAACCTGTGTTCCCTGCATTGGCAGGTGGACTCTCAACCACTGTGCCACCAGGAAAGCCCTGTGTCATTTTTTTTTTTAATAAATTCATTTTATTTATTTATTTATTTGGCTATGTTGGGTCTTCGTTTCTGGGTGAGGACTTTCTCTGGTTGCGGCGAGCAGGGGCCACTCTTCATCGCGGTGTGTGGGCCTCTCACTGTCGCGGCCTCTCATGTTGCGGAGCACAGGCTCCAGATGCGCAGGTTCAGTAGTTGTGGCTAATGGGCCAGTTGCTCCGTGGCATGTGGGATCTTCCCAGACCAGGGCTCGAACCCGTGTCCCCTATATTGGCAGGTAGATTCTCAACCACTGCGCCACCAGGGAAGCCCCCCTGTGTCTTCTTGAATTATGGTTTTCTCTGGGTATATGCCCAGTAGTGGGATTGCAGGGTCATATGGTAATTCTATTTTTAGTTCTTTAAGGAACCTCCGTACTGTTCTCCATAGTGGCTGTATCAATTTACATTCCCACCAACAGTGCAAGAGGGTTCTCTTTTCTCCATACCCTCTCCAGCATTTGTTGTTTGTAGATTTTCGGATGTTGCCCATTCTAAATGGTGTGAGGTGATACTTCATTGTAGTTTTGATTTTCATTTCTCTAATAATTAGTGATGTTGAGCAGCTTTTCATGTGCTTCTTGGTCATGTGTACGTCTCCTTTGGAGAAATATCTATTTAGGTATTCTGCCCATTTTTTCATTGGATTGTTTGTTTTTTTAATATTGAGCTGCATGAGCTGTTTATATATTTTGGAGATTAATCCTTTGTCCGATGATTCATTTGCAAATATTTTCTCCCATTCTGAAGGTTGTCTTTTCGTCTTGTTTATGGTTTCCTTTGCTGTGCAAAAGCTTTTAAGTTTCATTACATCCCATTTGTTTATTTTTTGTTTTATTTCCATTACCCTAGGAGTGGATAAAAGAATATCTTGTTGTGATTTATGTCAAAAAGTGTTCTTCCTATGTTTTCCTCTAAGAGTTTTATAATGCCTGTTCTTAAATTTAGGTCTCTAATCGATTTTGAGTTTATTTTTGTGTATGCTGTTAGGGAGTGTTCTAATTTCATTCTTTTACATGTAGCTGTCCTGTTTTCCCAGCACCACTTATTGAAGACACTGTCTTTTCTCCACTGTATATCCTTGCCTCCTTTGTCACAGATTAGTTGACTATAGGTGCATGGGTTTATCTCTGGCCTTTCTATCCTGTTCCATTGATCTATATTTCTGTTTTTGTGCCAGTACCATATTTTCTTGACTACTGAAGGTTTCTAGTATAGCGTGAAGTCAGGGAGTCTGGTTCCTCCGGCTCCGTTTTTTTCCCTCAAGACTGCTTTTGCTATTTGGGGTCTTTTCTGTCTCCATACAAATTTTAAGATTTTTTTGTTCTAGTTCCGTAAAAATTTCCATTGGTAATTTGATAGGGATTGCATTGAGTCTGTAGATTGCTTTGGTAGTATAGTCATTTTCACAATATTATTTATTCCAATCCAAGAACATGGTATATCTCTCCATCTGTTGGTATCATCTTTAATTTCTTTCATCAGTGTCTTATAGTTTTCGGCATACACGTCTTTTGTCTCCTTAGGTAAGTTTATTCCTAAGTATTTTACTCTTTTTGTTACAATGGTAAATGGGAGTGTTTCCTTAATTCTCTTTGAGATGTTTCATCTTTAGTGTATAGGAATGCAAGAGATTTCTGTGCATTAATTTTGTATCCTGCAACTTTACCAAATTCATTCATTAGCTCTAGTAGTTTTCTGGTGGCATTTTTTGGATTCTCTATGTATAGTATCCTGTTATCCACAAACAGTGACAGTTTTACTTCTTCTTTTCTGATTTGGATTCTTTTATTTCTTTTCCTTCTCTGATTGCCGTGGCTAGGACTTCCAAAACTATGTTGAATAATAGTGGTGAGAATGGACATCCTTGTCTTGTTCCTGATCTTAGAGGAAATGCTTTCAGTTTTTCACCATTCAGAATGATGTTTGCTGTTGATTTGTCATATATGGCCTTTATTATATTGAGGTAGGTTCCCTCTATGCCCACTTTCTGGAGAGTTTTTATCATAAATAGCTTTTGAATTTTATCAAAAGCTTTTTTTGCATCTATTGAGATGATCATATGGATTTTATTTTTCAATTTGTTAATATGCTGTATCACATTGATTGATTTCCATATATTGAAGAATCCTTGCATATCTGGGATAAATCTCAGCTGATCATGGTGTATGATCCTTTAATGTGTTGTTGGATTCTGTTTGCTAGTATTTTGTTAAGGATTTTTGCATCTATATTCATCAGTGATATTGGTCTGTAATTTTCTTTTTTTTGTAGTATCTTTGTCTGGTTTTGGTATTAGGGTGATGGTGGCCTCATAGAATGAGTTTGGGAGTGTTCCTTCCTCTGCAATTTTTTGGAAGAGTTTGAGAAGGATGGGTGTTAGCTCTTCTCTAAATGTTTTATAGAATTCACCTGTGAAGCCATCTGCTCCTGGAAGTTTGTTTGTTGGAAGATTTTTAATCACAGTTTCAATTTCATTATTTGTGATTGCTCTGTTCATATTTTGTATTACTTCCTGGTTCAGTCTTGGAAGGTTATACCTTTCTAAGAATTTTTCCATTTCTTCCAGGTTGTCCATTTTATTGGCATAGAATTGCTTGTAATAGTCTCTTAGGATGCTTTGTATTTCTGTGGTGTCTCTTGTAACTTCTCCTTTTTCATTTTAATTTTATTGATTTGAGTCCTCTCCCTCTTTTTCTTGATGAGTCTGGCTAATGGTTTACCAATTTTGTTTATCTTCTCATAGAACCAGCGAATAGTTTCATTGATCTTTGCTATTGTTTTCTTTGTTTCTATTTCATTTATTTCTGTTCTGATCTTTATGATTTCTTTCCTTCTGCTAAATTTGGGTTTTGTTTGTTCTTCTTTCTCTAGTTGCTTTAGGTGTAACATTAGGTGGTTTATTTGAGATTTTTCTTGTTTCTTGAGGTAGGCTTGTATAGCTATAAACTTCCCTCTTAGAACTGCCTTTGCTGCATCCCATCAGTTTTGGTTGTCGTGTTTTCATTGTCATTTTTCTCTAGGTATTGTTTGATTTCCCCTTTGATTTCTTCAGTGATCTCTTGGTTATTTAGTAATGTATTGTTTGGCCTCTATGTTTGTGTGTTTTTCAAGTTTTTTTCCCTGTAATTAATTTCTAATCTCATAGCGTTGTGGTCAGAAAAGATACTTGATATGATTTCAATTTTCTTAAATTTACTGAGGCTTGATTTGTGAACCAAAATGTGATCTATCCTGGAGAATGTTCCATGCTCCCTTGAGAAGAAAGTGTCATCTGATGTTTTTGGATGGAATGTCCTATAAATATCAATTAAATCTATCTGGTCTATTGTTTCATTTAAAGCTTATGTTTCCTTATTAATTTTCTGTTTGGCTGATTTGTCCATTGGTGTAAGTGGGCTGTTAAAGTCCCCCACTATTTTTGTGTTACTGTCGATTTCCTCTTTTAGAGCTGTTAGCAGTTGCCTTATGTATTGAGGTTCTCCTATGTTGGGTGCATATATATTTATAATTGTTATATCTTCTACTTGGATTGATCCCTTGATCATTATGTAGTGTTCTTCCTTGTCTCTTGTAACATTCTTTATTTTAAAGTCTATTTTATGTGATATGAGTATTGCTACTCCAGCTTTCTTTTGATTTCCATTTGTATGGAATATCTTTTTCCATCCCCTCACTTTCAGTCTGTATGTGTCCCTAGGTCTGAAGTGGGTCTTTTGTAGACAGCATATATATGGGTCTTATTTTTGTATCCATTCAGCAAGCCTGTGTCTTTTGGTTGGAGTATTTAATCCATTCACTTTTAAGGTAATTATTGATACGTATGTTCCTATGACCAGTCTCTTAAATGTTTTGGGTTTGTTTTTGTAGGTCCTTTTGTTCTCTTGTTTTTCCCACTTAGAGAAGTTCCTTTAGCATTTGTTGTTGAGCTGGTTTGGTGGTGCTGAATTCTGTTAGCTTTTGCTTGTCTGTAAAGCTTTTGATTTCTCCATAGCATCTGAGTTAGGTCCTTGCCCAGTAGAGTAATCTTGGTTGTAGGTTCTTCCCTTTCATCACTAAGTATATCATGCCAGTCTCTTCTGGCTTGTAGAGTTTCTGCTGAGAAATCAGCTGTTAACCTTATGGGAGTTCCCTTGTATATTATTTGTCATTTTTCCCTTGCTGCTTTCAATAATTTTTCTTTGTCTTTAATTTTTGCTAATTTGATTACTATGTGTCTCGGTGTGTTTCTCCTTGGGTTTATCCTGTATGGGACTCTGCGCTTCCTGGACTTGGGTGGCTATTTCCTTTACCATATTAGGGAAGTTTTCAATTATAATCTCTTCAAGTATTTTCTCTGGTCCTTTCTGCTTCTCTTCTCCTTCTGGGACCCCTATCGTGTGAATGTTATTGCGTTTAATGTTGTCCCAGAGCTCTCTTAGGCTGTCTTCATTTCTTTTCATTCTTTTTTCTTTATTCTGTTCCACAGCAGTGAATTCCACCATTGTGTCTTCCAGGTCACTTATCCGTTCTTCTGCCTCAGTTATTCTGCTACTGATTACTTCTAGTGTTTTTTTTTTTCATTTCACTTATTGTATTGTTCATCTCTCTTTATTTGTTCTTTAATTCTTCTAGATCTTTGTTAGCATTTCTTGCATCTTCTTGATCTTGGCTCCATTCTTTTTCCAAGGTCCTGGATCATCTTCACTGTCATTATTCTGAATTCTTTTTCTGGAAGATTGCCTATCTCCATTTCATTTAGTTGTTTTTCTGGGGTTTTATCTTGTTCCTTCATCTGGTACATAGCCCTCTGACTTTTCATCTTGTCTATCTTTCTGTGAATGTGTTTTTTTTCCCCACAGGCTGCTGGGTTGTAGTTCTTCTTGCTTCTGCTGTCTGCCCTCTGACTTACATCATTTTTTAGAATAATTTTTTCTCATAAGAAACCTGTATAGTGACTAGTTTAATATGATTACCAAAGCTAAGTGAAAGAGATACTTGAAAAGATACCAGGAATGAGAATTAACCATAACCAACATGGGTAATTTGTGAGAACAGGGGCAGGGATGTATTCTCTCTATCTGTTCATCACCCTTAATTCCTAGAACAATTTTATATTCATTGGATGTTCTCAGTAAACAATATTATTTTCATTGTATATAGGTCCTGAGATAAGATCAGAAATCTGTTAAGTATTTCCCATGCTTAAAAACTGAAACTATTAGGCTAGGTTTCCATTTCCTTTACAGTAAGGAGTGCCTCTTATTGGAAAGAGTATCTTTGAGCTGTAAATATTGTCATATATTTTAAATAATATGTATTGAGAGTTCATACTCTAAGTACTTATTAGACTTCATGTCATTTGATCTTTGTAAAACCCTGTAAAGTAAGTGCTATCATCCCCACATAACGGATGAGGAAGTGAAAGGTTCAGATGACTTTTTAGAATGTAACACTTTTATTTGATAGAAGTAGGATACAAACCTTGGTCTCTTTGACTCAAAGCCCATAAATTTAATCATTATTATATACCATGGCTAGCATAGCACTAGACATACAGTAGATGCTAAACAAGTGCTTATTAAATGGAAATTAATTGCTTGATAAACTGAAATACTAATGATATCATAGTGTAAGAGAACTTAGAAATAAGTTGACCTGTAAGTTTATAGTTAAGAGCAGAGTAGACGTGAGATAACTCTAAAGTTCAAAAGACTCATAGGTCTACAAACATTGACTGTTTTAATAAACTGAAAGACCAACATGCCAATCAGAAGGGTGGTTTAAGAAGGCTAAAGTTGGCTCTGTCCATTGGAACACATTTCCAGGAAGGATCTTCTCTGGCCCAAGGAGTCCATCTCTTTTATTCTGGTAGCTGACACATCATTATTGAAAAAAAAGATATATCTATTTCATTCAATCTAATGTCATTGCCACTTTCTAATTGGAATTTGTCTTCTTTAGTTGTCCAAAGTCAGCAGGCCAGAAAGAGTCCTATAACAAGGCATATCAGCAGTCATATTTCTCACAGCAAATTACTAAATTGACATCTGGATTTCTACCTCACTCTGTGCAAGTTTGCTTAGACCACCTCTGAAAGTCAGCTTTATCCTTGAAGAATGGCCATGATGGTGTTCTGAATGTGTAAGTCATTCATTCATTCATTCATTCATTCAACACCTATTACCTATTATGTATTACTGTGTGTTACCTATTATATCCCAAGAACTATGATAGGCCTTAGGAATTCAAAAACGAAAAAGATAATTCTTCCAAACAGTTTACAGTGCAGAAGTAGATACAGATGAGAAGCAGACGATTACAATGCATTGTGATAAGTGGCATGGTACTAAGGAAAATACATGGTACCCTGAGATTTACAGAGTGTGGGAATGTAGCTTAGACTTAGGAGATTCAGCAAGGCTTCCTAGGAGAAATGATATCTGGGAAGGATGACTTGGCCTAGTTAGCTGAAGAGTAGATGATTGTGTATATAAGTTTATTGTGGGACTGGGGGTGAGAGTGAGGAGAATGCTAGCATTCCAGTCAAAGCTAACAGCACTTTCAAAGGCCTGTGTCTCATCAGGACCCAGGGACTAACTGCTGACAGCTCTGTCTATCAGCTATCTGGGCCCGTGTCAGCAGCCTTACAACGTTATGACGAAATAGATCACCTAAGACATATTTGATGTTTCGTCCTTGTAACAACAAATAGTCTTCTTCTCTGACCACTTTTCTTTTACACGAGCCACATAAACAGACAGGAAGCCAAAGCCCAGGCAGTCAGTGGCACACCTCTGGACTTGATCCTCTATGACATCATCTTGATTTGTTTCCTCGTGTTTTGAGAAAGACTGTGGAACAGTTGCTGTGGCAGTTCTATTAAACATGAGTCATCCTGGACACTTTAATATATGTAGAACCCTTCATGCATTCAGGAGTTCTCAATATGTGCACTGTTTGCAAATGACACAGAGTTCAGGGATTTGGAGTCTGCCCTTAGAAGCCTCTAGTATATTGTAGTTCTGTAAAATGTAGGAGGAATCAAAGAATGGCTTTCACAGTGCAAGCTGAAGAGGATGTTCTTCAAGATTTCAACATGATAAAGGTGAATTTTAGTATAGAATAATATTGGGAATAGTATAGAATAATAGGGAATATTGCCATATCCTACATATGAAAGCTTACTGGGGTAATTCCCTGGAGGTCCAGTGGTTAGGATTCCGTGCTTCCATTGCAGGGGGCATGGGTTCGATCCCTGGTCAGAACTAAGATCCCACAAGCCGTGTGGCGCAGCAAAAAAAAAAAGAAAAGAAAAGAAAAAGAAAGCTTACTTGTGTGTCATCTAATGTTGATCTGAGTTCTTCCCAACACACGGACACAAGAAACGTCAGTGTTGGATAATGAGGATGAGATTCTCTGACGCCTCCTAAATCATTAACATGTCTCCTTGCAGCAACCATGGATTTGTTTTAAGAACATTTCCTTCAACTTCTTGTATACTCAAGATGTCCAAAGTGTATCTTGGAAAAAAAAGAAAATTTAAAATGCTTTGTTTATGACACAAAAAACTTTTAATAAATTTCTTTCTGGAATGTCAATGAATTGAGAATAACTGACTTTATGACACTTTATGACTTTATGACAATTTAAAACAAGTTGTTTTATTCACTTCATTGTTAAATTTTCAAAGTAATTACTAGATGTGAATAGATCAGATCAAGAGACGAAGTGTGAATAAAATAATTCACCTCCACTACCACTTCCCCAGTGCCATTTCTCAGATGTTATCACTGGTGTCCATTTGTTTTTGGCTCTTCTAATATTTTTTATATCTTTATATAATACAGTGATAGCTCTATTCTTGACTTATCAGTTTTAGGTATTATTTAATTCCCCCATTGAAGGAAAAGAAATATAATACTTAACACTGTCACCCAATCACATTTGGCCCTCAATTTTTTAATTATATTGTAGTTGTATTTTTATCAGTTGCCTTTATGATTTTAAACAACAAACTTAAAATACTCCTTTGGATTTATTGAATTTACATAGAGAATATTGACTGCCTTCAAATAAAAAATTGAAATGAGTTCACTTTACTCTTTTTCACTTCTTAGTCTTCTTCTTTTTCACTTCTTAGCTTCTTCTTAAGCTTACCCTATTTTATAACTTTGAGGTTCTATTCTATTACTATAATTAGTGTCATTTTGCATATTTATATAGATGATTTAAAAACTGAAAATAAATGAATAGCATTTGGGACATTACAGAACTGAGCATATATTGCATCTGTAGAGAAAGAGATGTCACTTAAATTTTGCTGCTCAAAGGAGGACATTCCTAGCATCTCCATCTGTCCATCTGTCTCAAAGTGTTTTTTGTTTAGTTTCCTTCTCTTCTTAAAAGTTACAATCAGCTGTTACTCTTTCTTGAACCACGTGTCATCCTCTTTCATTTTCTCTCTATTTAGGTCCTTCTTTCCCTGGAATGTCTCCTCCAATAAACTTTCTGACATAGGAGTTGTGAACTGTTAGTTGTCCACGTTCTTATACATCTTAAAATGTATTTTTCTTTTACATTTGATTGATAGTTAGCTGTGTATCAAATTCTAGTTTCAAAATAATTCTATTCTGAACATTATAGTCACTGCTCTTTGCCTTCTAGTGCTCCATGTTGCTGCCGAGAGGTTCACCATCATCAGTCTGACTCTCACTCTTTTCAGGACACCTTTCATTTGTCTCTGTGAAAGCTTTTAGGATTTTTCTCTTAGGACAACATATGGTTATGGATTTTAGATATTGGTTTTAAATCAAAAAGAAGATTATCATTCTCTTTTAATAAGAATTGTTAATGCTTTCATGTGTAAGTAAACTTAAGTTTTCCAGCTGTAAATAATTTTAACTGAAATGTTAGTGCAACAAATGAAAAAACTTAATAACGCAGACAATGAAATGCAGGACAGCATTAAAGTTTCTTGATGTATCTTTAAATGGGAAATGTGTTATAATGCTTTTTTTCCATTTTTATCATCAAATATGCTATATAAACAAAAGCATACTTATAAAATATATGTAATTATACAAAAGAAGTGATAAAAAGAGAGAACACATGTGTATCTATTTTCTAGTTTTGGTATAATTGCTTGTCATCTGTATGATGTTAGAAATCATTTGAGATACATTTCTAATCAGACGTAAATATTTTTCCCAAATGAATGTTATCTAAATCACTGACCATCACATTATTGTTTTCTTCTACATGTTTCTTAGTGCATTTCCATCACAGAGCTTTAATTGACATCAAAAGGAACTCAGGATAAGGAGGAACTATGTGGGATACAAAGAAAGAGCCAGACATGGCTTTCTATAAACATATTGTGTACTACGTCTGAGTCATAATAATTTTGTTGACTGTTTACTTTCCCTGTTGTCAGCATGATAGAGCTAACACCAACAACTTGGAAGTTAGTTACATGCAATTCTTAGTTTATTATGATCAGCTCTTAATAACTTGGGGACTCATTATGTACTCGGTGAACTGTTTTTTATTCCCCTTGTTATGGCCTGGAAATGGCCTTGTACTAGAGCATTAGGACCCTTTAAAACCAGAACTTTTATCAAAATGTCAAAGTGTGAACAAGGGAAATGAGGAAAGACAAAACTCAAAGGACAAGTATGATGCTTAATGCAGGTTAAACAATTTGATCAGTCTTTGGTGGACATAGAATTCTGTGACCTTTGGTACTTTTTGACTCTTAAAATTCTTTGACATTATTAGAGTGGAAGCTTTAGTTTTGGGGTAAAGTGTTGATGGAGATGATAATTAGTAAATAAAAGAAAAATACCCTGATTCTTGATGAAGAGGATTGAGCAATTAGAGGGGATTATACTCTTTATTTTCTTTAAAGTATACATTTATCTAAATAATACATAATATCACTAATCATCAGGAAAATGCAAGTTAAAACTATAACAATGTATCACCTCACACCTGTTAGAATGGCCAGTATCAAAAAGGCAAGTGATAAGTGTTCTCAAAGATGTGGAGAAAAGGGAACACTTTTGCACTGTTGGTGGGAATGTAAATTGGAAGAACCACTATGGAAAATAACATGGAGGCTCCTCAAAAAATTAAAAACAAAACTACCATATGACTCAGCAATCCCACTTCTGGGTATATATCTGAAGAAAATAGAATCACTATTTTGAAAAAAAAAATCCCTTCTTCATGTTCATTGCAGCATTACTCACAATAGCCCAGATATGGAAACAACAAGTGTTTATTGATGGGTGAATGGATAATAAAATATAATATATATATATACAAATATATATATATATACAAATATATATACAAACATATATATATATATATCACATACACACACGCACACAGACCCACACAAGCACAATGGAATATTACTCAGCAACAAAAGAGAAGGAAATCCTGCCATTTGTAACAACATGGACGGACCTTGAGAGCATTATGTTATGTAGAATAAGTCAGATAGAGAAAGACAAATACTGTATGATCTCATTTCTATATGTATTCTAAAAAGACAAATTCACAGAAGCAGAGGGCAGAATGGTGGTTGCCAGGGGTTGAGGGATGGGAGAAATGGGAAGATGTTGATCAAAGCGTACAAACTGCCAGTTATAAGATGAATAAGTTGTGGGAATCTAATATACAAAATTTTCCATTTAAAACTAAGTTTTACCTGCTAATTCTTTTCTCCTAATGTATCCTCTCCACATTCCATACTCCAACTTCTTCCTAACCTTACTTAAAGATATGGTAAACCACTGTTCACCATATTTACATTCCAAGCATCTAAAAATTCTTTACATTTGTGTTAACACTAGATATTTCTTAAAATTCTTTATAGGACTTTCTTACTTAATCCTTATTCACTTTTAACTAAACAAATGGAAATGCTATGTAAATTCATATGCTATATATAGTAACTAAATATTATGTACCCACATGAAACTAATAAATGGACAAAATAAAAACATGACCTTAGTCTTTCCCAAATTAATATTCTAACTTTTTGACACTGTTTTTTTCTGAAGTAAACTAAAAAAATATTTGGAAATAAAATATAAAGACTTTGACTTTACCATCATACTCCTACAACTTCCAGAATGATCTATTAAACCATAAACGAGATTATGTTACTCTTATAACTAGAAGTTCTTCTCATAAGAGGAAAAAACAAACAAACAAAAAACCCTAACAATTTCATAGCCAAAAGCACCTGTGTGATCTGACCTCTGCCTGCCTGTCCACACTAGGGTGGTCACCATACATCTTGGTGTACAACTAATTGTCATAAAGTCATTATTAAGACTGCATTCTGGGCCTCCCTGGTGGCGCAGTGGTTGAGAGTCCGCCTGCCGATGCAGGGGATACGGGTTCGTGCCCCGGTCTGGGAGGATCCCATATGCCGCGGAGCGGCTGGGCCCGTGAGCCATGGCCACTGAGCCTGCGCATCCGGAGCCTGTGCTCCGCAACGGGAGAGGACACAACAGTGAGAGGCCCGCGTACCGCAAAAAGAAAAAAAAAAAAAATGCATTCTGTCACTCTCCAAAATACTGTTTGATAATAAATTAGGTAGGTGGTCACTCAACTCCAATCTCATTTTTTTTGCCCCTTCTACTTTTTTTTTTTTTTTTTTTTTTTTTTTTTTTTTTTTTTTTTTTTTTGCTGTACGCGGGCCTCTCACTGCTGTGGCCTCTCCCGTTGCGGAGCACAGGCTCCGGACACACAGGCTCCGCGGCCATGGCTCGCGGGCCCAGCCGCTGCGCGGCATGTGGGATCTTCCGGGATAGGGGCACGAACCCGTGTCCCCTGCATCGGCAGGCGGACTCTCAACCACTGCGCCACCAGGGAAGCCCGCCCCTTCTACTTTTTAACTACATTTGAGCTACACTGGTCATCTAAAAATGTCTAAAGATAAAGTTTCATGAGGAAGCAAAAATGTCTAAAGATAAAGTTTCTTTCATGTCTTAGGGTCCCCACCCAAGACACGCTTCTGTCTGGAACACTTTTCTCCTTTTTATGGTTAACATTTAGGCATCGTTCAAGTCTGCTGAAATTCACATCTACACACCCCAGTGTAAATCTGTTAGTCTTTTTATTACACTCTTTATTGCAATGTTAAGATTTATAATGTTATATTTGCATATGTATTTATTTCTTTAGTATTTGTCTTCTCCACAGGACTCTGAGACAGGGACAAGATTGGTTCTCAGTTGTTTCTCTACAATGGCCCTTAAAGGGTTGCTATGAAACTAGTCTTTTCACCATGGATACCCCATGCCCACCACAGTGCCTAGAACATAGTAGGCTCTCAACGCATTTGTTCAATAAATAAAAGAATGACGAAGTCATAGCATGACCTCATGAAATCAATTTTCAAGAATTCAATTAAAATCAGTCTCTATTGAACTCTAACTCTATGTAAGATATGAACAGAGTGGTTCAAGAACCTTCAGCATCAGCAACAGCTGGTGCTTGATAGAAAGGCTGAATCTCAGGTCCAAACCTGCTGAATCACAATCTGCTATTTAACAAGGTACCAAGGTGATCCCAATTGTACATTAAAGTCCAAATGCACTAACTTGGTGCACATTTATGTAATAAGCCTGGAAGAATAAGAAGCTAAATGACTACTCATACTCATTTCATTTTTAAGCAACCTTCATGGCCTATCAAATGGGCTAATTCTTATTTTAAAAGTGGGTGAAATTTTTGCCAGTTATTCTAAACTTCTTAAATGCTATCCTCGGTCTTTCTTGTAAATCATATAACAAAATAGATAGTTCCGTTAGGTTTCTGATTTCCTTTCTTGGCATGTTACCCTAATCTAAGCAAGAATAGTCAGATTTGGGGGTCTAATCTAAAATAAACATAAAGGTATATAGAGTACTGAAAATCTGCAATGGTTTTAAAATAAGTACAGTTGTCTCACATAAAAAATATTAGTGATTAAAGGTAAAATCATAGTAATGCATAATAAACTCATTCATATTGGTGACTCACATGTCATTTATGCATGTGTTCAAAGGCCCAGTGAACTTTCACACACAAAAAATTTTTGCCTTTTGCTTACTTCACCAGAGTCCATTGACTTCCTGTTAATCAAGATTTTAAAACATCAACTGAGAATAAACAAAGACAATTTAGGAGGACCCAAGTCAGTATCCGGAATGCCAGAGGTGATCAAATGAACTTTGATTCAAAGCAAATAATGTTACAAATTCCATAGTTGATCTGGCATTCTCATTGACCCCAGGACCTTCTTTATCAGCCAGAATGCCATAAAGAGGGCAGAGAAAGCAAACTCATTCTTACATGGCAAGGCATGTTTAAGCTCAGTGCTTAGCATGCCAGGTAGCTGCCAGATACAAATCTTGCACATTAAGCAAACCTGAATACATATAATTGTCATTGTATTCATTATAATTTTTTGACTATAGTATTGAAAAATAAGGTAAGGTACAAATTTGCCTTCCAAGGCTCCAAACCCAGAACCTAAAAACACAAGGCCATAAATGGATTACTCAATTGAGTATTTGGTTACAGTATCTATTGATGAAGTAGGGTGTTTTAGCTTACTTCTATTAGATTCTGTAAATACCCAAATAAACAGAGAAGAACTAAGTTTCACTAATGTGAATTCAGGGCACTCCCCAAGTATAGAAGTGTCTAAGACTTCAGGAAGAAACCAGAAACCTGTGGAAGTCTCTAATATTGACAAGGCAGTACAGTGGAGAGGTTAAGGCACAGGCTTTGGAATCAATAGGACCGGGCTCAAATACTGGTGTCCATCATTTGTTCTGAGCTTCATCTCTGAGTAAACAATAATAATCACCTCGGAAAGATTTTAAAGGATTAAATCAAATCATCAGGTAATTCAAGAGTTACTATTAACAATGAAAGAGGACCCTAGCATTAAGATAAAACTATTAACAAAAATTCAGCCTTCCGGGAACTTCAAAGCACTCACAATGGTGTAAAATAGCTATATTTTAACTCCATTCTTCCCAGAGGTTAGCTTGGGAAAATTCATTCATTCATTCATTCATTCAGCGTATATTGATTGAGAGTCCACACTGCATTTGTGCCTGTAGTTGGGATATAAAAAGAACTCAAAGATCTTGTGAAATGACACTTAGATTTTAGTAGAGATAAGTATTTTTTAATAATAATTATACCATGAAAAACTATATGAATTGTGATCCATATTATGGAAGAAAATTATAGGATGCTAGCAGAAAATACATCAAGAAGAACTAAGTTAAATGGCAAGGTCAGGAAATGTTTCTGAGACAAAATGACAGTTCTCCTGAAACATGAAGAATGAGTAGGCGCTGGCCAAGTCAAGGAGTGGGGGGCAGGGTGGGTTTAAGCTGATGAATGATGTGGTCTGATTGCCCTGGCTTCCACGTGGAGGATAAAATAGAATGTGACTATATTGGAAACAAGGAGACTAGTTTATTAGGGGAGTGTCTTAAAACACTGGAACACAAATTTACGTTTAGCACACTCTTTGTGTAAGCAACTGCTGGAGCATGAAAATCATGGGGCAAGTTAGGGTTTCACAAGCTCACATTCCAGCTCCCCTTTAAACCACTTTAAAACATGTGTTTCCTGCATGGACATATATATAGTACCAAACGTAAGGTAGGTAGATAGTGGGAAGCAGCCGCATAGCACAGGGAGATCAGCTAGGTGCTTTGTGACCACCTGGAGGGGTGGGATAGGGAGGGTGGGAGGGAGGGAGACACAAGAGGGAAGGGATGTGGGAACAGATGTATATGTATGACTGATTCACTTTGTTATAAAGCAGAAACTAATAAAAAAACAAACAAAAACAAACAAACAAACAAAAAAACATGTGTTTCCTGAGGGTTTAGCTAACAACTGTGTATGTGGGCTCATGCACTTCCAACAAATATTTATTAAGATTTCTCATGTACCAGTTACTGTCCTAGGCACTAGGAACAGAGCAGTGAACAAAACACATGAAGACATTGCTCTCATCGGTCTTATATTCTAGTGCAGAAGAAATTAAGCAAGTAAACAACTAAATATATATAGCATGATAATACTTTTATAAAGAGAAATAAATCCAAGTGAGAGGACAGAGAGTAAGGGAAGGTGGTACAGATTAGGGTCGTCAGGGAAGATCTCTCAGGTATGGTGATTTTTGAGCACAAATGAAAAGTAGGCCACTTAAAATCTAGAGGATGATATTTCAGGCCAAGACAGCATGATTAAATACAAAGGTCCTGAGATGAGTGTTCTGCTTAAAATTTTCAAAGAACAGCCTGGAATTTTGGTCAAAAATTAATGTGATTCCATCATCATCACCATCACCGTCACCATCATAATCATGTAACTTTGGAAGAGCTTCCTAAAGGCTTCATAAGACTTGCTGTTGATGAGCTCCATCAGAAACAGTCTTACATTAGGCAGAGCTTAAAGCTCAGCAAAAGTTTAAATGTTTAAGTACTCCCAGATTTTATAACACTTTGGTCTTAAAAATTAGGAAAAGAAGTCTTTTTAAGGCAGATATTTTCAGTCTTCATGTGAATAAGAATAAATTGAGTTACTTATCACATGGGCAACAAACATCCCAGATGGTTTCTTGTTGCAAGTGGTCCAAGGACTGTGCCTTGAAAAATGCCATTTTAATCCCTTTTAGTGATTGAGATCTCACAACTCTTACAATTTGTAATCACTGTCACCACTGATCATCTGTGCTTGAATGCAATAATGGGGGCCTAAACCATTATAAAAGTGACAAGCAAGTCAAGAAGAACCAACCTTAATGAGAAACAATCTACTATTAGAAAATTGATGGAGAAGGGAAACTGATGAGTTCAAATTCATTGTCACTTAAAGTATGAGACTGATGACACTTATTAATATTTTTCTCCAATGTAACTCACTTTTCTAATTGGCCTCAATGACAAATCTTTTTCTACTAATGTAACTTAGGAGGGAATTCTTAAAATAGAAGTTATTTTCAAAATATCTGGGATTTCTAGGGAATAATGGTGTGGTTTATATGAAATACCAAACATGATTTACATGTTTATTTTCCAGTATTAGAGAATACAAATATGCTTAGAATTTAAATAATTCTTCACGATATTTTAATATCCCAGTGTTGTAATAATAACTCTATGTGTACTGGAAATTTTCAGAAGTGTCAATTAGTAGAGAATTCTGGTTAATAAAATGCTGGAAAGTAGAAAACCAATGTAACTATATTTCTTCCTTTAAATATTAATATTTGCAACATAGAAATGTGCTTTTAATAAAATTTCCCTTGCCTTTATACCAAGAATCAATTGATATTTTCATCTTGCTTAATTACATGGTGTTAACCAAATTCTCTTCTACACAAGCCTCATGACAAGATGATTATATCCTGTTAGTTTCCAGTCTTTAAAAGTAGTCACTGGATCATCATCCTGTCCTGCCTTAGAAAAGGAAAGTGATACCTAATATGAGTCATCTCCTTAGATAAGTAGGGTTTTTTTTTTCCTTCCCTAGTAATTAGCTCTTTTTATTACCTCATTTCAAAAGGGCAATAAGGGACTGTGTAACAGCTACTGTTTTTGAAAACATATATCTGAGATTAGCATTTGTAGAAACAGAAAGGACTATTAACAAAGAAAACAGTAATTTTAGATGAGACTCTATGATTCTGATCTTCAGATGATTTTCCACTCTCTGAATTTTTTCAAAATGCTTTTTAAAATAATTATGGTTACTATGATAAATGGTTTCAGTTGGAAGTTGAACTTGAAAGTAAACTAATATTTTTCCTTCTGTGTTTATCACTTGTATATTTGGCCTCAAAACTCAAAATAACTTTTCTCCCCACCTCTAGCTCCACAATTCAGTTCCCAGTAAAATGGTAATTCTTTAGTCAGTTGTTTGCCTGAAATATTATCTTGTCTCCAAGTTAAGCCCAGGGTTTTTGGTTTTTTGGGTTTTTTTTTTAACAGAATTACTGCCATTGCTCTATTAGGCCTGCCAGTACTCTTAAAATATATTTGATTATGAATCCAACAAGCCTGAATTCTAAAATCCAAAGCAGAATTTTAATAGCTAAAGGCAAATTTATTTGAGGCCAAACCTCATCTAGCCCACCCCAGAGTCAAGGTGCTGGTGAATCAGGAGTAAAGTTCTACTCCTCTTCCTTCTCAGGGGCAGTTTTGGAATCAGAAGGGCCAATGAGACTGTCTCCTGTTTTCAGATCATGTTATAGTCCCCATCCCGTGATGATTATGATGCCCCATTTCCCTTGAAAGGGGAGTATAGAACTTAGTCTTTGCTTAAAAGGATGATAAACTAGCATCTGACTCTGGAGTCATTTGGGAGAGGGAATGTTTATATTATCAGCAGGCTTTTGGAGGCTCTTAGTCACTTCTTCAATTTCCCAAGGAAAAGCCACACTTATTCTCTTCAGTATTGTCAATGGGATCATTACACATGTATATTTATAATTTTTAATTGGATATTAAATGTTCTCTCCATGCCAAGACTTCTCCTTAGCACATATATCCATTTTATACATTGCAGGTGTAAATCACCAGTTCAAAGAGAAACCTCAGGTACAGTCCTTCCAATGGGGAAATTAAACGTAGATTACTCGGTAACCTGAGGCATCTGCATCATGTGTTAAGCTTTCAGGTTTCTGTTCTAAACATTGCCAATATCCTCCTTTGGTTGTGCTTTTCAAGATCCCTGTGTGAGGAAGCTCAAAGTAATAGGAAGTTGTTCAATTAAAATGATGGAACAATTGCAATGATTCCAGACAGACTGATTCTTAACTTAGCAAAGGAAAAGGCATGTGTCTCCTGAGTTTTTGGCTTGTGCCAGTCTGGAACTCTGCTGTGGCATGTCAGTACTGATGCCAGGCTTATGGAGTAGTTCTGGAAGTTGAAGTCTTAAGATTTCATTCATTCCCTGGAATGTAAGCACCATGAAAACAGGAGCTGTGAGCATAAATTTCACTGTATCTGGAAGGCCTAGGTAGAGGCGAGCACGGAGTACCTATTAGTATTCATCTAAGCAAATGGAATTATCCAATCATTTGTTCAAGATAAATTTACTGAATACTTACCAAGTATAAATATTTATTGAACACTTGTGTGGAATACAAAGATAAATAAGATACAAAGTGAACCTCAAGGAATTTTTAGTTTATCAGAGGAGCTAAGTATGAGTTAAAATAACTGATAATACCAAGTAGATAGGCAATATTAGACAGGTATTAGTTTTATATTTTTAAGTTATTTGCAAAATATTTCCATACCAATTTAATATGATCTAATGCTTTGGGAAACACTCTGAAATGTACTGTATGCTAAATAAATGTGAAAAATTATTATAATTATAAATGTCTTTTGTCTCTGAAGAGATCCAATGTTGGTGCCACTGCTTTAGAAGTCTTCTTCTTTGCGGATTTCTACACATCTCTAAACAAAAGATGCAGGCATTTTATAAGATCATCATCTTGTCCCGGTTTCCCATTAGAATCACCTTAGGGGGCTTCCCTGGTGGTGCGGTGGTTGAGAGTCCGCCTGCCGACACAGGGGACGCGGGTTCATGCCCCGGTCCGGGAAGATCCCACATGCTGCGGAACGGCTGGGCCCGTGAGCCATGGCCGCTGAGCCTGCGTGTCTGGAGCCTGTGCTCCGCAATGGAAGAGGCTGCAACAGTGAGAGGCCCACGTACCGCAAAAAAAAAAAAAAAAAAAAAAAATCACCTTAGGAATTCTCAAAACTTCCAATGTTCAGGCACAGCCCAGACCAATTAAGTCTGAATCTCTACAGGTAGGATGTCAACTGATCCCATTGGTTGAAACCATTATTTTTAATCATTTCTGCATGTAAGCAAGCATCACAAGCAGCTTCTAAGAACCAAGCCTTAAAAACACGATATTCTGATTAATTTGTCTGGAGTAGGACCTAGGCATAGACTTTTTTTTTAATCTCTTAAATTCTTTAGTACTGTGCAACTAGGGTTGATAAACACAGAGTTAGGGAATAACAAAAAATTATATCTAATTGTGGGGAAAAATATGTTTTTGTCACTGATCATCTGTAATAATGAAGTAATATCCAGTTTAAAGGACTACCCTGTTTAACTAATTTTTCCCACTCATAAGTGATTATGAGGATGATCAGAAAGGGTTTCTATCCCTGAACCTATGCCAGGTTGGGTCTGGGCAGGCAAGAAGACTGCCCTGGAATTCTTGGCCTGTGAGCTGGTGTGGTCACTCTTAGTCATTTCTCTTTGACGGAAAAAGCCTGGGCATGAATAGCGTGCAAGCCTGTGTGATCATTTCAACACAGATGTCACCACCTATACAAACTACCATGTGGGAAGGAAATGTGTTTACCCCTTGAACATCTTACATGGATAAAACAAAATATTGTGTTATTTCAACTACCCTTAGTTTGTAAATACTTCTATTGTATAATCCACGACACAGTTTGGAAATTTCTTGAATTAACCAGTTTCTCAGAACCATTGATATGTGTCTCCTTCTGATGCATTATATCAACTGTTTATAAAAAGAAAGTATTACAGAATTGAAAGTTTATTGAAAAACTCAGATACCTTCCATCAAAGGCAAAATTATCAACCTTAATTTCAAAATTTAAGTAATAGCATTCTGCTTTTACAATCTTGAGAGAGTCTATGTGATTTAAATTATAGAAGAACAGAGGGGTGAATACAAGGTGAAGGAAAAGGTGGAATAATTACAGGAAAACTAATGATTCTAAATGATGTCAGCAGTAATTCTAGCACTTCTGGATAAAAGAACTGACTCATCTCTCAACATTTAATTCATTTTATTTAGATCACTTAATATAAAGTTTTCCTTATGTCTTCAAATAATTTCACATTTCCGTTCAAATGAATCATATGGATTGTAGCCTAGGGTAGTTTATTTTGCTCGATTTTTTTTTTCTTTTTTAAGTTCAGCTCCACCTGGACAAAGTCTGACAAGTTATTGTGGATTCGTGACTGCAAAGATCTTCTTCAGCGAAAGCAATTTTGATGATAAAGGGAATGCAAGACAGCACTGAAATCACTGATGATTTTGTTCAACTCTATTACACATCCTCTAACTGATCATGGCCTCAACTCAACTCCACTGTTACCCTGGCAGTGACACTTTCCAAATCAGACTGGGGAAAATGAAAGACAGACTTAGTGGGTCAGCTCTCCTGGTTATCCTCTGCTTCTGCTGAAGGTAGTCCTTCTTTCAGTACAAGGGAAGGTAACAATCACATACTCTATATCCATTGGATATGTTATCCCATGTAATTCACATCACAGTCCTAGATGTTAGGGGAGATAATTATACTAATTTTAAAGTGAAGAAAACAAAAATTATTAGAAATAACTAATATTTATGTCTTTAAATTTTTCATCATGTTAATTTTTATAGATATAAATATATAATTTGAAAAAATCTACATCTATATTTTAGACTATTTGTTTGTACTCAAGTGATTCCATAACAATTAAATGACTTGGCAGCTAAGTGAATTATAGGCATTGAAAAAAAAATTACAGACATAGGAAAAAAGAAAATCTGTGAAATACTGGACTCTCAAATGCAACATGTAATGTCAAACATACTTGTATAAAGGGATTTAAAAAAAGCATGTGTCATATATTCTACTATCTGAAACTTATGGAAGCTAACTTGCCCATTGATATTTCTCTTTTTAAATAGATCTTTTTTTTTTTTTTCTTCCCAGAGGTGGGCATAAGTAGGGCTTTGCTAGTTGTCTGAGCTGACAATCCAAAGCCCTTCATTTGGAGCATGTCTGGGGGCCAGAGAGGGGAATAAAAAAATGAAAACTCAAGTTCCTTATTGTAGCTCTTAACAGCAGTTCCTGTAAAAGGTGAGGCAGGACACAGTTGGTGGCAGTGTGTCATTGCTCCTAGAACAATCCCAAATCTTTACATGGCCTTAAGACCCTACCTAACTGCCCTCTTCACAGTCTCATCTCCCACTACCCACCTCCTCTGTGCTAAACTGACCACATAGACATTCTTCCAGGGCTTCAAATGTGACACTTCTCTTCCATCTCAGTCATTGCTCAAATTCCTGCTTCTATTTGGATAGGAAACCCTTCTCCTCGCTCCTTCCACTTAACTAAAATGTGCTCAGAGCTCCATTTAAGCATTTCCTCCTCAGGGGCACTTCCCCGATTTCCCAGAGTTGAGGTCCTTCTGGTATATACCGTCATAGCATCTCTGGTTCCTCTTCTGTAGCGCTTAATGACTTCATGATTTTTTACTTAATATCTGTCTTCCTTAATGATGATGATGATGATAACATTTATTTAATATCAATAACAACTTCCTTACAGAGCTATTATTACTCCTATTTACAGATGAGGTAACTGAGAATTAGTGATATTGAATAACTTACCCAAGGAGACAGTAAGCGATAAAGCCAGGATTTAAACCTGGAACTTTAACTCAAAGCCATACCCTTGAGCACTTTATTGTTACCTGAGTTCCACCTGATTGTCTTCTTTTCCCATCCATACATACCTTGTACCTTGCACAGTGCCAGGCACATCTCGCAACTCATACATATTTGTTGAATGTAGGAATAAATGAGCTGAGAAAAGAGTAAGAATAAAATAAAATAAAATATAATATAAAAGAAAAGAAAAGAAAAGGCCCTGGCAGCTTGTATCTCACAGCTAGGCCATGGTTTCCTCCACTAAATATAAACTACATCCACCAAATATCAAGAGTCAGATAGGGCCACACCGTGACTATGGTGAGACATAGCAAAAGTAAGACCACATCCCAACTGTGTGTGAACAGAGACAGGGTGCAAAGCAATCAGAAAAATATTCAAATGCCCTTCTATCCCCACTAACCTGAGTGGCTATTATTTTCTAAACACTGGCAAATCTAGCCTCGCATACTTCCTCCTGCCTCTTAAATAAAAACATTTAAGGTACCTAAATTGAATTACCCAAGCTTTCTGACGGCGCTCAATCGAGAAAAAACCTTGGCTTCCTCATATTTTCCCCAAAAGCATCCAGCACAGATCCAAACCCTATAAAAAGTTCCTCCTTAGAAGAAGTGCATTCTCCCAGCAGACTAAGAAAAACATGGCTTTTTCTGACCGCATGCATGTTCCCAGGGGACATTCACAAGTGAGCATGGACAGAGCAAATGAGAGTTATTTAGCAAAGTTATGGTGAAATGAATTTAACCTCAGAAAGGACTTGTACCCATAAAACTGCTACAATTCTTATTAGTTGCTTATGCTGTGAATTTTACTATACTGAATAATGTTAGTCCTAACTAGTTCAATGAGATATTTATGGATTTAATTGACCAAGTGGGAATTCCCCCCATTTAACCAATGTACATGAGAACTGACTTAAAAAGCAAACAAATAGGGTTTCCCTGGTGGCGCAGTGGTTGAGAGTCCGCCTGCTGATGTAGGGGACACGGGTTCGTGCCCCAGTCCGGGAGGATCCCACGTGCCGCGGAGCGGCTGGGCCCGTGAGCCATGGCCGCTGAGCCTGTGCTCCGCAGAGGGAGAGGCCGCAACAGTGAGAGGCCTGCATACCGCAAAAAAAAAAAAAAAAAAAAAGTAAACAAATAAATAATCAGTCCTAGATCATATTGTTGCTCTTTGAGAAAGTATTATTAGTTACCAGGAGGAGAAAGGTGAATTACAGATAGAAGAGAATGATATAGTTAGCTTACTTTATAAACTCCATTGCATTAGTTACAGAATTTTCTTATCTTTGGGAAAATTGGTAAAAAGACTGAAACTATGTGTTGATGTCCTCCATTTCTCTGTGTAACATCCCTTTCTCTATATATCATCACGATTCCAGCCTTCAAAACCTTCCTTCTGTTGTCTCAATTCTCACAAAACCACTCTAACTTTTTAGCCAGGATCATCATCTTTAATAACTTTCCATATTCTGCAATTTTCCTTCACTCTCCTCTTATTAAAATCCCTCTCCTGGTGGGGCACACTTTACTGCTAAGATGACACATGAAAATATGCTAATGTAGTTAAAAGTGCTAATGAATTAATTAGCTATCCCTCCTCTATGACACTGGTCTTTTAAAGGGAGTCATTTGTCTTAATTTAAAGAGTTGATGTTAATTCTGGGAAGAACATTTATGGTTTAGGAGATCAAGATGCTGAGGAACTGTTCCAGATTAAAGCAAATTAAATAAAGTTGACAACTAAGTGCAAAGTGTGATCCTGGATTGAATTCTCAACCAAAAAAAAAAAAAAGAGAGATAACATGGGGACATATTAGGACAGTTGATGAAATTTAGATATGAATGAATATCAGACAGTAGTATATCAATGTTAAATTTCTTGATTTTAATAACCTGTTGTGGTTCTGTAAGAGAGTGTCCATATTCTTAGGAAATAAATACTGATGTATTTAGAAGCAGAGTTCCAGATATCCGGAACTTTTCCCAAATTGTGCAGAGAGAGAAGGAAGGAATGATGGAGGAATGGGATGACAAACTCATAGGTAACTCATGATCAACTAATTTGCCAGAGTATTTTATTGGTATTAAAATGTATCTTTTATTTTATCATCTGGAACTTAGAGAATGATTGCTGCAAGTTGTATCAAAAGTAAAATTTTATATATCCTTAACTTTGTTCGAGTAATTTTACTTTCCTGTGTTTATTCTAGGAAACAATTGTTGTGTTACAGGTATATTCATCAAAATTTGTACAAATTTGGAAAATTAGAACAATTTATACATCCAGTAATATAGCTTTGCTTCGAGATTACACAGTCATTAAAATGCTATCGAATAATATTTAATGGCATGTGAAAGTACCATTGTTAAGTGTTAAAAACAAGAAGCAAAATGGTACACACAGAATTACTCCATTCCTGCACATATAAATATACTCCCAATCTCATTCACATAAAAGACTGCAAAACTATAAATCAAGATGTGGTAATTTAAGAAATAGGGAAAAGGGGTAACTTTAAACCTATTTCTACTTAATAGTATTTTAAAATTTTGCTAAAAACAAACATTATTTTGTAATTAAAAACTAGTTATATAAACAAATAATTTATTGCAAATATAGAGCACATATTTTTAAAAGAGGCATAAGTAACCATAAATTTTATTTTTATTATTTATTTATTTATTTATTTATTCAGTGCCTGCTTTGAGTATATTTTCTTCCAAAATTCCATATGTGTTTTTTTTATTAGTTTCTGCTTTATAACAAAGTGAATCAGTCATACATATACATCTGTTCCCACATCCCTTCCCTCATGAAATTTCTGTTCTTGTTATACACACACCTGTTACATACTATAACTTTTTCCAATGACACAAGATCTTGCAGCTGAAGTCGGTGAGTGACATTTAGAGCATGACCCCTAAACTCTTCCTTTAGTGGAATATATTGAAACATGCAGGTGTTGGAAGAGGTCAGCTAAAGGACATGATCACCGGTTGACCCTAGAGCTGGACCAGGGCAATTAGAGTTTCCTAATCCCATCCCCTGTCCTTGGAACATATATTCTGTCCACTGTTCCCACAGTGGGAGCCATTTTCAAGGATGCAGCCTTCTAACGTGTCATTGAGACCATTTGGAAAGTATATGTGACTGAACCCCATTAAGCCCTCTATATAAAGTTTTAAGAATCTGGCAGGTGGTGTTGGAGATTTACCCATCTTGCCACTGCCCAAGCCCTCATATATAAGTTCCTTTCTTATTCAATCTGCCACCTAACAATCTGGAGTGTTCTGCCCCTTTCTTTGGTATCTCCTTGCCCTCCCTGTATGGGGACCAGTTTGTGACCCAATACCAGAAAATCCTTTTATCATTGTAGTAAACAGATCTGTGGCTGCTCTAAGGGCCATGGCCTTTTGGATTTGTTTCCTGATGAAGTAACAAGCCTGAAACTAATGCTGCCCATTCTGATAAGAAAATACAAATTTATTAAAATCTGTGAAAAATGCACTTTTTTATTATATGCTAAATTTGCATTTTCTCAATGTCAAGGACTTTCAAAGGAATTCCATTCTCTTGTGATTTGATTTCCAAGGTTGGTTTCTTACATGTTTTTTAAGACCTAAAGTTCCAATAGTATAGGCCTAGATTCAGAACCTATTTCTGTGATTTTTAAAACTCTTTTCTTTGTCATTCAACTCTGGATGCATTTATTTGTAGTTTTATATGCAGATTGCTAAAAACAAACTGTATTTTGTGTGTGTGTGTGTGTGTGTGTGTGTGTGCCTAAAGAGGCAGACACTGTCTGTACAGTCTTGGTTTGGGACTTTTTTTACAGTCTAGATTGATCCTAATGACAAATCATTACTTACATTATCATTTTAGTAATAAATATTGAACTCTTCTACTAAGTATCACAGAATGAAAAATGGCTGGAAAGCAAATATATATTAAGCATAAAAACTACTGAAGATTGGGTCCCAAGCTATGGAATAATACAGTGGAGGTTATGGACTGTAGGAGATTCTGAAGCACAAATTTAAAAAAGCAGAAACAATGCTATAATGTGGCACTTTATTTCAACTACCAGACCTCACTAGGATTCCCAGTCTAGTCATGTAAAGGAGAGCAGATTGTTACCTCTGAGAAGTCAACTATGATTGTATCCACTAACCTGAAATCTTCTCCTCATGATTTCTAAATTATATGACATGACCAACAGATCAGGAGCCATCACATACATTGGAGGGGAATAAATTCTCAATATAGCTGCTGTGTATGTTCTTCAGTTCAACTTTCTGTTCTGTAGTCCAGCCCATGTTTTATAAAGAGGCCCTACCCAGTTATAGGGGCTTATTTATATATCCCCAGTCAAATTCTCCAACTGTAATCTAGACTTCATCTTATGTAAGCACATGACTCATATGCATTTGTCCCTTTCCTGAAACCTGGGATGAGAGCCAACTCTCAGTTACCTGTGGTATAAATGCCAGAGTTGACTGGAAGTACTAAAATCCATTGGTTAGCCCTAACTTGCATTTTAACCAATAATGTTAACCTCCTCTCTGATGTCAACTTTCTTTAACTACTGATTCTAATGAACACAGAAAAGGCCAAAGAGAAAAGCATAGGGTCTGGTAAATCAAAAAACTATACAATTATTGAACAGTTGAGAGCTTGCCATTTCTATTCTCTTTCACAGTCAAGATTCTGGATAAGCATTTTCTACCAGCAGCCAACACCAACTCCTTTAATCTAGAGCAATCTAACTTCATCATTCACTTCAACAACTACTAAAAACATTCTTTGAAATGCATGACATTCAGAAGTCAAAACCAGTGACATTTTTACTCTTCAGTTTTTTTTTTTTTTCTTCTGGGTTTCTTGTGTACTGGACAGTGTTGGCTATTGCCGCAAATCTTAGATTTTTTTTTTTTTATTGCAGTACGCGGGCCTCTCACTGTTGTGGCCGCTCCCGTTGCGGAGCATAGGCTCCGGACACGCAGGCTCAGCGGCCATGGATCACGGGCCCAGCCGCTCCACGGCATGTGGGATCCTCCCGGACCGGGGCACTAACTCGTGTCCCCTGCATCAGCAGGTGGACTCTCAACCACTGCGCCACCAGGGAAGCCCTTAGATTTTTTTTCTCCTGATTTTCATGCCACTGTGCTCCCACACCTGCTCTCCTGGTTATAGCCATCATCAAGTCCTGTTGTTATGAGGTTCATTCTAAACACAGCCCAACTTCAACCACTTCTCATGACCCTCACTACTATTATCTTTGTCCTAGCCATGTTATAATTTAAGTGGGTGAATAAAATACGCCCTACCTTGTCTTCCAGGCTTGTTTTGCCCCTCTTTAGTCTATTTTCCCCAGAGTAGATAGACTGGTCTTTTTGGAGTACATATTTTTTTTAATTGAATTATACTTGATTTACAATGTCATGTTAGTTTAGTTGCTGGTGTACACCAAAGTGATTCAGAATATGAATATATATATTCATATTCTTTTCCATTATGGATTATTACAGGATATTGAACATAGTTCCCTGTGCTATACAATAGGACCTTTTTTATCCATTCCATGTATAATAGTTTCCATCTGCTCATCCCGAACTCCCAATCCAACCCTCCCCTGCCCCAAACACCGCTTGGCAACCACAAGTCTGTTCTCTATGTTTTCGGGTCTGTTTCTGTTTCATAGATAAGTTCATTTGTGTCATATTTTAGATTCCACATGTAAGTGATATCATAAGGTATTTGTCTTTCTCTTTCTGACTTACTTCGCTTAGTATGATAATATCTAGGTCCATTTATGTAGCTGCAAATGACATTCTGAAATACAAATTGTATCATCATCCTATTCCCAAACCTTTGATGAGTTGTTACATTTTTAACAAAAGGCAAATACCTTACCAAAGCCGAAACCTCCTAAATTTTATGCCCTCACCTACTTCTCTGACTTCTCTTGATATTGCACTGAGCATGCTCCAGACATACTGATCTTACAGACTTTTTTTTTTTTTTTTTTTTTTTTTTAGCTTACAAACAACAGAAATTTATTTCTTACAGTTCTGGAAGCTGGAAGTCCAAGACCAAGGTGTCAGCATGGTCAGGTTCTGATGAAGGGCATTTTCTGGGTTGTAGATTGCCAATTTCTCACTGTGTCCTCTCATGTTGGAAGGGACTAGGGAGCTCTCTGGGGTCTCTTTTCTCTTTTTTTAAAAACATTTTTATTGGAGTATAATTGCTTTAAAATGTTGTGTTAGTTTCTGCTGTATAACAAAGTGAATCAGCTATACGTATACATATACCCCCATATCCCCTCCCTCTTATGTCTCCCTCCCACCCTCCCTATCCCACCCCTCTAGGTGGTCACAAAGCACAAAGCTGATCTCCCTGTGCTATGCAGCTGCTTCCCACTAGCTTTCTATTTTACATTTGGTGGTGTATATTATGTCAGCGCCATTCCCTTACTTTGTCAGAGCTTACAAACCCCCTTACCCGTGTACTCAAGTCCATATCTACATCTGCGTCTTTATTCTTGTCCTGCCCCTAGGTTCATCAGAACCATTTCTTTTTTTTTTAGATTCCATATATATGTGTTAGCATACGGTATTTGTTTTTCTCTTTCTGACTTACTTCACTATGTATGACAGACTCTAGGTCCGTCCACCTCACTACAAATACCTCAATTTCCTTTCTTTTTATGGCTGAGTAATATTCCATTGTATATATGTGCCACATCTTTTTATGCATTCATCTGTCGATGGACACTTAGGTTGTTTCCATGTTCTGTCTCTTGTAAGTAGTGCTGCAAAGAACATAGTGGTACATGACTCTTTGAATGATGGTTTTCTCAGGATATATGCCCAATAGTAGGATTGCTGGGTTGTATGGTAGTTCTATTTTTAGTTTTTTAAGGAACCTGCATACTGTTCTCCATAGTGGCTATATCAATTTACATTCCCACCAACAGTTCCCTTTCTCCACACACTCTCCAGTATTTATAATTTGTAGATTTTTTGATGATGGCCATTCTGACTGGTGTGAGGAGATACCTCATTGTACTTTTGACTTGCATTTCTCTAATGATTAATGATGTTGAGCATCTTTTCATGTGTTTCTTGGCAATCTGTGTATCTTCTTTGGAGAAATATCTATGTAGGTTTTCTGCCCTTTGGATTGGGTTGTTTGTTTTTTTAATACTGAGCTGCATGAGCTGTTTGTACATTTTGGAGATTAATCCTTTGTCAGTGGCTTCATTTGCAAATATTTTCTCACAGTCTGAGGACTATCTTTATGTCTTATTTATGGTTTCCTTTGCGGAGCAAAGGATTTTAAGTTTCATTTCATCCTATTTGTTTATTTTTGTTTTAATTTCCATTTCTCTATGAGATGGGTCAAAAAGGATCTTGCTGTGATTTATGTCATGAAGTGTTCTACCTATGTTTTCCTCTAAGAGTTTTATAGTGTCTGGCCTTACATTTACGTCTATAATCCATATTGAGTTTATTTTTGTGTATGGTGTTAGAGAGTGTTCTAATTTCATTCTTTTACATGTAGCTGTCCAATTTTCCCAACACCACTTATTGAAGAGGCTGTCTTTCCTCCATTGTATATTCTTGCCTCCTTTATCAAAGTAAAGTTGACCATATGTGCATGGGTTTATCTCTGGGCTTTCTATCCTGTTCCATTGATCTATATTTCTGTTTTTGTGCCAGTACAATACTGTCTTCATTGCTGTAGTTTTGTAGTATAGTCTGAAGTCAGGGAGCCTGATTCCTCCAGCTCTGTTTTTCTTTCTGAAGATTACTTTGGCTATTTGGGATTTTTTGTGTTTCCATACAAATTGTGAAAATTTTTTTCTAGTTCTGTGAAAAATGCCAGTGGTAGTTTGATAGGGATTGCATTGAATCTGTACATTGCTTTAGGTAGTATAGTAATTTTCACAATGTTTATTCTTCCAATCCAAGAACATGGTATATCTCTCCATCTGTTTGTATTGTCTTTAATTCTTTCATCAGTGTCTTATAGTTTCCTGCATACAGGTCTTTTTTTTTTTTTTTTAATGGTTTTATTTATTTATTTATTTATTTTGTGGTGCGCGGGTCTCTCACTGTTGTGGCCTCTCCCATTGTGGAGCAGAGGCTGCAGCCATGGCTCAGTGGCCATGGCTCACGGGCCCAGCCACTCCGAGGCATGTGGGATCCTCCCGGACTGGGGCACGAACCCATGTCCCCTGCGTCGGCAGGCAGACTCTCAACCACTGCGCCACCATGGAAGCCCCTGCATACTGGTCTTTTGTCTCCTTAGGTAGGTTTACTCTTAGGTATTTTATTCTTTTTCTTGTAATGGTAAATGGGAGTGTTTCCTTAATTTCTCTTTCAGATTTTTCATCATTAGTGTACAGGAATGCCAGAGATTTCTGTGCATTAATTTTGTATCCTGCCACTTTACCAAATTCATTGATTAGCTCTAACAGTTTTCTGGTAGCATCTTTAAGATTCTCTATGTATAGTGTCATCTCATATGCAAACAGTGACAGTTTTACTTCTTTTCCAATTTGAATTCCTTTTATTTATTTTAATTCTATGACTGCTGTACCTAAAACTTCCAAAACTATGTTGAATAAGAGTGGTGAGAGTGGGCAACCTTGGCTTGTTCCTGATCTTAGTGGAAATGGTCTCAGTTTTTCACCATTGAGAATGATGTTGGTTGTGGGTTTGTAATATATGACCTTTATTATGTTGAGGTAAGTTCCCTCTATGCCTACATTCTGGAGTGTTTTATCATAAATGGGTGTTGAATTTTGTCAAAAGTTTTTCTGCATCTATTGAGATGATCATATGGTTTTTCTCCTCTAGTTTGTTAATATGGTGTATCACATTGATTGATTTGCATATATTGAAGAATCCTTGCATTCCTGGGATAAACCCCACTTGATCATGGTGTATGATCCTTTTAATGTGCTGCTGGCTTCTGTTTGCTAATATTTTGTTGAGGATTTTTGCATTTATGTTCATCAGTGATATTGGCCTGTAGTTTTCTTTTTTTGTGACACCTTTGTCTGGTTTTGGTATCAGGCTGATGGTGGCCTCATAGAATGAGTTTATGATTGTTCCTCCCTCTGCTATATTTTGGAAGAGTTTGAGAAGTATAGGTGTTAGTTCTTCTCTAAATGATTGATAGAAATAGCCTGTGAAGCCTTCTGGTCCTGAGCTTTTTCTTGTTGGAAGACTTTTTTTTTTTTTTTTTTTTTTTTTTTTTTTCTTTTTGCGGTATGCGGGCCTCTCACTGTTGTGGCCTCTCCCGTTGCGGAGCACAGGCTCCGGACGCGCAGGCCCAGCGGCCATGGCTCACGGGCCCAGCCGCTCCGCGGCATATGGGATCCTCCCAGACCGGGGCACGAACCCGCATCCCCTGCATCGGCAGGCGGACTCCCAACCACTGCGCCACCAGGGAGGCCCTGTTGGAAGACTTTTAATCACAGTTTCAATTTCAGGGCTTGTGATTGGTCTGGTATTTTCTATTTCTTCCTGGCTCAGTCTCGGAAAGTTGTGTTTTTCTAAGAATTTCTTCCAGGTTGTCCATTTTATTGGCATATAGTTGCTGTTGTAATGTCTCATGATCCTTTGTATTTCTGCAGTGTCAGTTGTTACATCTCCTTTTTCATTTCTAATTCTGTTGCTTTGAGTCTCTTCCCTATTTTGCTTGATGAGTCTGGCTAATGATTTATCAATTTTGTTTATCTTCTCAAAGAACCAGCTTTTAATTTTATTGATCTTTGCTATCCTTTCCTTCATTTCTTTTCCATTTATTTCTGATCTGATCTTCATGATATCTTTCCTTCTGCTATCTTTGGGATTTTTTTGTTCTTCTTTCTCAAATTGCTTTAGGAGTAAGGTTAGGTTTTTTATTTGAATTGTTTCTTGTTTCTTGAGGTAGGATTATTTTGCTGTAAACTTACCTCTTAGAGCTGCTTTTGCTGCATAGCATACATTTGGGGTCATTGTGTTTTCATTGTCATTTCTTCTAGGTATTTTTTGATTTCCTCTGATTTCTTCAGTGATGTCTTGGTTATTTAGTACTGTATTGTTTAGCCTCCATGTGTTGTATTTTTTACAGTTCTTTTTTCCTGTAATTGATATCTAGTCTCAGAGTACTCTGGTTGGAAATGATACTTGATACAATTCTGAATTTTCTTAAATTTACCAAGGCTTGATTTGTGATCCAAGATATGATCTATCCTGGAGAATGTTCCATGAGCACTGGAGAAGAAAGTGTATTCTGTTGTTTTTAATGGAATGTCCTAGAAATATCAATTAAGTCCATCTTGTGTAATGTGTCATTTAATGCTTGTGTTTCCTTATTTATTTTCATTTTGGATGAGCTGTCCATTGGTAAAAGTGGAGTGTTAAAGTCCCCTACTATGATTGTGTTACTGTTGATTTCCCCTTTCATGGCTGTTAGCATTTGCCTTATGTATTGAGGTGCTCCTATGTTGGGTGCATAAATATTTACAGTTGTTATATCTTCTTCTTGGATTGATCCCTTGATCATTATGTAGTATCCTTCCTTGTCTCTTGTAATGGTCTTTATTTAAAGTCTAGTTTGTCTGATATGAGAATTGCTACTCCAGCTTTCTTTTGATTTCCATTTGCATGGAATATCTATTTCCATCCTCTCACTTTCAGTCTATATGTGTCCCTAGGTCTGAAGTGGATCTCTTGTAGACAGCATATATATGGGTCTTGTTTTTGTATCCATTCACCCAGTCTATGTTTTTTGGTTGGAGCATTTAATCCATTTATATTTAAGGTAGTTGTTGGTATGTATGCTCCTATTACCATTTTCTTAATTGTTTTGGGTTATTATTGTAGGTCTTTCCCTTGTCTTATGGTTCCTGCCTAGAGAAGAAGTTTCTTTAGCATTTGTCATAAAGCTGGTTTGGTGGTGCTGAATTCTCTTAGCTTTTGCTTTTCTGTAAAGGTTTTAATTTCTCCCTAGAATCTGAATGAGATCCTTGCTGGTAGAGAAAACTTGGTTGTAGGTTTTTCCTTTTCATCACTCTAAATATGTCCTGCCACTCCCTTCTGGATTGCAGAGTTTCTGCTGAAAGATCAGCTGTTAACCCTATGAGGATTCCCTTTTAAGTTATTTGTTGTTTTTCCCTTGCTGTTTTTAGTAGTTTTTCTTTGTACTTAATTTTTGATAGTTTGATTAATATGTGTCTTGGCGTGTTTCTCCTCAGATTTATCCTGTGTGGGACTCTTTGTGCTTTCTGGACTTGATTGACTATTTCCTTTCCCATATTAGGGAAGTTTTCAACTATAATCTCTTCAAGTATTTTCTCAGTCCTTTTCTTTTTCTCCTCATCTTCTGCGACCCCTACAATTCGACCGTTGGTGTGTTTATTGTGTCCCAGAGGTCTCTGAGACTGTCCTCTATTCTCTTCATTCTTTTTTCTTTATTCTCCTCTGTGGTAGTTATTTCCAGTATATTATCTTCCAGGTCACTTTTCCATCCTTCTGCCTCAGTTATTCTGCTATTGATTCCTTCTAGAGAATTTTAAATTTCATTTATTGTGTTGTTCATCATTGTTTGTTTACACTTTCTTTCTTGAAGTTCCTTGTTAAACGTTTCTTGTATTTAATCCATTCTATTTCCAAGATTTTGGATCATCTTTACTATCATTACTCTGAATTCTTTTTTTAGGTAGACTGCCTATTTCCTCTTCATTTGTTTGGTCTGGTGAGTCTTTACTTTGCTCCTTCATCTGCTGCATATTTCTCTGTCTTCTCATTTTGCTTAACTTACTGTGTTTGGGGTCTCCTTTTCACAGGCTGCAGGTTCATAGTTCCCGTTGTTTTTGGTGTCTGCTCCCAGTGGGTAAGGTTGGTTCAGTGCGTTGTGTAGGCTTCCTGGTGGAGGGGACTAGTGCCTGTGTTCTGGTGGATGAGGTTGGATCTTGCCTTTATGGTGGGCAGGACCGTATCCGGTGGTGTGTTTTGGCGTGTCTTTGAACTTATTATGATTTTAGGCAGCCTCTCTGCTAATGGGTGGGGTTGTGTTCCTGTCTTGCTAGTTTTTTGGCATGGGGTGCCCGGCAGTGGAGCTCGTTGGTCATTGAGTGGAGCTGGGTCTTAGTGTTGAGACAGAGATCTCTGGGAGAGCTCTCACCCATTGACATTGTGTGGGGCCTGGAGGTCTCTGGTGGTCCTGAACTTGGCTCTCCCACCTCAGAGGCTCAGGCCTGACAGTCAGCCAGAGCACCAACACCCTGTCAGCCACACGGCTCAGAAGAAAA
Organism: Mesoplodon bidens; assembly: GCF_964165515.1. Lineage (NCBI taxonomy): Eukaryota > Metazoa > Chordata > Mammalia > Artiodactyla > Ziphiidae > Mesoplodon > Mesoplodon bidens. The sequence goes on along the minus strand of NC_138176.1, from coordinate 181,905,936 downwards.
AGGAGAAAATAAAAGAAAAATAAATAAATCAATAAATAGAATTAAATTAAATTAAAAAGTTATTTAAATAAAAAAATTAACAAGTAATAGAAAAAAGAAGACAGTAACCAAGCCAATAAACAAATCCACCAGTGATAACACATGCTAAAATCTGTACTAAGATAAACATAAAAATCAGAAAACTAGTCAGTTGCATATAGCAAATCCCAAGTCTATAGTTGCTCTGAAAGTCCACCGCCTCAATTTTGGGATGATTTGTTGTCTATTCATGTATTCCACAGACGCAGGGTACATCAAGTTGATTGTGGAGATTTAATCCGCTGCTCCTGAGGCTGCTGGGAGAAATTTCCCTTTCTCTTCTTTGTTCGCACAGCTCCCGGGGTTCAGCTTTGGATTTGGACCCGCCTCTGCGTGTAGGTTGCCTGAGGGCGTCTGTTCTTCGCTCAGACAGGACGGGGTTAAAGGAGCAGCTGCTCTGGGGACTCTGGCTCACTCAGGCCGGGGGGGAGGGAGGGGCACGGATGCCGAGGGAGCCTGCGGCGGCAGAGTCCAGTGTGACGTTCCACTGGCCTGAGGCGCGCCGTGCGCTCTCCTGGGGAAGTTGTCCCTGGATCCCGGGACCCTGGCAGTGGCGGGCTACACAGGATCCCAGGAGGGGCGGTGGGGATAGTGACCTGCGCTCGCACACAGGCTTCTTGGTGGTGGCAGCAGCAGCCTCAGTGTTTCATGCCCGTCTCTGGGGTCTGCACTGATAGACACGGCTCACGCCCGTCTCTGGAGCTCGTTTAGGCGATGCTCTGAATCCTCTCTCCTCGCGCACCCCAAAACAATGGTCTCTTGCCTCTTTGGCAGGTCCAGACTTTATCCCGGACTCCCTCCCGGCCAGCCGTGGTGCACCTACCCCCTGCAGTCTGTGTTCACGCCGCCAGCCCTAGTCCTCTCCCTGCAATCCGACCTCCGAAGCCCGACCCTCAGCTCCCAGGCCCGCCCGCCCCAGCGGGTGAGCAGACAAGCCTCTCGGGCTGGTGAGTGCTGGTCGGCACCGATCCTCTGTGCGGGAATCTCTCCGCTTTCTCCTCCGCATCCCTGTTGCTGCGCTCTCCTCCACAGCTCCGAAGCTTCCCCCCTCCGCCACCCGCAGTCTCTGCCCGTGAAGGGGCTTCCTAGTGTGTGGAAACCTTTCCTCCTCACGGCTCCCTCCCACTGGTGCAGGTCCCGTCCCTATCCTTTTGTCTCTGTTTATTCTTTTTTCTTTTGCCCTACCCAGGTACGTGGGGAGTTTCTTGACTTTTGGGAGGTCTGAGGTCTTCTGCCAGCGTTCAGTAGGTGTTCTGTAGGAGTTGTTCCACATGTAGATGTATTTTTGATGTATTTGTGGGGAGGAAGGTGATCTCCACGTCTTACTCCTCCACCATCTTGAAGTCTTCCTTGATCTTACTGTCTTTTGAACGTTAGAGTCCTTGTATTTCCTGCTCCAGGTCCAAAATACTTTGGCTTCACAAATTTGCATAGCCGAGTTTGCCGCATCTCTCTACATCTATGGTCATATATTACTTCCATATAGATGCCTCTCTGGCCACCCTCTCTGGCTAAAGCAGCCCCCAAACCAGATTATATTATGTATTACTACCTTATTTTATCACTACCCACAAGACCTCGGGCAGTTATTCTCTGCCTCAGTTTCCTCATCTGAATCTTATAAAAGTAGTTACATACCTCATAGGGTTGTTATAAGTGTTTAATAAGTTATTACATTTTCAAAGCTTTACAGTAAATGGCAAGTCCTATATAAGTGTTTGATACTATTATTGTTATTAGTATTTATTTATTTTCTTTCTTTTCCCACTTGAAATACAAATTCCAGGCATTATCTGTCTCGTTCATCACTTGCTGTTGGGATGTAGAACAGTAAAACACATACAAAGCCTTCAGTAAGTAATTGCTGAATGAATGAATGAAATATTTAACCATTCCTTTTGCCTTCACTGGCTTTTTTTCCTTTTACCAATTCCTCGGGTGAAGACGTTTCCTTGGCGTCAATCATTGGTTTTCTTGGCATTTTTCCTCTACCCTCACTCCTTTGAAGTGTTTAACTTGAAATATTTCTCTGGAATCAACTGTAGTCTCTGTGATGGGAGTTCCTATTACATCTTTAGCTCACACCACACCCCTAAGTTCCGTATCAAGGAGGCAGCTTTAAGTAGATGGAAATTTGGGGCGCAGGAGACCTGGAATAACATGTAAGTTCTGTGACTTTACTTGTTTTGTGACTCAGAGCAAATCACAACCTTTCAGGAGACTATATTCTCTTATAGGTAATAATTATTAATCTCTTCCTTCCATTACAGAGAGTGCATTTAAACAAAGAGTTAACAGATGTGAAAGTATTCTGTAAATTGTAAAATAGTATATATAATTTTGAGGTATTACCAAATACCTTGAACAGGCTATTTCTACAAATATACCCTGCTGTTATCTTACATTCAACATAGTTAAATTAACTTCCTTTTTCCCAAACTGAATTCTTATTGACTCCAGTTTCTCTTATTTTGCATATCCAATCACTAAATACTTCCAGTTTTCTCTCTGTGATGTGTCTAAAATTTTCTTTCTGCTCTCTGTTCTCCCAGACATAAGCTTTCTTCAGTTTATATCTAGGTTGTTACTACACTCTACTAGCTGGGATCTCTGTCTCCAGTATCTTTTTTCTCAGTCAGTCTTCTCAGATAAGTTCATTTCAATTTTCCCAAAACACCATTTATCTTCAATTTATATTCCTGCTGTAACACATTACCACAAATTTAGTGCCTTAAACCAATAGAACTGGTTATTTTTCAATCCTGTAGATCAGAAGTCCAACTTAGGCTTCCCTGGGCTAAGATCAAGGTTTCAGCACTGAGTAAATAATAAGGTGTTGGCAAGGTGACATTCTTTTCTGGAGGCTCTCTGGGAGAATCCATTTCCTTGTCTTCTCAAGCTGCTATAGGCCACCTTCATTTCATGGTTTATGGCCCCTTTCCTTGTCTCAAATCAGTAACTATGGGTCACGTCCTTCTCAGACTACAGCTTTGACCAAAGCTGGGAAAGCTCCCTGCTTTTAAAGGCTCATGTGATTAGACTGAGTTCACCGGGCTAATCAGAATCATGTCACCAGATCAAAGTCTGTAATTTTAATCACACCTGCAATGTCCCTTTTGCCATGTAAGGCACCATATTCACAGGTTCCAGGGATTAGGACATGGACATCTTTGGGGCACGGGGGGCACTATTCTGTTTATCATACCAATTTATGGTATGGATCCCCTGATCAAGAACTTTAAATGATTGCCTATTACTGATTAATGTGAAGTTTATCTTAGCATGGCTTTGAAGAGCCTTCAAACTAAATTCTAAACTATTCCCAAATAGAGATCCTATACTACTGTCAGGGTGGTCTCCCTTACATACCTTTAACATGCTATGATTGTCCTGATTATTCATTTGAAATATCCTACAGTCCTTCCTTTGCTTATCAAAGTCAGGTCAATCTTCCAAGTCAAGTTAAAGTCTCCCTTCCTCAATAAAAGCTTCCCCATTGACATCACCTTTCTCTAAATTGTTTGATCTGATACTATTTAGTATCTATGGTGGACTTCTGTTGTTTGCCTGTTCAGAATTCATTTATTCTTCCTCTAATAATAGCTCTCTGATTTTCCTCTGTGGGAAAAATTTCTCCCATTAGATACAAACTTGGTGGCTTTTCAACTACAGTGTACTGGTCACCTGGCCAAGAGGTGAGCCTGTGATCCCAGCTAAGTAATCAGACACTGTCTCCCTTGACCACATGCAGCCAAGAACTAAAAATAGTTGGAGTTCACACCTTCAGGAAGCAGTGCACTGCTAACTAAATCATTAGAACTTCTCTGATTCTTTGGCTTTTATTTTAATTCTATCGAACCCCCTATATCTTTCTCACAAATTTCTTCTTGGTTAAGCGAGAGTTGTTTTTGTTCCCTAAAAACCAAAGAACTCTAACTACTAAAGCCTTGCATTATTCTTTATATGTCCCCATAACTTCAAATTCCTCTTCTAAGTTTCTTGAAAACCACAGTACATTTTATACTTCTTTTGAATACTCTATACCCCTTATACATTACTAGATACACAAAAAAAGATACAAAAAAAGATTTTCAATAAATATTGATTGACTGATTCATAAACCATTAATTTTTATCATTTTTTACCAGAATGTGAATTAATCCTGATGGCAAGTTGAGGGCAAGGAATATGACATGTATTTCCTTGCTATCTATCCTGCCATCCAGAGAAAAAGAGAGTAAATAGAAAATCATTGCTCCCTTCTGATAGATTGACTGGAAAAGTCACCATTCCACTGATATCTTAATGTATATTTCCTATATTTCCAATGACTATAACCACGCCCTTACCCAAAGCTTTGTATCATCCTGTCACATGGCCTCCTTTTCGCATGTGTTGGATCCATTAACAATACCTGCATTATATTAGCTTCGGCTGTGCTTATTTCTTAATAGGCACATGGCACTAAAGGCTCATACAAAATTTTTGGAAGACTTTTCCAAAATATTTCTCTGAATTCAAATAAACTGAATGTCATAACTGTGTTTGGTTTTATATGATGGGTAGTTACCATTAGCTGGTTATCAGACAGGATTTTTTTAAAAGATCCATATTTTATGTCTCCTCCTTAATGAATCCATGTTTGGATCCTAATGAATAGCACTTATGTTTTATAATGTCTTGTGACCATTTGGGGAGAAATATGTTCTAGAATTGACCAAATTCAGTGCCTACAGTTTCTTCTTTTTAAAAAATTGTGATAATCGAAGTCTGGTTTTCCAGAATTTTTTTCCTTCTGCATAATGCCTTCAAAATGGCCAATTCTGTCACTGTTGTAAAAAGTTTAGGGTAATCCTCTCTGAAATCACTTGAAAGTGAGCCATTCTGCACCTTCCAGAGGATGATACCAGATTTTTGGCCTGAGATACAAGAAGGATGGAGTTGAATTTAATTGAATGGAAACATTGTGGAAGGAAAGACTTTTTAGGGGACTGTCAGTTATTGAACATGTTATGTTTTAATGTCCAGTGTATATCCAAGTGGATGGGTAGTTTGATAGGTCATTGGATAATGAAGTTTGGAAATCAGGGAAAGTATCTAGCCTAGGAATAATCAGTATATAGATGGCTATTAAAGGCAGAAGACTATATGAAATAAAGAAGGGAGTGGATACACAGAGAAAAAGTTCTGTAATTGAGATCTGGGAGCACTCCAGCATTTACAAATCAGTGGTGGGGGATGGAAGATATTAAGGAAGATCCAGCATGAGACTGAAAACGGGTGGAAAACCAGAAGAGTGTGACATCCTGTAAGCCGAGTGAGAAGTGTTTCAAGGAGTTCTTTTCCTTAATTAACCCTCTGAGTTCTCAGACTTCAAATAGAGTCAGTCTGATGGTTCTGTGAGATCCCAAGAATTTCATTTTACAGGAATTTCTGTTTCTCCCCCACAAAATTCCAAACTAAATCTCAGACTAACTCCACATGATGGTTCTGCTGCCCTGACATGGCCAGGGCTGTGGTAGAATCGGGGATCAGAAGACCTTGTTTCTCATGCCAACTTCATCTTTTACTACCACTGTGACCCTGGACAAATTGGTTTACCTCCTTGGAAAATGGTCATAGCTATGCCTCCCTGCCCTATCCACAGGCTAATGAAGTGGTCCAAGGAGCTAATAAATGGGCAAAGTATCCTATAGGTTTTGAAGCATGTACTTCGGAAGCCATTACTGTGTTGGAGGTTCAGAGGGATGATGTTTCCTGCCCTGAAGGCTTGGGAAAGCCAAGCCTCTTGGTTGGCAGATGCTGAGGGAACCATGGGACATGCTTCTGGCTGATGTGTCCTTCCAAAAGTTACTTCTCAATAGGATATTTATTCTTTTTAGAAATATTTTTAAAAATATTCTTTAAAAATATTCTTAAAAAAAAATACTAACCCCCAGAATTTTATAATTAATGTGATTCCTTATATTTCAAAGAGATTCTTCACTATGGTAGGCCATAAAATATGATAAATTTATATAATGCTTTCCCAAACTAAAACCATATGTCTTTATGTCTAAGCACATTATAGTCTTGTCACTGCTTTTAAGACCTTTAATGTAGTATGGAAAAAAAGAAAACAAAACAAAAAGAAAGAAAGAGACTAAACTTATCAGTGACATTTTTAATGCAAGGTGTTTTATTTTTCAACTTTGTTTTTTTCCAGTTTCCAACAAAAATAAATAAAAATTAATAATATCTTGTAAAGTATCTATATTCTCCTTCAATATCTTAAGGTACGCTATTATCAAAGCTGATATTGAATACAAACAAATTGATACAATTCAGTACTCTGATAAAATTCATTGTCAAATAAGTTACTTTAAACTGCATGCGATACAACTTTATGTTCCATGGCATCTTTAATATAAACTGTATATCAAAATGGCTCTTCAAAATGCAATTACAGAGTGCAAAAAAAGCAGAGAGAAATTCACTATCTTACATTTAACCTCATCCAGTTTGAATAACAGGTATGTTTAGATAAAATTATTCTTCAGTCAAAACATTAAAAATGTACTCCAGCAGCACTGCATATACCAGTTGTTACTCCTCCTTTTCCCATACGAATACGAGTAGAAAAAAATCAGAAAGTATTGGGCAGCAAATTAAACACATTTTTTCCAGAAGTCTACTGACAGACTATTGCGGCAAAAATGGCAAAATGGATCAGACGTAAGTTTTTAATAACTGCATTATTGAATTCAACAGAAATTAGAGGCTAGTATCATGTATTTGCTACATAAAAATTGATTTGATACCTCACGGCAGTTGAATTAATCTAATTCTCTTCTCAAGGACTCAAAAATAAAAATCTGTCCTACCAGTGCACCATTTCTCTCCCCTTGCATTGACTTTGGCAGAGAGATAAGAGCAAAAGAATGTCCAAAAGAATAGTAGCATTTGATTGTATTTTAAATATTTAATATATTACACAAATCTTAATTATGAGGTTATATCTTTAGTACCAATCTTAGAACTTTACCTCTTTGGTTATAGAGTATGTCTACTGGGTTACTTTGTGGCCTTGGTGGGAAGCCACAAACTATGGATTTATGAATTGGATTTGCATTTATTCTCAATACGGTGGGTATAGATAGTCCTTTCTAGAAATATATACAGTGAGAAATCTATAAAATAAGGAAAATAGACTAAATGTGAGCCAAAATATTTCCATTGTTTGTAGGAAACATGAGTTGCTAGCAATCTTTTTTTTTTTAGCAATCATTTTTTATGTTTGTTCAGCATCAACCTCATTAAAACTATTATTTTTTTACTAATTTTCTCCCATAAAAGCAATCTGTGTCATACCTCTTTTATTATTTAATATGCATTTATAAATAAATATTTAACTTTTACAGGGGTTAGTTTTTAAATAAAGATTAAAAAACACCCCAAACTATTATTTACAATTAGTTATGTAATATGAATTGAGATGCTTAAGATAAGCCAATATGACTCCATTTTGTAACAAAATAAATGGATTGCAGCTGATTTCTTGGTTAGTCAATAAATTTTCTTTGAAGCAATCAAGGTCACTCAAAATATGCAGACCTCCTTTACATACAGTAGATATCAATAAGTATGTGTAGGATTTAAAATGTATTTTTACACAGCACATTTGACTTCAGCTCTATTAGTGGGAAATAGAAATATCCTTTTAGATCTCTTTAGACTGTATATAGAATTATTGTCTTATATCACACTTTAAAATAATAATTAGTCCATCAAATTTTGGACTATGATTTAATCTTAGAATTCTTCAGCCAAGTCCCTACAGAAATAAATACGCTTGAAAAGAAGCACAGATCTTGGCTTCACATGTGGATTTCTGTAATTGCCTCATGAGCAGTTACCTAGCATAAATGTCATACTAAAAAAAAGAACATTGTGAAGCTATAAATTATCTACTATTTACATAAAAGATGGTATAAAATTAAGTTCTCAATTCATTTTCTTAAGGAGAATCTGTTAGATGGATGACTAATATACGTAGCAGTTGTGGTTGGGAATAGGGAATCGTGCACCTTCTCTCCAGGCAAACAGTGAGTTATAGCCAAGGATGTGTGTGGAGGGAGCAGAGCCCTCCAGGGTTTAGTCTGTTTCAAATATGTAGTGTTTAGCACGTGATCTATATTTGCTTCTCCCCAATTCCCACAGCATTACTGTTTTGACACATGGCACAGTGGTGCCAACTCATACATCAGACTATGATATAGTCAAACCAACTATCATTGATTCGAGGAGTTGAAATATATACTTATTAAATTGATTCGACCATATATTTAGGCTTATAGAAACCTGTCACTTGCTGACACTTCCTGAACAATGAACTGGGCATTGCTCACTCCTATGCATTGTACAGCAGGCAAAAAAGCTTTCAATAAGGCACTTAGCCCAGGAAATGATTTCTTAGAAAAATATCCGTTTTCTTTCTATAGTAAATATTTTGTGTACATTATATATTAGCAAACAGTCTGTCAAAAATAAAACAAAAATAAAAACTCTTCTTAGTATATTAAAATACATCATTGTTGACTTAACACATGACCCCACATAAATATTATTAATAAAATAGGAATATTAACATAACCAGGTATGCAGTGCATCCCTGCCCATAAGTTTAATGGCACCATTCAGACTTGTGGCAATGCTGGATCCCCTGAGGTCACTCTTTCATATTCCTTCTTTGGTTCTTTACTTTTTCGATTTCTGTACCTAGAAATAATCAGAAATTAAACCGTTAACCCTGAAGTTAGCAGTAATAGGATCAAAGTATGTTAACAAAAGAAACAAATATATGGACGCTAAAGGTACATTAGCACAGTGTTTCCAAAATGTCAGAGGTGAATAGGTTTAGGCTGGATGCTAGAGAAGAAGGGGGGAGGAAGGGGTAGTTTCTCTGAACAAATAATTTTGGGAGGAAACGGTGAAATGCTGTTAAAGGACTTCTCAAAGGCTTTCACATGATCATGAAAATTGTAAAATTCCAGGAGAGCATGTGACCACGTTTAATCCTGGCCTGTTTTATCCTTTTTTTTATTCTCTCTGTCTTTTCTTCCTTCTTTCCTTCCTTCCTTCCTTCTTTTTCTTTCTTTTCTTTCTTTCTTTCTTTCCTTCTTTCTTTCATTCTACTCATCACATTGATATAATGCTATCACCAATAATAATGAAAATAAATCGGGCACTTATTAAGTGACAGACAATGTTCTAAATGCTATATATCCATTATTTATTTTATCCTCACACTTACCATTATCATCCTCATTTTACAGATGAAGAAAATGAAGTACAAATGGGTTACATAACCTGGTCAAGTTCTCCCAGCTAGGATTCATAAATCTATCGCGATTCAGAATCTTCATTCACTCATTCATTAAAGCTATCTTCCTAATATTTTGAGTTCATTTTCTACCCATTTTGAAGATGAAGCATGTAGCCTTAAGGAAACTGCATAATGTTTTTGCTTAGTGGAAGAATATGATTAGAAAACGTTTGTTTAGCCTTGATTTAGCTACTTGTCAACTAGATGAGCCAGGACATGTCAATTTACTTCTCTGGATCTTACTTTCCCATCTTTATAAAAGAAAGGATTGCAGTCAAAGACCTTTCAGGTGCATTTCAGTTTTAATAATATTCAGTTATGTGATCATAACCAATTAAAAAGGCATTATAATTTGGTGAATACTTAGACTCAAGCATGGACCAAATAAATTTAATCTTATAAAAGTAACACTTTTGGAGCTTCAAAAGTAGGAGTGCATTACTGTCAGCAGAAATAAAATAAAATTCACTCAAATCTACACTGAAAAATCTGCACCACTTCCAAAATAAGAAGGATGTTATGGAGGCATTTTAAAGGCAGCTATTATTAACTAAGTCATTCTATTCCTATACCCTGGTCCTAAGCCTAAAAACTGGCCAATCTGATATACTGTCAGTAGTTCGGTGCCCACTCTATATTTTCGCAGTTATCAGCACATATCAGTACGGCACTGTACATGAAGATGGAGTGTTGAAGATGGAATTTTGGGGGACTGACATGAACCAATTTTTAAAAGTCAGCTCTTATAATTATCTGGACACTCGTTTCTACTAGTCCAGATGTTCCGCTGCTAAAACTTCTTTATAAATATCGTTAGTGCAGAGTCTATCTTATCCCACTAAATAATACTTTGCCATATTTTTACCCAGTTTGTAAGTGTGGATTGTATAAAAGTAATTTACAAAAGCAGAGTGTTAAAACAAAAACAAAAACACTGGCTTACCATCTGCAGAAATAGTATACAGAGCCAGCAACTGTGATGAGGAACAAGATAACAAGAATCACAGTCAAAGCCACATATTCTTTGCTCAGAGGCTTTTGGACGGTTAAAAAGAAGTGCTCACATCGGACACCAGTGTAACCCACTTCACACCTAAAGGACAATGCAAGAGAAAGATCAGTTATTTAAGAAAGAAATCATGGTTCTGAATTAGTTTTGTAAGAGCTAATCTTACAATGTAATGCAAGATACTGACAAGGTTTGCCAAAAGTTGTAAAGATGAATTCAAAGACTGACCTTAAAGCTGGCCCAACTTGGATAAAAGAGGCCCACACTGCTCTCAAGCTCAACTGCTGTATTAGAATGATAGTCTGGTTCAACTGGCAGGGTGGCTGACAATGGTGGTTTGTAAGTTTGAAGTGCTTTTTGTCTAAGTCAGTGGAATCGATTCTTATAACAATGGCTGACATATAAGTCCAGATTAAAGGCTAAGCTACTACTGTGGTAAGTATGAGAAAAAGGCATGTGAAGCCCTGCCCATTCTGCAGCCCTGAAGCATCCGTACAATTTGATAACTGCTGTTTGTTCTACTATTTGTTCCCTAACTTTAAAAAAACTCACTCAATAAAGTTTCTAATAGTACACATAAACTGCATGCTAATAGTACATATAAAAGGCAGCCCATGGAAACAATAGAGTATTACAAAAATAAAAAAGAGAGAGAATGTGGATTTTTAAAAAACTGTTTTTGTTTGCTTGTATTTGGCATATTACCTGCAGTGACTTTCACTCATGTCTACCAGGTAGATGCACTGTCCATGAAAACAGTAGCCATTCATGTCAGAGCTACACTTTGATATTGACACTTGAGCCACACGTGGATTATCTTCTGTCCGAACTGTGAAAGAAATAGAAAGTGGAATATAGTCTGTTGCTTTCTTTGAAGAATTAATCACCCTTTCATAATAGTAACCACTGAGCTACTGGAACAAAGCAGGTCATGCATTTTCAGGACAAAAAGTCACTCTAGTTGTCACGCTCCCTAGACCAATAAACAAACACTGGACCCCCAAAGGAAAATGGCCAACAGGCTAAACAAAACAAAATAAAACCTGGGGGTAAAATTCTCAAACGACAGTGTTTAAGGATAGAAAAGGTAAGCTGAAGACACACACACACAAATCATGATCCTTCACAGTTATTCACTTATCCAAACAAAGTGTGTATAATTTTTTCAAATCTCAAAATAATTCTGACATTCATTACTCCCAAAGCAATTGCAAACTGAATCCATTAATTAATTAAAGAGAGCTTAAATCTATAGTGGGTTTTAAGCCAGCAAGGCTTGTTTTGGTGTGCATTCCCAAACTTTCGGGTTCAGGAAATCAATCACAGTCTCTAACGATGAGACCTGGACATGAACTAGACAAACCTTGAGCTATAAATGCCTCGGTTACACAAATACAACAATGAAAATAGTAGCCTCTTTAGAATAGTGTTGCAACCTACACATAAAATTCACTTTAGAATGTTTTAATTACTAAAATGTGAAGGATCTTTATGAAATAACCAAACAAATCATCTTGATTGTAATACTCTTGTTCAAATAGCCAAAAATAGGGAGTGAAGCACACCAAACTTCTAGAGAGCACAAAGAGGAGGGACAAGAAAGGAGGTGAAGTTGTTGCAGGTAATGCTCTGGTTCCTCAGGAAAACTCTGGACTCAATAACTCAGAGTGAATATAAAGCAGATGTCTTTCTCTCTCTCTCTCTCTCTCTTTTTTTTTTTTGTGCCTAGGTGCTATTACTTTTATTTTATTTTTAAATTTTATTTCTTTTATTTTTAATTTATTATTATTATTATTTTTTTTACTAGAGTATAGTTGCTTTACAGTGTTGTGTTAGTTTCTGCTGTACAACGAAGTGTATCAGCTATAAAGCAGATCTCTCTTGAACCACATTCAGAGTACTCTGGGCCCCAAAGATAAGACCATGCACCACTTATCTTTGTAACCCTATGCCTAAGCACAGTGTTTAGCATGTATTAAGTACCCCATAGAGTTTTCTGAATGAATGCTGTAACTCAAAATAAAAGACATCATTTTCTCCTTTTACAAAAAAATAACAACAAAATATATTGACTGTCTACTGTGTACAAAGTTTATATTTTCCTGTTTTGCCTGGGATCCAACTCCTCACAATGGTTTCTCAGCGACGCTCTGAAATGACCAAAGGGAATCTGATTTTCTTTGTTCTCTATCTCTTTAAGATCAAATCTTTATATATATAACTAGGTGCTCAGTCCCTCTGCCTCCAGTTATTCCTTTATATAATTTTTCCAGATCCCTAGTTCACTGGGTTCTTTTGTTAATACAGCAGCTATTTCCCCCCCTTTTTTTCCACTATCACATATTTATAGTCTTTGAGTTACATTTCTGTTAAGAATGTGTAATTCTTTGATGCAACATTGACAAACCTGGGCTTACCTAAAGCTGTGCAGTTATCTTCGGACTCTCCTGGGATACATGAAGGAATCACAGTTGTACTGAGAACTCCTTGTAGAAGATGGAAACCTATTTATGGAGAAAAATCAAATATATAACTAATGCTTCAAGGAAAGAAACCTTAACCAGATTTCCACATAATTATAGTATTTATAAAGTTCTTTTAATTATTTCAAGAATTTGATCCATCGAAACCATAAACAAAATAATTCATGGAAACAGGCATATCACTGAAAATAAATGAACCCCCAGCTCTTCTGTCCAAGGGTAAAAGTCCTGGCATTACATTCAGAGTTACAGATTTGACCTACTCTAAACATTTCACAGTAACCTTTTCAAATACCTGATTTTAAAGATTGATTTCTTAAGAAGTTTAGCCATTGGAAAATTGGAAAATTTCCACAGTTTTACTTCATGATGTGTTCAGAGCAATGCTCCAAGGTAGAAACCATCACAAAGAAGGTTTCAAATAAAACTCAGCTTCTATTTATGGTCACAACTAAACAGGACTCTCAACCGAAGATACATCAGTTATTGATTTAAGTACCTAAGTTACTCTTTGCATTACACATTAAAATCCATTTTAATGAATAAAATGTAATCTAAGTAAAGTCAGAATATATCTTATCTAATATGGAAAGGAACACACATGCTAGAGGAACCACACTGTGCCAAAGAATCCAGTTTCTGTCAGCCCAGTAAGAGTTTAAACAAGGCATTTCATGGTGTTTCTCCACTGAAAAGATAAATGTTGGGAAACAGGCACCAGAAGGATTCAAGTAGTGTTCTGAATTGCGTAGAAAGAATGAAAGAATCCTTTTAATTGCACGGATGTTGACTGAAAAGAGTTTTACTCTTCTTAGGAGTCATGTAGTTGCTCTTCACTCTTCCAGGCTATATGAGTAACTGTTATATAAGAAACATTACTTGTGATGGTGATAGTAGTAGGCAGCAGTTAACATTTCTTGCCCACGTACTGTATGTGGGCATGGTTCTACCCTCCTTACCTATACTATCTAATTTAATCTACTCAGTGACTCTTTGAAGAAGATACTACTGTTCTCCCCATTAGACATATGAGAAAAGTGAGTTAAGTAACTTTCCCAAGAGTACATAACAATGTTGTTAATGGGCTGCATTACAGAATCTGGCAACAGGCAATAATACTAGAGTATAATGGACATCACAGGGAACAAACTCAGATAAATGTAACTGAAGCAGAGTATTTAACCCCATAGGGAGGCAACAAAGTATGTGGAAAGGCAATCTGGGAGAAAACTTGAGCTATGTAATTTTGGACAAATTAATTAAATTCTCTGGATCTCCATTTTCCCTAGTTTATAGAGTTTGGGAGAGAATTAAATGAAATTATATTTTTCTGAAACATCTAACATACCAGAGACTCATTAATGTTCCATGCCACTCAACATCTAGCCTCTGGTTTTAGCAGTAGTATATGTGGGTAGTGCCCTCTACTGGTCTATAGCAATGTTATAAATCTCTCTGTACTTTGGTATTTTAAAGGATAATTAATCCATGTAATAAAGAATTTTATTTTATTTTTTCACAATCAGAGGAGGTATGTTAAGAAAATTGCATATGATTTGGGTAAAACTGAAATTAAAAGCTAAACTACACATAAGCATCAGAATTTGCAATTTCTTAATGTTTCAAACTTGACACATAACAATCCTGTGAAGTAGTTATTAGCCCCAAACAACCTCAGCGTTAAATTACATGTCTGGTCCAAGACCAATTATCTAGGGACCATAGAAGATAAGAGTTAGGAGTCCATCTTTGGACATCAAGCCTCATAACCCTTCAGTGATTTGAAAAGTTTAGAAATATCTCCTCCCCACTCCATAGTTCTCCTACAATATAAATGATGCTTCAATTGCTCTTATTGGGGAAAAAAAGCTTCTTTTTTAAATGACAAAAAAAATGGCTAAAGTTTGGATTCCATTATCAGTTGAACAGAGATAGAAAAGGATAACTTTGTCCACATAGCTTTCTAGGGTGAATTAGCTAGATTCTCATCCAAGCCAATTTTGTTCTATTTCTCAATATAATTTTGCCATACACTTTCACTATTGAAGAATTACCTCCCTTTAACTTATACAGTCTGCTCAACACAAAGTGGAGTCCTAGATGTGTGTTTGTATATCCCTGACACTCCTATGCCTCCATGCTTCTTCAACTAATGGGAGGAGATATTACCGATTCTCCCACTGCAAAAGGGCCATTGTGCAAATGCACATTTCTCTCTTTGCAAAGGATTGTTTCTTCATCCTTTGCAGAAATCAGATACTAGCCTTTCCTGTTCAGAATTGCTTACAAATGCAACCTGCGACTATTATAGAATCCAGCTAATTGCTTTGAGGTGTTGTTTATTAGTCTTTTTTTTTTTTTCTCAAAGATTTTTCGTATTGTTAGTTTTTCCACTGTTGGAAACTTTGTTCCAGTTAGTCAGGCCACAGTGAAATATTTGCCTTTGTGAATTAAAGAATATTCAGGGAAGGGCGTGCCTCCACAAAAACTGGGCTGTCCTAACCTGTGACACTCTCTTGGACATAGTCCATCACTCAGGATGGTTTCTGTGAGACTTGGTACATTAATCCAACATTTGGGTATTTTACAGATGGAATTGTAAATAATTTTAAATGCTATTCTCAAATGAAAATGTTTACACTACAGTTCCATCATAGATGCATGTAGCCAATAAACTATCAAAATTGGTTCTAAATCGTGTGTCCAGCTACAAAGCTCTATTGCCTAAAAGCAGTGGACCTCAAGTTTTTCTCAACCTCACCTCTGGCCCAGGGCTTTGCAAAATGGGGTAGAGGAGTAAGTGGGAATGATCAAAAGATCGAAAAAGTCCACCCATGGAGAATTTTGATATCCAGCACCCTGTCACCCTTATAAATCACTACTCATTAAAGTCATACAGGGAAGGAATAGATGCTAAAGTCCTATCCATATATTTCCTTAATCTTTCAGTTGTTCATGACTTAGTGTTATTTGAACATAATGATCTCTCTGTAATTCAAATGCAAATCTTATATTTGAGTTTTCAATCTTGACCATGGGTCCCTGCTAAGAAAATAATTCCCTGTGATATTAAAGATTTTAGATAGGGTCAGTGTGTCAGAAAACAGATCTGCTAGCAAGCTCTACATTGGTAACTAAGATATAGAGGAATTCTGTGCTAAATGATAATCTGTAAACTCAAAACTGGCCATTGGAACTTCTGCTTCAATAATGTTATGAAAACAAAACTCCCTTTGGAGGCCATTATTCCTGTCAAATTTCCAGATGGGTTTCAGTAATCTAAAGCTCACCTGTTCATCTCTCTACCTTCATGTTTCAGAGATTTGTTTCCGTGAAACCTCAAATGTGCCAGCAGGAAGTGACACCGGTGACTCACAGCATACATATCACCTGTACTCCGTGGGTCAGGGCCGAGCCTACACCTTGCACAATACTGCGGACAGGGCGTGGGAGCAGTTGAGTACCATCACCCCAGTGGGGCGAGCACTAAGTAAGAAGTGCTTGCCTGATAATCAGGAGGAATGCCAGATGTAGAAAGCATCCTTTTTATTGTATATGGTTTCTTTTGTCCTTGCTTCCTTATGGCCACACTGAGGGGCCATCTCGAAGGAGGCTGAGATTTGGTGACTGGCTGACCAAGCCTATTCCTCAATAATCAATTGCAATTCTCAGAGATAAAATGGCTTTCCTGAATAACAATCAAGCAAATAAAAATGACCCAAAATAAAATGAGATAGGTTACAGAATGAAAAGAATGCACCTTATTTTCCCAATTTCACCTTTTAGGCTATTAGACTGGAACAGCAAATTCATAATGAATCACAGTATTTGCCCAACCCCAAAACAGGCAGCAAAATCTGCTTTGTTCACACTTTTGCTGTGGTCACATGCCTACCTATTTATGGACTGTTAGTTTTCTACCTTCTTCCAGGGCAGTCTGTAATTTTAGGATTTGTCTGTAACATAGTAGGCTTGTTAGGTCTTGAATACTTTCAAGGAGTGAATATGCTTTTACCACTTCCAGATGCCTTTTTGTCTCAAATCCACTATTAGATAAAGTCCTGCTCCACTTCGTTAAAATAACTGTAAACTAACACATCAGACACTAAAAATAACTATTGTCAGTACTTTCTAGTAACAGCCTATGTTTTCAGAGAATAGAATATATATATATATGTGTGTGTGTGTGTGTATATACATATATATCATAATATATATATATCTATATATCACAAATCTTGCTTCCTACCAGCAATCATTTTCTTCCTACAGGTTTTCAACATTAACCTTATCACTAAGCTTCATTAAAGTAAAAGCCAACAACTATTTGAGATAAAAACAGGATAACAGGGTGAAACCAGAGGTTGATATAATAATGGGTTACAAATAAGTCTTTAAGTTTGAGTTTCAAATATAGCCATAAGATCTTCCTTGTCAAGTGTCAAGAAAAGATTTAATACGCCATGTTTTTCAGTTCAGAGACATTAAACTAAACTCTTCAATTTTGGTAGTAATTTCTAAATCATACTTCAAAGTGCTCATATATTTTACTGATCATACAATACTATACTTAATGCTCTCATAATGCAGGAGAAATCGTATCAACTATTGTATAAAGGATACAATTTGTACTAATCTACGTGTTTTGGAATTTTGTGACTAAAAGCTCTAAATATGGAACTTGCCCCTCCTAAAACCAAAGATTCATCTCTATAGTATTATTTCAAATGATCTATTGAAACTGTATTTTTTTTCTTTAAGATAATGTTACACAGGAGGGTCTTTTTAGAACCTTTTCTATCTTCACTCCCTTCCATCATGCTTCTCACACTATCCCTATTGACCCAATTCAGAAATTTAAATTACTATTATATTATTGTCTCAAAAAATCTTCTAAAGGAGCAACAGTTTGGATTATAAGTGTTTGTCATTTGCCTTTTTTCATTATGGTCATATTGTGTACTACAGCTTTGAAAACTTAACGACATTTTTAGAAGCATATTGTCTATCATATCTTTCATTCTTTATAGAAGCCTATTGCCAAAAATGAATTTGCAAAAGGATAGAGTTAATCAGTAAGCATCAAAAAAAAAGAGGAGACAATGAGTACATAAAAGATAATTTTAAAAGCCTTAAAGTTAATTACACTTCATTCCGAGAATCTGTGTAATGCACCTAGCATAATGGAAGGTGCTAAGAAATTTTATTTTGTGAAAATATATTTATTTGGTTAACAGTGGAGACTTAAACTTTCGTGAGAAGCACAAGTTCATCTGTAGTATGATGGTAGGGTGGGAATGGCTTAATTACACTTGATAAATGGGAAAGAAGGAGAGCAGCTTAGCTCTCTTATACTTACTTTTAGTAACTACGTGTCTCTAAGAATATTTGTTCAATAAATATCTACTGAGATTTTTCTATATGCAAGATACTGAACGAGCTGCTGAAAGGAAAACTGATGCAAAGGACATAGCTCCTGTTCTAACTAGAGTTAATGAGGCTAGACTCCAGGTGGTGGCGAGAGAAAGAGAGAATTCATAGAAGACACCGAGTTTCCGGCCAGAAAATACCAAGGAAGGTGGTGCCATTAAAAGAGTCGATAACATAGGCAGGACAGCAGGTTTGTGGTGGCATCTGCAGCTAGTAGACATGAAGGAGGACATAATGTGAGAAGGAATTTGAGGTTTTAGTTCATATATCATCTATTTATATTTATGAGGCACTTGGGAAAACACATCTTGAGTAAAACAATAAGAATGGAGTTGATGGAGTCTATTTGAAAATCATATGAGGAAATATCACCTTTAAAGGCATAGGAGTCATTCAAATGTTCCACGGGAAATAGTACGCAATGGAAAATAATAGAACTTTGGGAAATAGGTGATAAGGAGTGGATAGAAATGGCCAAGGAATTTGAGGAAAAAAGGGAGTTCAGTCTTGCGGGAGCCAAGAGAGCAGAATTACAAAAGGAGGCATGGGGTGGTCGGCAATGCAATGATTGAAGAAAGTATGAGTGACTCCATCATAAATAAGATTCGTCATTATTCAGAGAAAATAGTGTTAAAATCAGCAATAAAAATTGCTAAGTTGATTTTTTTAACACTAGAATTGGTTTTATATTTGCATCCAGCTTACCATTAATATGAATTTTATTTGTCTTGGTAACTCAAGCACTGATTATTCAAACTGTGAACTATGAGTGGCAATGTGTTATAGCAATGGAAAACACATTAGCTAATGCTTCTCACCCTGGAATAATTTTGTCAACCAGGGACACTGAGCAATGTCTGGAGACATTTTTGGTTGTCACAACTGAGGGTGGGTGGGGTGCTACTGTCATCTAGTGGGTAGAGTCCAGGATTGCTGCTAAACACCCTGCAATGCATAGGACAGTCCACAACAAAGAATTATCCAGTCTGTAATGTAAATAGACCCAAGGCTGAAAAACCCTGCAGTAGACCCGTGAGGTATGGAGTCCAGTTCTAGCTCTGATACGAAGTTTATCCCTCTGAAGCTAGGTTTCCTTATCTCTGAAAATATCACCTAGGCTTGGGGTGGAGTGGAGGTGGAGATGGGATTTAGATTAGGTTACTCTAAGGTTCCATTCATTTCTAAAACAATACTTTTCTTTTTCTTACGGACTATCCATCATTTAGTCATAGCACTGCCTGACCTCTCTCTCTCTCTCTCTCTCTCTCTCTCTCTCACACACACACACACACACACACACACACACATGTACACACACACTGCGATATACTTAAATTTTGTTAGGCATACCATCAGTGAATACAGACTACATTAAGAGATAGAAATGGGAAAAATAGGGAAGAAAAGGTATTCAACTGTATTATTAAATAGAACTGAATTTTCAAAAACTATTGCTCAGCCATAATATTTTGCTTCTCAAGCACATTTTCAAAGAACAGCTGGTTGAGTCAAAACATAGTACTGAGAACTCTAAATAAAGTACTATTCTAATCACCCATCCAACAACATTTATTGAGTGATTAACGTAAGTCTGTTACAATGTGAATGATAAAAGATAAGTACAGCACCAGTTAGGAGAGACAGGGCCAGATACACACTTACAGGGTGACGTGAAAAGGGTGGGACCGAAGGATTCAGAGGGATGCAAAGGGGTTGGGGGAAGATTGCACATTTATTTTCCAGTGGTGAGGGGAAGATGAAAGGGGCTATCAGAGAAGGCTTGATACTTTTCTTCAGTCTTAAAGGATGAGGGGAACTTTCACCAAAAGTGAAGAGTGAGTTGGGAGCATCCACAGTAGACGATACAGCATATTCATAAATGGAGACTTAAACTCTGGGTAACTCACTTCTTTTTAAGTCTGTTTTTTCATTTGTAAACTGGGAATAGTAACACTTTTCCTGGCTAAAAGGGAGTTATTATAAAGATCAAATGAGGCATTTTTCTAAAAAAGCACTTGCTGCTACTGATAACAGCTCTAATTTCAAAAGTGTTTTTTATTATTTTAATATTATGATATTTATAATGTCTGTATATAATAACCTGACGACATAGTTTATTATGATCTCCATTTTACAGATGACAAAACTGAGGCTCAAAGAGGAATAAATCCTTCCAAAAGTATGAAATAAAAGAACTGGGGTGTGAAACCTATATTCTATATACTATGTCTCTTGCTTCAAAACTATACAGTCTGACTAACACACCACTGTAAAGCAATTATACTCCAATAAAAACGTTTAAAAAATATACAGTTTGACACACATACGTGTGTGTGTAATAAACATATACATATATGTGTGTGTGTGTATATATATACACACATATATATTTATACATATATATGAGGAAGAGAGGCTTTTCCCCTTATCCTGAGGACTTTCAAGAGGATTTGTATTTAACTCACTTTCATGCCTCAAATTTAAAATTCAGGATTTTTGACCTAAGTAATTAAGGGTTAACATATTTTTCTGGACAATTATCAAGTTGTCTTGTGTGTTATAAATAGTATTCTAGTTAATTAAATCATTACTTTAAACTAGAATGTCACTGAACCTTTATTTGCCCTATAACCAGACATACACTCTTACATAAACTGCATTGCCAGAGGACACTGGGTCTGTCGCATTACTTCATTTTTCCAAAGTTTCCAGAATTGCCATACCAAGACAATGGTTTTCAGGGTGCTCCTCCCTGAGGACCTTTCCTATTACAGCTCTAGGGAGTCTTCCCATTGTCTTCTGAAGGAATGTTCTCAACAGTAGTTACAGCCATATGAATTAGACAATTTGCATAGGCCTATATTCAGAGCGAAGACTGACAGATGAGGAAGCCACACCTTAATTTACAGTCTTTTTAAAAAGGATTCCTTACTTGACATTTGCATCTCCTGGGTGATTATTAACCAGGAAATGGGAGATTCTTGGGCAAAAATGAACAGAAGACATTCAAATTCAATTTTTCCAAAGTGATTATGTGAATATTGCACTTTTTTTTTAATCAAAGAAGTATGTCTATTTCCTCACTGTTAATAGAAGTGTGCTGTAGATTCCAACTTGATCCCTTATCAATATTACATTCAATTCACAATATTGTGAATGATTCAGGGAACAAAAAGGATGTGGGTTTCCTTCTCCTTGATTGCTTTACTTACTATACATCTAGGAAAGTATAAAAATAGAAACAAAGGCCTCAGTCAACTGATGTCAACGATGGCTTCATAATAAAAGTCATTTCCTGGGTATTAAAAATGCTGAATATAGGTTAAGTAAAAATTTAACATATTTCAGCCGAGCTTAAGGAAATAATTGTATCTTTTCTGTGCTTGATTTTGAGTGATACCATAAAGTACATTTTTGCACAAATACCAATCCCCATAACAGATTCTAAGCCCTGGGGCAGTCCGCAGACTACTCTGGAACTTCTCTATTACAACCTGTTACTTTTATTATGCTCTGATAACTCTGAGAACCTCTGGCTCTTTACACATTGCTCCAGAATGACCTAGATATTTGCCATCTCTAAATCCTTGTAAGGTATCTGACTTCACTGAGCCTCAGTTTCTTCATTTGTCAAACTGGTCTAATCATACCTACCTCCTATAGTGTTTTAAGGAGCAAAGGAGATGATAACGTGGAGAACACCTAACACACGACATGGTCGGCTCACAGGAGGCATTTGGTAACTGTTAGCTCCCTTCCCAGCTCCTGGATTTGGGCCACAGTGCTGAACCACACACCTTAATTGCCCAAGTTGTTCATGTGGCAAGATGATGCGGAAGGCAGCTAGAATACCTGGACCAAAACCCAGACCGGAGAGGCCTGTCATCCTGTTTCTACCTATGATGTGTCATCTCAGGTTGTGCCAGCACCAGGCAGCTCATAAACTCTCAGGGTCAAAAGAAAAGATCTGAGGTGAGCCATTGCCTTACTGAGATCCGCGCTTCTCAGGTTTCAAGAAAGAATGTTTATTCTGCTCAATTCTCTGTCATTGTGCAATGAAGTGGACATCAATTGTCTTGGATCTGTCATTCAGGAACACTCTCAAAAGCCTGTTTGGGTATCAATGAACATGTCTGACTTTTAGATCAAGAGCCCCTAAACATTAATTGCAGAACTCAAGAGAAAAATTTCTCCTCTTCATCCTGCAACAATCAAAGATTAGAAATGATAATTTAACTCTAAAATTATATATTATTTAGAATGTATTATCTAGTTTGAGGTATCTCAACCCTTTTACTTAACGTTGAGTAAGCTAAAAGTGCCAGCAAACCTGGGTGTGAACTTTTTCAGTGTAGCTTTGCTTTTCTATGGGACACCGGATAATAGTTTCCCCATATATAAAGCAAGAACATCAATATCAAATATTTATAAAATGTAAAGGTAACCAAATGATTGTGGGGTGTGTGTAGCAATTTAAATCTGCATGTGTTGGAGACAGAGGATGGAAATGAAAGTGTCTGTATTTTTTCCACAGATATAAATACATGTGAATTCCACAAAAAAAGCGATAATAAAATGTTTGCTGAAATCTAAAATAACTTTCCTTCTTTTGAAGGCTAGACATTTGGGAAAAGTATTTCTAGGTAATCTTTTGTTTGGGGGGGGGGAATGTCCATTTCAGAAGTAACAGTAACATGCCTTTTTTCCATGTGCTTTGGAATAAGACTATTGAACTTGCATACCTGAATAGAGTACAGAGATATGATATAGAACTTCAAACAGGAACTTTCCTAGTGGCAGGGAAATATCTAAACAAACTGGGAAAACAGAAACTGACCTAGCTCATTTGGAAATGGGCTTGGCAGCTGATGAAATAGGTGAACTATAATTAAGTAATGCAATAAAGGAGTTAAGCACTTTTATGGCGACAAAAACACACACAACACATATGCTAGGTAGGTAGTAACCAGGTTATTCAGAGGCTCTTGCTGTCTCAAATTAGCATATTCAATGAGTGGCCCAGAATAGATACTTGCATTGTTCAGAGCAACCTTACAGGTGGGAAAAAAAAGTGCTAAGCTATTCTGATCTCTAGGTTAATCTCTAACTTTAGGAAGACTGTCACCTTTGTAAATTCATTCTTTTCACGGAGACTTCAAAACAAAGACATTATTTACTGAGAACCTTCTAGCACGTCGTTCTTAGTACAGTTTTGGTAGAAACCACAGATCCAGTTTCCTCCTCTGTCCTTGAAGTTAGACAAGTAAGTTACAACTACGCATAGTATGCATTTCATTAGGTTTCCCAACCCGTAAGATAAGGCGTGTCGAAATAATAATTGAACTGTCACATCCTGCACAGGTAGAGTGAGTTAGGGGAATTCGCCTCATTGCAACGCCAGAAAAAACGCGAGATTGGCAACCTTTATTTCCTTATTAATATTTCATATACAGCTCCAAATTCCTCTTGAAGTTTAGGAATTCGCAATATATATTTTTAAACCAGGAAAGTGAAAGATTTTTTCCCCCTGTCCACGAGAACTAAATTACCTCAAATAAGAAGACAAGCATTAAAGTACGCTCAGCCATTACAGAATACAAGGGTGCAAGTAGCAGCGAGCGAAAAGAGCCCGACCAGCCCGCGGGGGGAAACCGGAAGCAGCAGGTGTTGGCGTCCAAGGGCCTCCAGGAGCGCCCGAACCTGCGCGTGTCCCTCCCGCTCCGGGTACGCAAACAGCCTTTTCATTCTCTGGAGCTTCAGCGAAGCTGGCACCGCCGCACGCCAGCGCCCCCAGACGCTTAACCCGGCTCGATTTAGAAAACTGAAGGCAAGACAGGCGGAACAGCGTTTCTTTCCAAAAGGTCTTTCCTAGGCGCGGGTCTTGTCCCTACTCCCGCCTCCTGTCCCCGCCCCCAGCCCGGTTTTCCCCTGTCTTGGATTTCTAGAACTGTCACATTTTCAAAAGGAAACAACAAACCCGAAATCTGTTCAACTTTTTATTTCGCCTAATATGGAGCTATATTACTTCATGCAGAACACACAGACCAAGTTCATCTATCCGTGCAAGGTATTTTAACACCAGCCCCTTCCCCTACCCCACCCTCTTCCATCGCCGGCTGGAGGGAAAGACTGGCTCGCCTAACGAGAGACGTCGTTCGAAACGGAGTACACCCGAGTCTGGTGGAAAGCGCGGTACTTGTCAAAGGACAGCTGCCCCGGGGCCGCTCAGTCTCGTCTTCCGCGGCGGGAAGGGGCGGGGGACTCACCCAGGCAGAGCAGCGGCGCGGGGACCCAGCGGGCACGGCGCGGCTCCATCCTCCTCCCCGCGTCAGCGTGTGCGGGCGCGGGCGTGGCCTGGGCGGCGGGGGCGGCGGGGCTGCGGCGGCGGCGGCGGCGGCGGCGGCGGGAGCGGCGGCAGCGGTGGGAGCTGCGGGAGCTGCGGGGGCCACGCGTCGGCAGCTTGTCCCTCCGACACCCGGCCTGTAGGGCAAGTGAGCTCCACAGTCCCGCGCCGAGACCTTTATAAGTACGGGGCGGGGCCTGGGGACTGAGGACTAACTGCGTGTCCGGAGTTTCATAATCGCCCCCGGGAGAGGAGTGGCCGGAGGACTGTCCGGATGTCATCCTCCCTCTCTGAGCACCTGCGAGTGGCTGAGGAATGAAACAATGCTCTTCGGGTGAGCCGGGGACTACTCCCCACACTTTTGCAGCTCCCTTTCGGGCTCCTGCGGGCGGAGGTAGGGAGCGTGGACCAGAAGGGTTGGTTTGCGCTGTGGGACCACCTGCTGGATAGCGGGAGGTTTTAGTTGCTCTGGGTGACAGGCGTAACTTGAGTCAGCCAGTCTTCCAGCCAGGGCTGGAGTTCCCAGTACGTGCATTTGGAGAGCTGTGTGTGTGTGAATGACTTACAGACGTTCTTGAAACTTGTCAGTGGCTCAAGGACTTTCTTTGTGTTCACACCCACCACTGCTCAGAGTTGCTTTTTGTGTCTACACCTTCTTTCGAAGCCCCTCGGCTTCCTACGTGGTACAGGCATTTATGGCTTTAAAATCTAGTGATTATGAAAAAAAATCATAATTATTTCTTCCCCTAAATGATGTTTTCCCCCATCCATCAGCCTGCTGCTTTTGATTTAACTTCCCTGAACTTTGCCTTAATCCTGTCACTCCGCTGTACAGAATCTTTCAGTAACTTCCCGTTGCCTTTCGGACAAGGCCAGACACAAATGTAAAGCCAACAGTCTTTTCAACCTCAGCTCCCACTAGTTCACCGGACAAATTTTCGCACCCCAGCCAGGCTGGGAAACTCACTCTGCCTTTGCTTATTCGCACTTTCCTCCCTGTGCTGGTGGAGTCACAGTTTAGGGAAATGGCTGCCTTTTACTGGAGCTGGTCAAACCCTACTCACTTTCCTGGTTCTCCTCAAGGGCCTGGATTTCTTGACTCTACAGGGATCTCTCTCCATTCTGATCTCTTACAGCTTGTATTGTTTATCTTTCCCCTAGACTCAGAATTCTAGATCTGGTACTTCATACCTGATGAAACTACTTTGATTTGTTTAACTTTTCTTGTTTGTCAGTCATATGTTCAGATCTGTATGAATACATAAATTGCCTTACTTGTTATTGTATTTCCCCTGTAGGGCCTGAAAACAGTGTGTCTATATAGCAGTACTGACAGCATAGTTGAATAGAAAATGGAATCTAATGGATGTTGGTTAACTCCTTACCTTTCTACTTTTTGTTTTCTTCTTATTATTCCTTTCCTTTTCCTCCCTCCCTCTCTCTCTCTTCTTCCTTCCTTTCTTCTTTCTTTCTTTTTCTTTCCCTTTTTTTTTTTTTTTTTTGCAGTACGTGTGCTGTGGCCTCTCCCGTTGCGGAGCACAGGCTCCGGACGCGCAGGCTCAGCGGCCATGGCTCACGGGCCCAGCCGCTCCGCGGCATGCGGTATCCTCCCGGACCGGGGCACGAACCCATGTCCCCTGCATCAGCAGGCAGACTCCCAACCACTGCACCACCAGGGAAGCCCTCTGCTGTTCTTTTTTTTTTCTGTTTTTTTCTTTTTTCTCTCTCTCTTTCTTTCTTTCTTTCCCTTTCTTTCTTTCTTTTTCTTTCTTTCTTTCTTTCTCCCTCCCTCCCTTTCTTTCCTTCTTTCTTCCTTCCTTCCTTTCTTTCTCCCTCTTTCTCCTTCACCAGAACTCTCATGTTGGAAACAAACACTTTATCTTTCCCTCAGTGGTTAAGATCATGGGTTCTGGATTTAGACTGTCTGCATGTGAATCCTTGGACAAGTTATTTAACCTCTCTCCGTTTCCTCATATGTAAAATAGGGATAATAATAGCATCTAACTCATCGGAAGATAATGAAGGTGCCTTCTGTAATGCCTAGTACAGAGTTGGCACTCATTAAAAATACCTGTTATGATAGGTAAACACATGTTAGGATGATGGTACTTAATAGTTTGGCAGTATTCATGAGCTAAATGAATGAATGCATGGTAAGGTAGAGGTAGGATTATGGGTTCCTAAGTCTAACTTCTGAATCCAGAGGGAAAACAAGCAGTAAGTAACTTGTCACTTAATCGCTCTTTTGTAAAAGAACAAATGGAACCAAGAAAGATGATCCTGGCTATGGGTTAGTTTTATTTATTTATTTATTTATTTTATTTATATTTTATTTATATTTATTTTATTTTATTTATTTATTATCCCATTGACAGGGATCACAAATTTGGTAAATTAGAATTAGGAAAAGGGACTGCTGGCTCGTAATGGTTTTTGTTTTACAAATTGGATCTGGAAAACAAATAACTCAAGTGTCTGAAAAAGCAGAATTCAGTGGAAAGAATGAGGGGTCAACTGGGAGCATTTCCTTATTTTGCACAATGGCCTGTCGTTTACCTACGAAGAGTGACAGGAAGAAGAATGTCTTAGTCCTAATTAATGTCTTATTTCAACAAATACAGTGTTGTGGTTTGTGCTCAAAAGAAGGATGGGGTGGGAACACATTGGGGAAAATGGGGTCATGCAGCAACAGTCAACTCTTTGGTATTGATATGTGAAGAGGAATTTTTTGGTGCTTTGTAGCTAATGCCTGTAAGCATGAGATATCATCATCGTGAAAAAAATCCTTGTGCTTATCCCAAAATTTTCCACAGCAAGGAATTCCTCTACGGGTTAAGTTCACATGGTGTGAAGAAATCTTTTCTCTATGGGTTCTATGTTTACTCAGTTTTCTAGCCATTAGTTTTCGAGAATGACTCCATCATGAGACATCAGGGAAGATTTGCCACTGCCTCTGCGAAATAGCCATCTTCTTCTTTTTATAATTGGAAACAATTTTCATTGATCTTTCATTTAAACGTATCATAGCATGAAGTACAATCATAATTCCTCTTAAAGGCACAAAATATATTTGAAGATAGGACAGTTTGGGAAGAAAATAATCAAGTCATAGAGAATTTTCCAACTAGGAAGTGACTTAAAGACATCAACTAGATCAGCAATTCCCAATCTGAGAGGTTTGGGGATTTTCTTTGTCAAATGGTTAGTAAATATAAATAATATTTATAGTCTAAATATCTATCTAATACATTGAGTATTGTGATTATTAAAATGTATTCATTTTAAATTGATAATGAATTCAAGGTGGCTTGGTGGCACCTGTAGTTTAATTGATACATAACAAACATGTAACCTCTGTCAGGTGGGGAGATGTGGCAAAATAATCTTTTTACATTAAAAGGGGTCTTCTTAGGGGAATTAGGAAACCCTGGGCTGGCAGCATCCACATACAGGCCTAAATGGGTATCAGCAATAAACCTATTAGAGACCATAGCCAAATCCAGCCCTGGGCCAGACCTAAAAAACTAGCATCTAGCTTCAGACAAGAATGGATAAAACCTCACAATTATTCTTCCATCTCTTGCTTTTTTCCTCAAGTCAGTGCTCCTTGGGACTGCAACGGGCACTTGTTTATTATGAAATTACTGCTTTTCAAACTCACAACAGATAATACCTACTTTGGTGAATTAGCTTTTATATAACACAAAATGTTTAAAGTCTTTTATTAGCTAATCCTTAGCAAGAACTGCTACAATGGAGTGGTGCTGGATTACTTTTTTTTTTTACAATGAAGGTGTTGAAAAATATAGGAAAGTGTTCAAGATCAAGTTGTTAAATTTGATATTCAAAACATGAGTCCTAGAACATGAATTCTGTTCTATCAGATGCTAACTTTGGAAAAAAAACTGATTTTATTCTAAATTTAGCCAAATATTAACCATATGGGAACTTTTTAGCAAGTTCCACTTGAATGAAGAATTTATGTCCTTCAGGATAATTTTTAAAATGTGTGCTAAATAATGTCTTATAAACTACAAATAAAATACAGATTTTCAAGCAAAATTCTGGGCTCTCTATATCCCCATATATCACCTTTATGGGAAAGTGACTGCTTTGCTTTTCTCCTTGACCAAAAATCAACAGACTGCCATGCCATCTCTCAGTGATTTATTTATTCATATCATATACAGTTAGAGACAAAAATAAAGAAGGGAGGAACATATATTGAATGTAGTGATCCTCCCTTTTTTTAAATAGCCTTTATCATAGACTTTTTTTAAAAAGTCATTTTCCTCTGGACTAATCCATTCTTAATCGAGAATTAGTATAAGAATTCAAAAAGGAAAATTTCCTTGTTTTTCTTTCAGTATATACAGAGGTAGAGGAAAGTAAAAATTTAGAAAGCTTTAAAGTCTAATAAATAGTAAATTATTATTTCTTATTGATTGACCTGGTAATTTGAGTTTTCTGAAACCAAAAATGATTCCAAAACATTTATAAATTTACGTACCATTTGAATGTTGACTGAATGGTGTGGATGGCTGATTGATTAGATCAGTGAATTCACTCAAAGACACTATCTTCTGTTTGTGGTTCTGTTTAGATTCAGAACCATAGGTGGAAAGGAACATGAAAGTAGTGGATATTTGTTCTTAAATCTAAATGTGGATGGATGTGCCTAATAATAATAATAATAATAATGACAACTACTATTTATACCTAACATTTTTAACTCACTAGGTAGTTTAAAATATAATGGCTTACTTATTCTCTAAATTACCCCGTGAGGTCAGTACATTTTTATTTCCATTTTACAGATGAGACTAAGGCAAAGTTGTAAGGAATTTGTTCAAGGCCCTTCAGCTCATAAACAACAGAGATGGGATTCAAACCAGGCAACCTGACTCCAGGTGGTAGCAGACTCTTTCACCATCACACTGTATTGCTTTGACCCATAGCAACACCTGGTTCACTGAAAGTGCAGTGCTTGTTATATGTGCGACGCTCTCAGATATTTTCATTAAAATCCACGTTTCTGGAGTTTTCTAGTCTCAAATTATTTGCAAAGAGCATTCACATCCCTTTGCAGATAGTTTTTATACTCCTTCCTTAAGACGAATGTCCTATGTTGTTGTTATCCTATTAAGAAGAAAATCAGGTGTGCCAGCCTTCCAGCTTCCATTGCCAAAGCATTTGTTAATCTTACTTTTTTATGGTTCGTTGTGCTTATGTAAAACACTTTATTCTACAGATGTCCCATCAGAAATGTCACCTGTGAATTTCATCAACAGAATCCTCTGAAAAAATCATTCAGTAATCGCAAAATGTAAGAAAAAGACAGATACTACGTGATATTAGGAACCTGATATCTGACGCTGCTGCTTCTTGTACTTGCCGTGAACTGTGCCCTAGTAATAGAAGAGCCTCCCCTTCTGTCGCTTATACCCGCAGAGCGTTAATTACACACGTAGTGATGATGAATTAGGAATGCAGCTATCCCTATTTAAAGCACTGCTATTTCATGTTTAGCTAACTCCTAGTAGGATGTGATCATACATTGCCTACGTTGGTGCTTCTACTCCTTAAGCAACACTTTACAGTTAAAAGGTTAACTTTCAGTCATTGATTCAACAATCATTCAATAAACATTTTATGTCTCACACAACCACACATCAGCCTTTGAGAAACTTTGCAATTTATTTCTAAATCATCTGCATGATTATTGCATGATTGCTTATGGATTTATGTAGTTTCATAAATATTTAATGTTAATGTCATTATCAGGTGTGGAAAAAGGACAAAACATACACAATAGATACTTAAGCTTGAAACGTTCTTGTCTGTCAGTCTCTTCAAAGATATCTGAATTACTTTCTAAATCTATGTCTCAATAAACGTTACCTAGGATTGCTTAATTTATGCAGACTCTGGGGGTAAAAATATCTAGAAGATAGAGTGCCACAAAAATCCTAGGAATTGTTTTATGATTAATATTTTTTTCTCAGTTTAGCACTACCACTAACAGGTTAAAAACCTGCTAGTGAGGGCAATAAAACAATAGCTATTAAAGCCTTCATTTTTATTGCATTGGATATTGCTGGTAATATCTATTTGACTTAGAAATTATCCCCAATAAAATTACACACAAATGAGATTGTATTCTATCTTGCAATGCATCTTACTCTGTAAGGAATGATTTGTGTAATTGCTAATAATTTATTGTATGGCTGGCTAGACGCTAATTCTCACCCATGGCTGCACTTTAAACTCACTTAGTCAGTTTCAGAAAAAATTCCTGAAGTCTGGACCTTACTTTCCCAAAGGTTGTGATTCATTTGGTTTGGGAAGGGCTTCAAATGAATGTATTCTTATAAGCAGAAAGCTTGATGTTTTAACTAAAACATGGAAAAAAGAAAGAATACTGAGCCACATAGTTTAGATCCAAGTTCTAGTCCTGACTGAACATAAACTCTTGTGTGATCTTGTATAGGTCATTTAACAGCTCTGGGTTAGATTTTTTTCATTCTTAAAATGCAGGTTTGAACCACATGATCTCCAGTGGTATAGCTTTCTATGACTTCTGAATCTGGTACTGAGAAGATGGAAGCACAGCTTTTTATCTCTTGACTGTATGTGCTTTAAGCATTGAGCAATTTTAGGCATTGGCTAAAATATCCTAGAGTGATAGCACAGATAATGTCCTCAGGATTTGAAAAAGTAGTTTATCTTCTAAACGGGCCACTCCAGTTCTCTAAATCTTGTCTTCATCTCCCGTAGTAGTTTTGCTTAGGTGTTTTGGTCATTTTCTTCCCCTTGCTTACAACTTATAAATCATAAACTCCACAAAAACTATATGGGCTTTAGAAACTTGAAAATCTTGATACTGTTGCAGATAAAGAGGACTGTATAAACCAAATCACATTTATGACAAAAATTTCACTTTTTCTGAGAGAAAAGGTATATGATAAATGTGCCAAAAAATCAGAAAAAAAAATTTATGGAAAGAAAGAAGGAAGGAAGGGAGGAAAGAAGGAAGGAAGGAAAAAATGAAAGAAAAAGAAAGAAAGAAAGGGAAGTAAGGAAAGAAGGAAGGAAAGGAAGGAAGGAAGAGAAAGAAAAAGAAAGAAAGAAAAGAAAGAGAAAAAGAAAGAAAGACACTAAATCAAGAATAGTTAGAAGCACTAAATTGCAATCCTGGCTCCTATCATTCTGAGTCTTTTGACCTTATGAGCTTGTTTATACTGCAGTAGCCTCATCTGTAAAACCTGGAAATAATTGTTCCTTTCATTCATCTCAGATATTTATTTAATGCCAAGATAAATAAGAGGGTCAAAAATTTAAAAGGGCAACCATGATAGTGCTGGATTCCCAAAGCAAAAGGTGGGCGTTCCAAAGAGGAGGCATAGGTACCAGTAGCAGGTGGAACAATGAGGTCAAGACAATAGGAATGGAGGAAGAGGTTTGGCAAGAATGAGGTCACTGGTAACCTTTCAGGAGAAAGTTCAGTGGAATGGAGAGGACAGAAGTCAGATTACAGGCACATAATGTCCTGTATTTCTTCTAATAGTAAATATTACTATCAGAGGAGTCGTCAGTGAGCCTCAGCATGGGAACATTCATAGCACAGGTCTCCCAATAACTCATCAAAGCTAAGTGTAAAACTCATGTAGTAGAGATGAGTCATTCCTGCAGGCAGGCCTCTGTTTAACTCATATAGTATTCAAATGAACAAGATAAGGAAGCTGCTTATGGTGGGCTTTACTATAACATACTTTTCTTATCTTTTACTTATTTAATTTGGAGGGCAATATCAAAAATAATTTTCTTCACTTCTACATAGATCTAAGAAGGTATCCTTATATTTTTTAATAGAGGGAATAGGGACAAAGTGATCTATACATATATATTGAGATTCTATACATACTATCTCACTCACTCCTTACTTAAATGTATTGGTCTCTCCTCTTATTCCTTTCCTACCTATCCCTATTCCACTATTTGTGTGTGAAGGTGAGGGGGTACAGGGAGACATTGGGTTGGCCAAAATGTTTGTTCAGGTTTTTCTGTAAGATGTTGTGGAAAAACCCAAACGAACTTTTTGGCCAACCCAATACATAACAATAGGTACTCTATATAGAGTATACATACATACATATACACACACACACATATATAGTATCTGTTGTATCTGCAGTGAGGGCAAATAGCTGACTCTAGAGAAACAGACATGGATCATCATCTTCAGTCTTTATATAGTGCTGTAGAACTTAAACTGATTTGGACTTCAGAATAGCATAATATTAAAAAAATAAGGGGCTTCCCTGGTGGTGCAATGGTTAAGAATCTGCCTGCCAATGCAGGGGACACGGGTTCGAGCCCTTGTCCGGGAAGATCCCACATGCTGTGGAGCAACTAAGCCCATGAACCACAACTACTGAGCCTGTGCTCTAGAGCCCGTGCTCCACAACAGAGAAACCACCACAATGAGAAGCTCCACAATGAAGAGTAGCCCCCACTCGCCACAACTAGAGAAAGCCCGCGCGCAGCAATGAACACCCAACATAGCCAAAAATAAATAAAAAATAAATGTATTTTTAAAAAAAATGACGTGAAAGGAATACCAGTCCTACAACTCCTAGAGTCTCCTCTCAAGTTACTGTGGCTCTTGGATTGTAAATTCAGACTCAAGATTCTTCAAAACTCCCATCATCTCACCAATCAACTCCCTGAACTCCCTGTAACAGCATTAATTCTCCTTCCTCTAAAGATGCCTCTTAATACATACCTATTTGTAAAATCTAGTTATCTTTCTAGCTTTGTACCACAGGAAATAGTTCTTCAGCTCTATCGGTCCTGGGTTAGCATAACTGCATTCCTAAGAATATAAGAAAAATAAAGTTAAAGGAAACCTAAAATCTCACCAAAAGGAAACCTGAGTTTTACATGAATCTTGAACCAATTTCCTAGAGGCCTCCTGTACCCTACCTAGATGACAGAGCGTGTCTCTGGATTTGGAAAGAAGATCGCCCAGGTAGCTGTGGGGCTCCACAAGGAATGGTTGTAAACTGCCCTTCCCTTTGCAGTTACCCTGTGCTCCAGTCTTGTAATGGATATCATGGCATCCTAACAGGAAACCTTCTGCTCTTTGTTCTGGTGCCTGTTGTACCAAGGTCTCTGGTGGCTCTGAGAAGTCCTTGACTCTCCAAAATCACAAGTCAATAAAAGATATTCAAAATCAAGCTCAACGATGGATAGGGATAGGCTGGGATAGGCTAGGGATAGCTTTTGATGTTAGAGGATAAATTTGAGGATAGAAGCATTGATGTTTATACATTTCTGCTTTTGTGACTTTTGAGTTCAAAATAGTTTTATGACACTTGAGCTGCAGGTTCTTGGCAATTTTGTTTAATTTTTGTCCTGGCTCACATTCAAATGAGTGTCAACTTTATTATTACTTCCTCTGGGAAACTTCCCTCATCTTTCTAGACCATATTAAGGACTTCCAGTGATGGCCTTTATTACATCCTGAACTTTCTTCATCATAAAACTTATCAGTTCTTCATGTATTTGCTTCTTTGCTTCTCTCATGGAAAAATAAGCTCTATGAGGAAAGGATCCATAACTACGCTTTTGAGTAACTTGAAGTTAAAATTTTTAGAACATTGCCTGGCACAAAGTAAGTTACACAATAAGTATTGTCTTTTATTATTGTTAGGGGTGATTTAAAAGCTTTATTCTGAATACCAGATTCTAATATTCTTGAAGCCAAAGTGATGCCTTACTTGTGTTCGGATACACTGCTGTACCTAGTTTAGTGTCTTGCACGTAGTAGGCACTAAATACATAGTTGTTGAATGAATTTGTTGATTACCAAAGCTGAACTCCATATTATAAATTATAAGAAGAGAAGAAAATTACATTGGGACACAGTTGTCCTATATCTGGCAGTGACCCAACATGACAATGTTAATAATTATTGCCAGTATAATCCTATTACATTAATGGTGTGCATTTTATCTCAACAAGCTCCTGGACCAGTTTTGTTAGATATCTACGAATCAGATTTAGGGCCAATGGTAAGGAAAACTTGCCCATTAAGCAGGCACTTAACACATTTTTGACCAGAGACATATTATGGCCGTAGGCATTAGTTTCTGCAAAAATCCCCCGGTCAATTTAACAATACTTCTCTGCACTGATCAGTACCACTCACAAGTCACAGTGTCACAGGATGGGTTTGGTGTGGACAGCCAAAAGCCTGTTGAGCAGAAGAAATACTTGAAGCAATCTCCAGAAAATGCTGCTTGTTAAAGACTATAACATCTTGAATCATGCTGAGAACTGGTCAGAGATGAGATGAATCATTTTGAGAAAATCCTACAGCTTAAGGAGCCAAGGGACTCCTTCTGTTGGTAACCCAGAAATTAGGAGCCCAACCAACACAAGACTCCTGTGTTCCACATGAAAAAGACAAATATGCTTATCATATTTGGATGCCCATCATTGTGAAATTAATACTGGAATGATACTGAGGCCTGAAAGATAAACACATCTGCAGTGTTATTAAGAGAAGTTGCATCACCCAATTTCATGGATTAGCCAAGTTACTGCTATTGCCACTTTTTACATTTGAAGTATTTGAAATACCTTTACATCTATATCCCTGATGTATGAAGAACTTAGCAACTATGATAGAAGGCATAAGACAGCCCAAGTTATTCAACAATCTTAGGTTTAACTAAACAGTTTTTGATAGACAGCAAAAAATAGCATGGTACTTATAATGAATAAATTATAAATACATAAATAAAAATAAACAGCTAAGAAGACCAAATTACTTCTTTTTATTACTAACAAAATTCATGCCTCTAGATTCTTCATTGATTGGCCTGTATGTGTGTTCAGTTGTAACTTTTTTTCTGTACACAGTTCCATTATGTATATTAGAGTTAGCAGTTTGTCCTTTCAAAGTTATTTTAGCAAAATGTTACAATTTTCATGAGGTTTTCTCAACCTCATGAAGTAGTGTGGGGTCTGTCAGACTTTTCTTGGCTGAGGCTTAAAACCATTTTACATTCTGATGCAGCATACCCAAGAATATATAATGATATCTTTCTGAAATAAGTGTCTTAAAAGCAATATTTTATCTTGTTGAAATGTGCTGTGATCTCTTCTATTTTATCTCATATGAAAGATGGAATAGGTGAGAATCATTTAAATGTATTTAATTACACACTAATTGGTTGCAATATGCAATTTAGAAAAAAGAAACATAGACCAGTGATGCTTTAGAGCAGTGGTGAGTCCTGTGAGACCTAAAGCCATAGGGGCTATATGAGTGGATGGGGGCTCAGAGTATCTGTCATGGTCAGAAATGGGAGAGAGAATGTGTGTTCTTGGAGTGGATGGATTCCAGGTTCTCACTCCCACTTTTGCTACGTTTTGCTCTATATACAGGTCTTCCATAGAAAATTTCATTTAAGGAAACATGTCATTGGGTAAAACATTTGACAACTGTCTCTGCACATAATAATTTCCTTAACTTATAGGTCAAATCCTGTTATGACAAAAACGACTACCTCTGAAATCACTATATAAACTAAAAACTTTCTTATATGTTGTTCTGTGTATTTCAAGCAATACTTTAGGCACAAAGTTGCAGTAAAACTAAAGTACTCGTTTGGGTCCTTATATTTTCTTAGAATGCAGTTTTTCTTACATCTTTTAAAACTGACATCAGAAGTTTGGAATTTATATTATGGGCTTGTGTTAATTTGGTTAGATAATTTACATGAATTTTAACCCCTTTGCTCAGAATTCAGTGCTAAGTTTTGAGCGATTGCTGTTTTTGTTTCTGGTAAGTGAAGACATTCTCTTCTTTAAGGGTCAAGATAGTTTATTTATTTCTTTACTCTTCGTGCTTGTTTAGATAAAGACCATTTCATTTCAGTCAAAAGAAAAAATAGAATATTTCTTTAGATTTTATCAGTCTGTCAGGAATGGGAACAGACTATTCTCAGAAAGATAAGTGGCATTTCAAGCACAAAGGTGACATTCCATAGTTTTAAACTAATTAAGGAGAATTAAAAATGGTTGTTAGAACTTCCTAAAATCACATTTGTGTAAGATGGGGACACAAACCCAGCTTATAAAAATGACTCAAATTGGGATGTGGATGGTGGAGGGGGAGAGGAATAGGAAGCAAAAGAAGGGAGAGAACTTGTGTTTATTGAATATTTGCTATGTGTGAAACATTAAGCTAAGTCTATTACACATATTCCTCCTTTTAATCCTCACAACAATCCATTGAGTAGACGTAATGATTCCCAATTTACTGATAAGAACCTGAAGGTTAAATAACATTTACAAGGTCAAGCAGTGATGGAGCTGGGGTTTGAAACTCGGTTTGTTAGATTTTGAATCCCTGGTCTTTCCCGGTGTTCCTTTGGCTCCCAAGACTGGTCTGTTTTGGTATGGTTCCTGTAAAATGCCCTTCGCACTCCTGCCCAAGCACCTGGTTCTCACTGATCAGGTCTGAATCACCAGCCACATTCCATCCCATTCTCCATCTCCTGAGTCCTCTAAAAGCCAATCCCTTTGTGGCTCCTCCTCCCATTTGAGGGCCCATCTTACCCTTCAGAGGCAGCACTCTTTGCTCCACTTGTTCCTTGGCTTCCACTTGACCCCAGGTTAGCTTTAACTTTTAACTACGCAACATTAGGCTACCTTAGGTGAATAAGCCCCTTGGTTTAAAGCAATACCAGAGCCCCACTTTTCTTTCTTGCGAGAAAGGCACATCTCCTCAGCGTAGTATGTATTCCAAAAGTATAAGATTAACACATATACAGACATTTTGCCTCACAGTAACTCAGGCTTTGGAGAGAAAGCCTTTAAGTTCAGGATCTGAGGGTCTATTTACATGAGAATTAGAGGAGCTGGAGAATTGAGAGGCCCAAAGGAGTAAACTATTGGAGGTCAGCAACTGGTTCCCAGATGAAGCTGTTGGAGGCATGCAGTGCCAAGAGTCAACCCTTTCCCCAGCACAAACAGCTCATCAGATAAGGAAGAGGGTCACTCAGAGGGGAAGACAGTTGAGGGTCATAAGCTTGAAGTTGAAAAGCAGTAGTGGTTGGGGACGAGACGTGACTGGGTGCATGGAGGGCATAAAACTCGGAACGTTTTCTAGCCAAAGGCTGAACAAAAAGGCTGGAATTATGAGTAAGTCAAGCATGAAGCTGTGCCATCTGGTTTTGTAGAAAATGAACAGTAGAGAGACGTAGTTCTTTTTTGTTTGTTTCTTTTTTGTTTGTTTCTCTTTTGTTTTTGTGTGTGTGTGACATAACAACAGAATGTAATGCTGTTGAGGAAAAGGGGATTTCTTCTTACTGTTAAGCCTGAGTAGTAGAAAACAATCAAGAGCTTTTTCTCAGGTGACTTACAGATCCTTAGGAATAGAGGTTTCTTGCACGTGGGATCCTCCTGACAATCTGGAGAACTCTGGTGTAGAATTCACAAAAGACCCTCCTCTTTTGTAGGTCAGAGATGGACGTGGGAGAAGGATTGAATTTCCCCAGACAACACTAGAAAGGCTTGAGGAACACTTTTTAAGTTTCTTTCCTTTCCCCATGGTAAACCAGGCACCATGTGTTACACTTTTTTCATATCCTCCAGCTCCTGGCTCTGTACCTGGAATATAAACAGTGCTCCATTAATGTTCTTTAGGTGAATGAATGGGTTTGGCATCAAACAGGATGATATATGCAGAAGTACTGAAGAGGGTGGAAGGTAAAAAGAGTGTGCTTGGAGCTAGATTGCCTGGTTTCAAATCCATACAACCCAATTTACTAATTGTGTGACTTGGGGCAAGTCACTTAAGCTTTCTGTGCCTCAGTTTTTTGCCATTGATAAAGCAGAAATGATAGCATTCCTATCCCTGAAGGATGTTGTGGGTCTTAAATAAGCACAAAGTATTTAGAACTGTGCCTGGTCCATAGTAAGAGTTCAGTAACTTAGCAACTTGGAAATTACAAACCATACCAGGTTTTTATTGTTTTTTAAATGACCCAGATTGGATAAAAGGCTAATGCAATACAGTAAACCCATGGAATTCAAGTGTATAATATTTTAAGTTTGTTTATTCTCAGCCCTAATGGTTGTAACTTGGAGTAATTTGTAATTTTACTTATGCATGAATTTAAATTGTCAATACTGTTAGACTTGTATGCAAGATGAATCTTATCTCTGATGAATCTTATTTCTGAAGAGTGTGCCCCAAAATATTGCATCTGACACCTCTTGTAATCACATGTTCATTATCTATTTTCTTAATAAGCACTATGAGCACAAGGACTATGCCTATCTTATTTTCAGAGCCTAACACAATAATAAACATAGCTAACAAATATGGTACACTTACTATGTGCTAGCTACTAGGCTAAAAGCTGAAATAACTTGCTTCAATTAATATCTCATTCAATACTCACGACACTTTGAAATTGGCACAATCATTATAATAGATTATTCAAATAGATTATTATTCATAAATATTCACCCTCCTACTGCCACTCCCCTACCTCTTGATTCTGGTTTCTGCCACCTGACTTGCTTGGGCCAATGGGACATAAGCAGATGTAGTGCAAGCTAAGGTTTAAGAAGTACATGCATGGATGGGCTTGATTTCTTGCATCTCTGCCATCATCATGAAAAACACTGCCTGGACTAGCCACTGGTTCCAGGAAAAGGATGAGAAACATGTGGAGCAGAGCTAAGCCCTTAGCCAAAACCAGTCAAGATCAGCCCACCACCAACCAAATTCCAGACTCATGAGGAAGCCCGTCCAAAATCAGGAGAGCTTCCCAGCTCCTTCTAGGCACTGCTTCATCTGTATCCTACAGATTTTAATAAGATGTATTTTTATTTTCATTTAATTGAAAATATTTTAAAATTTCACTTGAGACTTCTTTGACTCAAGTGTTGTTTAGAAGTGTGTTGTCTTATTACAAAATATTTGGGGATTTTTCCAGCTATTTTTCTGTTGTTGATTTCAAGTTTAATTCCACTGTGCTCTGAAATCAGACTTTCTATGATTTCTAGTCTTTTAAATTTGTTGAGGCTTAAAATATGGTCTATCTTGGTGAATGTTCCATGGGAGCTTCAGAATAATGTGTTTTCTGCTGTCGTTGGATGGAGTATTCTATAAATGTCAATTAGGGCATGTTGATTTATAGCGCACTTCAATTCAACTATATTTTAACTTATTTCCTGCCTTCTTGATCTATTAACTACAGAAAGAGAGAAGTTGAAGTCTCCAACTGTAATAATGGTTTTGTCTATTTCTCCTTTCACTTCTATCAGTTTTACCTCACTTTTTTTTTTTTTTTTTTTTTTTTTTTTTTGCTCTGTTACTAGGTACATACACATTTAGGACTGTTCTGTCTTCTTGGAGAATTGAGCCCTATTCATTATGTAATGCCCCACCTTATCCTTGGTAATTGCCTTATTCAGAAGTATGTTCTTTTGGAAATCAAAACAGCTCCTCCAGTTTTCTTTTCATTAGCATTAGCATGGTATGCCTTTCTCCATCCTTTTACTTCTAACTTTCTGAGTTTCTGTATTTAAAGTGGGTTTCTTATGGGCATCATATGGTTGGGTCTTCTTAATCTATGCCCTCTGACAGTCTCTCTTTTAACTGCTATATTTAGAACAATTCTCATTAAAGTGGTGTTTTTCATATAATTGGCTCAATACCTACCATGTTTGTAACTGTTTTCTATTCATTGCATTTGTTCTTTGTTTCCATTTTTGGCTTCAACTATTTTTCTGCCTTCTCTGGTTTTAATTGATTGTTTTATATGATTTCCTTTCACCTCCCCTTTTAGTGTATCAATTATAATACTTTTTTTAAAGTTGTAATGCTTGCTCTAGAGTTTGAAGTACACATTTTAAACTAATCTAAAGCCATCTTCAAATAACATAATACTGCTTCACATGTAGGGCAAGTATCCTATGACAGGGTATTTCCAATTTTTTCCTCCCATCCCTTATCACATTACTGTCATTTATTTCATTTATCCACATGTTACAATCATCCAATGCATTGCTATTACTGTTATTAATTTAAGCAGCTATCTTTTAGGTCAGTTAACAAGAAAAATATTTATCATTCCTTCTTCAGTGCTTTTTCTCTTCTGTATGTAGACCCACGTTTTTGATTTATACTGTTTTCCTTCTTCTTGAAGAACTGCTTTTAACATTCTTTACAGAGCAGGTCTGCTGACAATTACTTCTCTGTTTTTGTTTTTCTGAGAAGTCTTTATTTCTCTTTTACTTTTGAAGGGTAATATTGCTTGATATAGAATTCTAGGTGGTCATTTTTTCTTCCATGACTTTAATTATGTCACTCCATTCTATTATTTGCATGGTTTCAGATGTGAAGTTTACTATAATTCTTACCCTTTTTCTTCTACAAGAACATGCTTCTCCAGCTTCTTTCAAGTTTTTCCTTTTGTCTTTGGTTTTCTGCAGTTTGAATGTAATTTGCCTAGTTGTAGATTTTTTGTTATTTATCCTGCTTAATATTCTCTGACCTCCCAGGATCTGTACTTTGGTGTCTATAATTAATTATATTACCCATAATATAATATTAATTATATTACCCATCTGTTAAAAAACAAAATTCAACCAAGTAAATTTGAAGATCTAATTGGCTTTAACCAATGATTCATGAACTGGGCAGCATCCCATCTAATAAATCAGAAGGGCACTCCAAGGAGTTGTACAAAAGGAAGGCTTTCAAAGACAGAAAGATGGTGGCCCAAGGAAGCTATTAGTAAGAGAAAAGAAAGGATTATTTCAGGCCAGGTCATTTCTTTTGGGGGAAGTGTGAGGATCAATCATTCGGATTACCTCTTCTTCCTTTGGGGAATGGAGAGGACTCAGGTGACAGACTACCTCACTGGTGCTGATCAGAAAATTCTAGACTGGCCAATTAAGATTACATTCCTGGGGAAGGTCAAAACTGCAATTAAGTCAAGTGTTAAATCTAAGTTTCGTACCATGGGCTTTAGCACATATGACATTTTGTGCCTGTGGTTTTTTCTTTAACACATCTGTTCTTGTGTATTGTCTACTTTTCCTATTGGTGTCCTAAATATATTAATCATAGTTATTTTTAATTCTTTATTTGATAATTCCAACATCTGTGTCCTATCTGAGTTCTGTCACTTGATATGTCTGTGTTTTTTCTTGCCTTTTAACATGCCTTGTGATTTTGGTTGAAAATTGGACATGATGTATCAGGTAACAGAAACTGAGGTAAATAGGTTTTTAGTGTGAGGTTTTATGTTAATCTGGCTATAAGTTGGGCGGTATTCAATGTTCGCTGCAGTTGTAGGTGTGAGAGGCTTAAAATTCCTCTAGAGTCCTTGTTTTCAGTCTTCCCTCATTACTTAGGGCTTCTCTAAGTACTCCTCCTCAAAGAGTCTGTACATCTTACAACTCTTTCAGCTATAATCTACTCTTATTATACCAGACCCCCATGTCATGGTGATTAGGTGTGGGAAGGGAAGTGTTCTATAATCTTATGATTAAATCTGCCTTTTAATCAGTCTGTGTCCCAGGGATGTGAGCTTCGAAAGTGTGCCTTAGCTTGTTTTTGACTCCCTTATATGAACTAAGAAGAATAGAAGAGGCTGGAGTTGGATAAATGCCCTTCTCCTAGATGGGATAAGGCTCTGGTAAAGTATTTCCTATGGAGAATAGGCTTCTGTTATGGAGAATGCTCTGTGCATATTTTATAGGGTTATGCTTCCCCTCCTCCTGCCCGAGCCAGGAGGTTATTTTTCTTGGCTCTTCTCTATGAGAAACTAATGGATTCCTGGAGATAAAACCCATTAAAGTATGGGGGACTCCCTAAGACGACAACCCCCAAGGGTTTCTTACTTCCATACTACTCCACATTCAGCCTCTAACAATTCATCAAAATTACCATTTAAGTATGCCTACTAGTTTATAGCTCTAGTGACTTCTGCATTAGATAAGCAGGTTTCAACAGTGACTCTCTGAATTCATCTGTCCTCTAGATTTTTGGGTGGCAGTTTGTCCTGTAACCTCAGTTCTCTGATAGGTACAAGGAAATCTGTTGATTTTCAGTTTGTCAGCTTTTTTTTTTTTATTCTAAGGATGGGAGTGATATCTTCTAAGTTCTTTGCATG
This sequence comes from Mesoplodon bidens, assembly GCF_964165515.1. Taxonomy (NCBI): domain Eukaryota; kingdom Metazoa; phylum Chordata; class Mammalia; order Artiodactyla; family Ziphiidae; genus Mesoplodon; species Mesoplodon bidens. The sequence goes on along the minus strand of NC_138176.1, from coordinate 181,863,017 downwards.
TCAGAACTGGAACTGGATAGCCATCAAATCATTTTGTTACATTTTGTTACCAAGTCCAAGGTTTCTCTGCTCTCCTTACAACAGGCCAATAAATAGGAAACGAGATGTTGAGGCAAGGAACACGACTTTATTCGGAAATCCAGCAGACCGAGAAGATGGCAGACTAGTGTCTCAAAGTAACCATCTTATCAGGGTCTGGATGCCAGTTTCTTTTATAGAATCAGAGAGGGAAGTAAAGTAAAAAGGCAGAATAGAGAGGGAGAGGCAGGGAGGAAATAAAGTAAAAAGGGCCCTGGGTCTTGCAAAACATTTGCTGGAATGGCCAACCTCCGGGAGGGGATGTGTTAATATCTTCTTTCTTGCAGCCATTCACAGGTGGGTAGGGTTCCCTGAGGCAGGCCATTATGTATGGTTATAATAACAAAAGCAACGAAAAGAAAAGACTAAAGTCAAAGAAACAGATCCAACATGGAGTCAAAATTGGCTCTTCCCTGTTACAATTTTTTAAGTAGGAAAGATGTCAGTCAGAAATTACATTCTTACTTCAAGTAGATTAACCTCATTCTTAACAGCATTCCTCAAATAAGATTAACATATGTATTTTACAATTAAAAAAAAGTCCATAAAAATTATCATGAGATGAAACAACTTTGCCATTGAAAAGCAGAGGTTTAGTCAACCTCTATCTGTGAATTCATTTTCCCCTTGGAGTTTCTCTCATACCCAATGCAGAACCTGTGAATTTATTTGGTTTATAGAATTGTATAGTAACATCAGAGACCTGATAAAGATAGTATCTAGCAAAGAGGTGCCTATGAATCTACTGTTTGTAACTGGAAACAAAGACAACATTGGATACACAAAAGAACCTATGTGATTATTATTATTATATTCACTTAAGAATGAGTAATAATTATGGCATAGATATGGTCATAGAAATGTACTGGTAAAAATATAGGTAAAACTCATTAGATTTCTTTTGTTTATCTATTTGGGAAGCTTGGAGGTATTTAAATTTATCCTGTTACTCCTGTTGATTTCCTTGTTGAATACGCAGTCGTACAGGTACTTAAGATCGCCAGGGTAAGCCCTAGGAGATCTAGCCCAACTTAGAGCCATTCCCATTTGAAATGAAAACATGGATTAATGTTGGTGATTAGTCTGTTCATGTAAGTTACCAAATGGACTCCAGGAGTTTACTTGAACTTGTGATTTGGTGGTAGGATTGCCCTGGGAATCCAGCGTGAAACATGAAAACAGACTCAGATCAGTGTCTATGCTGGAATCTCTGGGCTGAGCAAACAAATGAGAACAGCCACAAGAATAGGGTGTGTTGGGTAGAAAGAAAATTTTTCAGTTTTGAGTGGTGGTAAACAGACTTTCTCTCCTTTAGCTGAGACAGGGAAGCCGAATCCAGCCTTTGTACCCTGACACTGAATTAAATCTCAGAGACAGAGTTTTGGGTGAAGTAGAAAAGAATAGCTTTATTGCTTTGCCAGGCAAAGGGTGCCACAGTGGGCTAATGCCCTCAGAACTGTGTGTCCCAACCTGGAGGGGGTAGTGAGAAGTTTTACAGTAACGGTTCAAAGACAGTGTGATCAGCTCATGGACATTCTTCTGGTTGGTTGGTGGTGAGGTAAGTGGGAGTCAACATCATCAACCTTCTGGTTCCAACCGGCTGGGTTCCATTAATTTCTCCCACCTGCTGGGGGTTTCAGTATCTGCAAAACAGCTCAAAGATATTGTTGTGTATATCCCTTGAGGGGGAGCCAGGACCCTGCCCTAAGGCTGCACTATTGTTTCTCTTGACTGTTCCTCCGTTGTCTCTGAATCCCCTCTATTCCCTAACTAGCAACTGTTTGAACCTTCCCCTTGGAACTCAAGGAAGGTCCTGGAGGCTGAATGAAGCCTATATCAAGAAATGGGAGATACAGAAAGGTTTTTGTGCCCAGGAGCCACATGGGTCCTGCGTGGTATCAACAGGACAAATCAGAATGTTCTTAAAGGATTAGAGGCTTCCAGGAGGTACTCTGGCAATTAAGACTAGAGACTGGAATGGACCACAAGGGATTGGTGTAGAGTCTTGTCCTTGAATCTTTTAAGGGGGGGCAGCAGAGGTGGAGGGCAGACTGCTATCTATGTTTTAAGTGCAATTTTGTCCAAAGACAGGAGAATGGACTAAGTAACTCCATGGGGTAATGACTCTGTTAATGATGATTTTCACTATTTTTAAACTTCATTCTTAGATCCCAGCTCCTACACTTATTAGCTTGAAGTGGTTTAGCAAGCTTGAATCACAGTTTTATCTATAGAATTGAGTTAACATAACATACATCAGGGGATACTTTTGAGGTTGAAACAATTTCACATATTCAAAATGTTGAAAATAATCCCTGGAACATAGAAGGTACTCAAGAAATAAAGTGTCAGTTCCCCCTGAACACATACGCGTGTGCGCGCGCACACACACTCACACACACACACACAGCTTGTGCATGACCACGGTTAGAGATAAACCATGCCAAAATGTCAGAAAGGGTTCTTTACTTTTATTATTAAATAAATAAAAGTTTAACAGATATAAACTTCCTCATTGTGAGGAGTGTTGCAATGTTGTGACAGTTTAAGCAATGTTTTCACGTATGCACAGTTGCTGGATATCTGTAGGATACTTAAATTATGAACAATGACTCTTCAAGATATAGAGTAAATAGGATCTTTGTCTTTCACAAAACAGAGTTGAGTGATAGGACATTTTTTTTTTTAATGTCTAAATTTTGTTGGGGAGGATAAATAATAAAAAAAAATAGGAGTACTTACCATTAGGTACAATATGAGAACTAATTTTACTTTCAGCTGTCTATATTGTACTACATATTCAAGCTTGAAAGACAAGAAGAAATAATTTAACGTGATTCCTTCCTCTAGTTTTTGTTTTATAAATGTGATGTCTGTCTTCATTTTGGTTCCTGAATTGATATCAATTTTATATTCTAAATGCTATAATATAAACTTGGAAAGCCTCAGCTTAACTTTTTCTTTAGAATTTTTTTCAGAAAGCATAAACATTACAACAGTTTTGAAATAGCTGCATATTTGAAGTCTTATTTTGTTCAAGGATATAGCTAAGTTATTTAATAAGACTAGATAAGGGCTTCCCTGGTGGTGCAGTGGTTGAGAATCTGCCTGCCAATGCAGGGGACATGGGTTCGAGCCCTGGTCTGGGAAGATCCCACATGCCACGGAGAACCTGGGCCCGTGAGCCACAACTACTAGGCCTGCGCGTCTGGAGCCTGTGCTCCGCAACAAGAGAGGCCGCGATAGTGAGAGGCCAGCGCACTGCGATGAAGAGTGGCCCCTGCTCACCGCAACTAGAGAAAGCCCTCGCACAGAAACGAAGACCCAACACAGCAAAGATAAATAAATAAATAAAATTAAAAAAAAAAAAAGACTAGATAAACTTTGGAGTAGAGGACTCTTGAAAGCATACATTTTATTGATCTAAAGTTCCAAATAATCATCATAAACAATAGTGACATTGTAGGAAATCTGAAAAATTCAGTAATGTATAAATTCTGTAGTTATCTATAAAAGTCAGGTTAACTGAAATTTGCTACAAATACTCATAACATTATTTATTCATTTCAACCTTAGTCATGGACCACATGATTTTATTGCTGGCATTAAAATATAACAAATTTTACAAACATTTTTTTCTATTTACAGAATCAGTATTTTTTTCATTCTTTTACCATTCCTTTAAACTAATTATGTTGATTTTTCACCAGTCTGAGTGAGAATAATTTTGCACTGTCAAGGTAAAAAATTATCATTTGAAATAGAATGGACAATGATTTGTGTTATGGGTTGAATTATGTCCTTCCAAAACTCATATGTTGAAGTCCTAACCCTCAGTACCTCAGAATGTGACTATTTGAAGATAGAGTCTTTAAAGAAGTGATTAAGTTAAAATGAGTCCATTAAGCTAGGCCTTAATCCAATCTGACTGGAGTCCTTATAAGAAGAGGAATGTTGGACACAGGCAGAGACATCGGATATATACACGTGCACAAAGAAAAGAACATGTGAGGATACAGCCATCTGCAAGCCGAGGAGAGAGGCATCAGAAGAAACCATGCCTGCTAACACCTTGATTTGGACATCCCAGCCTCCAGGACTCTGTTACTTTAACTGCCTAATCTGTGTATTTTGTTATGGTAGCCCTAGGAAACTATACAGATTTGGTTCTTACAAACCCCTGTGAAGAAGGTATGACTATTAGTCTCTTTTCATTTATTATTTTATACAAAAGCAAAAAGAAAAAAACTAAGACACAAGGAACCAGGGTTTGAACCCAGCAGTAAAGAATCAGAGCTTTGCTTTTGACCTCCAAGCTTTTATGCTTCCCTTATTGTATATTGTATGCAATGCTATTAAAACTATATTTACATTATGCATATTTGTTTTACTGTCTAATTGAGTATTTTTTAGTGAAAACAAACTTTTTTTGTTTTTTTTAATTGAAGTATAGTTGATTTACAATGTGTAAATTTCTGCTGTATAGCAAAGTGATTCAGTTATACATATATATATATATATATATATATATATATATACATTCTTTTTTTTAATATTCTTCTCATCATGGTTTATCACAGGATATTGAATATAGTTCTCTGTGCTGTACAGTAGGACCTTGTTGTTTATCCATCCTATATATAATAGCTTACATCTGCTAACCCCAACCTCCCACTCCATCTCTTTCTTGGCAGCCACAAGGCTGTTCACTATGTCCGTGAGTCTGTTTCTGTTTCATAGATAAGTTCATTTATATCATATTTTATTTTTTATTTATTTTTATTTTTATTTTTTTGCTGTATGCGGGCCTCTCACTGTTGTGGCCTCTCCCATTGCGGAGCACAGGCTCTGGACGCACAGGCTCAGCGGCCATGGCTCATGGGCCCAGCCGCTCCACGGTATGTGGGATCCTCCCGGAACAGGACACAAACCCACGTCCCCCACATCGGTAGGCGGACTCTCAACCACTGCGCCACCAGGGAAGCCCTGTATCATATTTTAGATTCCACATATAAGTGATATCATATGGTATTTGTCTTTCTGACTTACTTCACTTAGTATGATAATCTCTAGTTGCATCCATGTTGCTGCAAATGGCATTATTTTGTTCTTTTTATGGCCAAGTAGTATTCCATTGTATGTATGTACCACATCTTCTTTATCCATTCATCTGTCAATGGTCATTTAGGTAGTTTCCATGTCTTGACTATTGTGAATAGTGCTACTATGAACATATGGGTACATGTATCTTTTTGAATTACAGTTTTGTCTGGATATATGCCCAGGAGTGGGATTGGTGGATCATATGATAATTCCATTTTTAGTTTTCTGAGGAATCTCCATACTGTTTTCCATAGTGGCTGCACCAACTTACATTCCCACCAATGGTGTAGGAGGGTTCCTTTTTCTGCACACCCTCTTCAGCATTTGTTATTTGTAGACTTTTGAATGATGGCCATTCTAACTGGTGTGAGATGGTACCTCAATGTAGCTTTCATTTGCATTTCTCTACTAATTAGCTATGTTGAGCATATTTTCATGTTCCTATTTGCCATCTTATGTCTTCTTCGGAGAAATGTCTATTTAGGTCTTCTGACCATTTTTTGATTGAGTTACTTGTTTTTTTGTTGTTGGGTTGTATGAGCTGTTTGTATATTTAGGAAATTAAGCCCTTGTCAATCTCATCATTTGCAAATATTTTCTCCCATTCTGTAGGTTTTCTTTTCATTTTATTTACGGTTTCCTTTGCTGTGCAAGACTTGTAAGTTTGATTCAGTACCATTTGTTTATTTTTGTTTTTATTTTTATTATCTTGGGACAGTGACCTAAGAAAACATTGGTACGATTTATATCAGAGAATGGTTTGCCTATGTTATCTGCTAGCAGTTTTATGGTGTCATATGTTTAAGCCTTTTTGAGTTTATTTTTGTGTATGGTGTTGGGGTGTGTTCTAAAGTCATTGGTTTACATGTGGCTGTCCAACTTTCCCAAAACCACTTATAAATTATGACCAGAAAAAATGAGAAAAGAAAAAGAGAAAGCATGGCACGTTTAGAACACTTACAAGAAAAATATTTCCACTGAGCAGATACAAACCATGACAGTACATTGCCATAAACTTGCATGGCTCAGAGTATTAATCATAGTTCTCATAGATATCATTGAAGATCTCAGGGCCTTGTGATGAGAAAATAGAATGACCAGAGGCACACATTGTCAGATCTCAAGAAAAATATAGAAGAAAAGTAAAATTTTGTATAAATAAACACCTTTTTGAAATAGCAAAACAAGACAATAGACATTGTTTAACACACAAGAGGGGACATAGAGGACAGAAGTGAGAAAAGCAAGTAAAATAATAGATATAAACAAAAGTAAAATAATTACTATAGCCAAAAATCTTAGTTTGTTTAGGTTTTAGACTGATTATAAAAAGTGGGGAGATTATGGTATTTTGGGTTAACCTTTCCACTGAGAATACCTAGAAAAGATGGAGCAAAGTAAAAGAAAGTATTGATCTGAAGGCATCAGATAGGTAGCAGTAGGTATTGAGGGGTCCACATCTGGGAGAGAGTGTGGTGAGCCCCACAATTTGGACTTTGGGTGATTCTCAACAAAGAAAGTAGTGGATGATAGATAGAAAAACTGAGCAGAGCTATTGACAGACTTACAAGGATGGGGACAAAAGTTAGAGTTTAAATCCTATCAAAAAGAGGGTCCTTCATGGAAAGCAAACTTATATTTACCAAAGGAGATAGTGGGGGTGGGGGGAGAGATAAATTAGGAGTTTGGGATTAATGGATACATTCTACTATATGTAACAACAAGGACCTATTGTATAGCACAGGGAACTATATTCAATATCTCGTGATAACCTATGATGGAAAAGAATCTGAAAATGAAATCATATATATATATATATATATATATATATATATATATATATATATATATATATATATATATATATATATAACTGAATCATTGTGCTGTATACCTGAAACTAACACACTGTAAATTAACTATACTGCAATTTTTTTTACAAAGGGCAAAAAAAACCTTGCTGGCAAATAAACGTTATATAAGAATGTCATTCATTACCCTATCTTGAAGCAAACTAAAATGTAGGATGATGCTAAGCTGCAAATAAAGTGTAAACTTTGATATCAAGGGCATAGTAGAAATGAAAATGTAATGGCTGGACAGTGAACAAAGTTTACATAGATATTTTAAAAAAAGGAGGGTCCTTGTTACCACATACTTAGCCTTTCATTTGGGACTTGAAGAGTTACATCCTAATAGTAAGAAAGAACTAGACATACAGAGAGGTTGGATAGTTTGTCCAAAGTCATACAGTCACTAACAGCAGAGCTGATTTGAACCTGGCTAGTCTGGCTTCAGGATTCATGCTTTTTATCATCACAGTTCAGTATTCAGCCTCCATGATATTGACACCCAAATCCAACAAAGCACAAATAAAAACTTTAAAACGATTTCACATATTAATTTTGACATAATAATAATCTTGAAAAAAAAGAGAAAATAAAATTCAGCAGCAAATTAAAAAAATAGAAAAAATAAGAGCAGGTGTGATTCATACCAACAATGTAAATAGGACTTACCACTATGAAGAAAATTATTAATTTAATTCAACATATTAAGAGAACAAGGGCAAAACATAACAGTCTCCGTAGATGATGAAATTCTTTTGATAAAATTCAATATCCATTCTTGACTTTAAAAATACTTTTACTAAAATATAAATAATAGGATTTATTTTTATTATACATAGATGGAGTCAAGAGTCCATATCATGTTAATGGAAAACACTAGATATATTCATAATAAATGGGAATGGGATAAATTCTTGTTAACTAGTATAATTGTCAGCATTAGATGAGAGAGAGAAAGAAGGGGCAAAAATATTTGAATAGTAGGAGGTAAATTATCATTCTTAATAGAATAAATGATTTTGTATCTTTAAAAACAAGGGAATTACCTTATAAACTATTACAATCAAATAGATATTTCAGTAAGATGGCTGAAATATTTATATACAAAAATTGATGGCCTTCCTATATAGAATTAACCACCAGTTAGAATTTAAAGTAGAAGTTGACCCATCTTACAGTAGTACCAGAATGAATTTTAATAGCTATGAATAAATTTAACAAGAAATGTACAAGAGTTCTATAAACCAAATATTAAAATGCTATTGTGAGAGATAAAAGAAGACTTGAATAAATACCCTAACCTTGGACAGAAACACTGAACATCATGATAATGTAAATTCTCTCTAAACTAAGGGATGCACTTATTATAATAATAACAAAATAACAGCGTGTCAGTTTTTGAAATAGACTAGGTAAATTGATGAAATGAAACAGAATCCAAACACAGAGAGCAATATGGGAGTAGTATATCATATTAAGGTAGTATTGCAGATCAGTGTGTAAGAACAGGTATTATTCAATAAATATTGTTGAAAAATTGGAATAGGAATTTAAAAAGTAAACTTTATTTGCTTACTCTTTACACTAAAACAAGTTTTTAGATGGATCAAGCATTTACATTTGAAAATGAAGCTATAGAAGTATAAAAGTATTATGGAAAAGAAACCATAAAATAAAAAGATGGATGTATTCAACTACATGAAACGTTGTAGGCATCAAAAAGCAGCATAAATAATTCAAAAGACAGTATTTGCAAAACATCTCTAAATCAAAGAGCATTATTTTCTTTATATAAATGGTACCTTATTTCTAACTAATGGCATGGGCCCTTGGGTTGATAAAGAAATGGAAATATTAACATTTTAAATACAGAAAAGAGATGTGTCTTTGAAACAGCAAACCCATGTTTAGGAACCAGCAGTCCCATTTCTAAGAACTTACCCTTATAGATATGTTTTCATATCTGCAACCTGATGTACATGTAACAGGTTACTCCTGACAGTCTTGTTCGTTGTAATTAGAGACTGGAAGCAATGTAAATCTACCAAGTAAAGACCAATCAATTAATATGGTGCATGGAGCAAGGCAATACTATGCAAGTCTAAAATAAATGATGCAGCCTGGATGCATTTGCATTCAAAAAACCTACAAAAATATAACATTAGGTAAAAAACAAAAGCTAGTGTATATAGTATGGTAAAGTTTGGGGGCAGACAAGCTTATAAATGATTATATTAGTTTATGTATAGAATATCTCTGAAGTGGTACAAAATAATTGTTACCTCTGAAAACTGTAAGTGGTGGTTGAGAAACAATAACGGAAAAAATAATTACTAGTCTCTGAATTTTTTTTAATTCTCTATATCATGTTTATATAAAACATATTAAAAGTTGTTTTTTCAAAAGCTTAATCTGGAGAAATAAGCAAGAATAGCCAGTACAATTTTGAAAAATCAGCTTAATAATGAGGTTCTAACTTTACCTGATCTTTAAGCATATTATATAGCTACAATTATTAAATATATGTGTTATACTGGTGCTAGAAGAGGAAAAGAGATCAATGAAATAGAACTGTAGTTTGGAAATATAAATAAAAATTAAATATATATATGTATATAATATATATGACTTTTGTATTATATACAATAACTTGATAAATGATGAAAGACTCATCACAAATTAGAAAAAGAACAACTAAGATTTTCAGCATTCTGTACAAAGAATCTCTAAAAATAAAAAGTTACTTCTTGTGTGAATGAGAAACTTTCTCAAGTGAAAACAACTTTAATGTAGAGAAGATTAGATATGAAAAATTACTTTTCAAGTTCCGTATTTCAAAGAGAAATATAGACAAAATAAAAATGGAAAACGACTTGGAATAAATGTTTGCAACCCAAATGATAAACGGTTAGTATTTGAACTTTTTTACATTTTCTATATGTCAATAAGAAACTGAAACAGCCTAATAAAAAACATCGGTTATGAAGATGAATAGGAATTTCACAAAAGTAGAATTACAAATGATCAGTAAACATATAAAAATATTCAGTCTTACTCGTAATGAAAAAAGCTAATTTTTTTCCAGCCTGAGATGGCAATTTCACTTCTTTTTTTCCAGTCTATAATCTTGCAACATAGATATGAAGAAACAATTCTCATGAATGTTTCGATTTTATGACCAATATTTTTTGTGAGAAATTAGCTAGTTATTACACCCAGTGCATGCCTTGATGTGAATCACTCCCTCTGAACCCATTTCATCTCTGAACAGCTTGGACTCAGGGCTGCTCTCAAGCAGTGAATTTATGTCACATATCAGCAATTTAGGGTAGGCAGGGAAAGGAAACTGGGCACATCCATGGTCACATAATCTGAGGAGGAAATTACTCAGATGGGTCAGGGTTTGCCTGCCCCAGTCCGGTTCCTGGTTTGGAATTGTTTATCTCTTCTTAGATATTGATTTTGATAACCCAGCAAATCACATATATAGCCTGGTGTACCTCAGATTTTAATTTACTCTGCAGTGTCTTTCACAACATTTTACCACTTGAGTAGATTTAATGAGATTCTTATTTGCAAAACCACCACACCAGTTTCTGTGGGATTCTGTTTTTCCTGTGTATTTTCTTTTATTACTTGTAAACTTTACCTCTCTGTCAGGGAAATTGGCTGATATTTTAATGTATTCTTTACTTTTACAGTAAAGTTCTCCTGTAATGGGGACTGAAATACTTTGAGTCTGCAGGATAAGTGTCTGAAGACAGACAGAGCCCAGGGGTCCAAGTGAACTTGGCTACAACACTTACTAATTGTCCATTGTAGACAAATTACTTCACTTCTCTGGGCCTCTAAGACCTCATCTTGTAAAATGGGGTAATAACTCATACTATTATTGTAAGAATTAAATGATTAATATATGTAAATCATTTAGAACAGAACCTAGCACAGATTGAATGCTCAGTAAATATTATATGTTGTAATTTCGTGCAATATGCATTTTAGCAAGCATGTTCAACATCATTTCAAGTCTTTTTTTCCTACAGTTGCAACTGTACTCTATGAATGTCTTACATAGCAATAAGCTCACAACATGTCTGTCTTCAGGTATGAATGACTAAAATAATATACCACAAAATCTAACTTTAGATATGTTTTTCTATTTTTCAAAATTATTGATAAGTAGCGGTAAGAATATTGATTATGAATTGTACCTGCATTCATAATAACACTGAGAAAATACCATTTAATGTTTGAAAAAAAAAAAAATATATATATAAATTCTTCTTAATTTTAATTTATTTTAAAGATTTATTAATTTTATTTATTTTTGGCTGAGTCAGGTCTTAGTTGTGGCACGTGGGATCTTTGTTGAGGCACGCAGGTTTTTTCTCTTTAGTTCTGGTGCACAGGCTCCAGGGTGCATGGGCTCTGTAGTTTGCAGCACCTGGGCTCTAGTTGAGGCGCAAGAGCTCAGTAGTTGTAGCACACGGGCTTAGTTGCCCCACGGCATTTCGGATCTTAGTTCCCTGACCAGGGATCAAACCCGTGTCCCTTGCATTGTAAGGCAGATTCTTTACCACCAGGAAAGTCCCCTTAATTTTAATTTAAAATAATTTTAGCTTCATCTGACTAAGATACTCAACTACCTGAAATCTTTTCTGAAAAAAGGTACAGTTTAAATAAATTCTAGATTTATTTAAACAAACTAGATTAAACAAACTCTAGATTTCTTCAAGAAATAATAACCCTGTGATACTTTCTGATATTAAAAAGTAGCCCCTGATGATTTGTTTCAAGTTTTCCTTATAAAAATTTGAAAATTGTCTCCGTTAGAACTACGTTACTTATGCTATACTTGTAAAAGGGAAACAAATACAGTGCACTTGCTTTGAAGCTGTTGTTCATTCATTCCTTCATTTGCAAGTATTTATTGAGGTCCTAATATTTGTACCAGGCACTGTTCTAGGTGTTGAGAAGAATCAGTGAAAAAAATAGACAAAAAACCATACCCTCTGAATTTACAGTCTTGGGGAGGGAAAGATAAACAATAGACATCATAAACAATTAAATTGCATAGTATGTTTGAGTGTTATAAACACTATGGAAAAAGAAAAAATATGATACAGGGTAAGGGTGATAGAGGGTGAAGACATGGGTTGAATTTTATGAATTTGAAATGTGTTGTTGCATAACTTCCTCTGAACGAAGTGGAGGGCCTGATACTTTCATTCAATTTAAGAGCAAAAGTTTTAAGAGACAGGTAACTATAACTGGACATTCCTAGGTGATTATTCTCCATTTTGCAATATTCTCCTTACAACTGCTACTTAATTATGTTAATATATTTCTATTTTATTTAAAGATAATCTGCATTTTACTAGGCCTCAGCAGATTTTGGGCTATAGGGAAAAGATTATCTCCTGTCTTTTGCTCCTTCTGCCTTGCCACCTGAAGTTCTCCTTTCCCATTTTTCCTAATCCTGTTTTCATTCTTTCTTCCTTCCTTCCTACAATTTTTTAAAATAAATCTTAAAAATTTATTATTTTTTTCCATTTTTTAAACATTTTTATTAGAGTATAATTGCTTTACAATGGTGTGTCACTTTCTGCTTTATAACAAAGTGAATCAGTTATACGTATACATATGTCCCCATATCTCTTCCCTCTTGCATCTCCCTCCCTCCCACCCCCCCATCCCACCCCTCTAGGTGGTCACAAAGCACCAAACTGATCTCCCTGTGCTATGCGGCTGCTTCCCACTAGCTATCTATTTTACGTTTGGTAGTGTATATATGTCCATGCCACTCTCTCACTTTGTCCCAGCTTACCCTTCCCCCTCCCTGTATCCTCACATCCATTCTCTAGTAGGTCTGAATCTTTATTCCCATCTGGCCCCTAGGTTCTTCTGACCATTTTTTTTTTTTTGGTTCCGTATATATGTGTTAGCACACGGTATTTATTTTTCTGTTTCTGACTTACTTCACTGTGTATTGACAATCTCTACGTCCATCCACCTCACTACAAATAACTCAGTTTCATTCCTTTTTATGGCTGAGTAATATTCCATTGTATATATGTGCCACATCTTCTTTATGCATATATCTGTTTATGGACACTTAGGTTTCTTCCATGTCCTGGCTATTGTAAATAGAGCTGCAATGAACATTTTGGTACATGACTCTTTTTAAATTACGGTTTTCTCAGGGTACATGCCCAGTAGTGGGATTGCTGGGTCATATGGTAGTTCTATTTTTAGTTTTGTAGGGAACCTCCATACTGTTCTCCAAGGTGGCTGTATCAATTTACATTCCCACCAACAGTGCAAGAGGGTTCCCTTTTCTCCAAACCCTCTGAGCATTTATTTAGATTTTTTGATGGTGGCCATTCTGACCGGTGTGAGATGATATCTCATTGTAGTTTTGATTTGCATTTCTCTAATGATTAATGATGTTGAACATTCTTTCATGTGTTTGTTGGCAATCTGTATACCTTCTTTGGAGAAATGTCTGTTTAGGTCTTCTGCTCGTTTTTGGATTGGGTTGTTTGGTTTTTTTTTATTGAGCTGCATGAGTTGCTTGTAGGTTTTGGAGATTAATCCTTTGTCACTTGCTTCATCTGCAAATATTTTCTCCCATTCTGAGGGTTGTCTTTTAGTCTTGTTTGTGGTTTCCTTTGCTGTGCAAAAGCTTTTACGTTTCATTAGGTCCCATTTGTTTATTGTTGTTTTTATTTCCATTTCTCAAGGAGATGGGTCAAAAAGGATCTTGCTGTGATTTATGTCATGGAGTGTTTTGCCTATGTTTTCCTGTAAGATTTTGATGGTGTCTGGCCTTACATTTAGGTCTTTAATCCATTTTGAATTTATTTTTGTGTATGATGTTAGGGAGTGTTCTAATTTCATTCTTTTACATGTAGCTCTCCAGATTTCACAGCACCATTTATTGAACAGGCTCTCTTTTCTCCACTGTATATTCTTGCCTCCTTAATCAAAGATAAGGTGACCATACGTGTGTTGGTTTATCTCTGGGCTTTCTATCCTGTTCCATTGATCTATATTTCTGTTTTTGTGCCAGTACCATATTGTCTTGATTACTGTACCTTTGTAGTATAGTCTGAAGTCAGGGAGCCTGATTCCTCCAGCTCCGTTTGTCTTTCTCAAGATTGCTTTGGCTATTCGGCATCTTTTGTGTTTCCATACAAATTGTGAATTTTTTTGTTCTAGTTCGGTGAAAAATGCCAGTGGTAGTTCGATAGGGATTGCATTGAATCTGTAGATTGCTTTGGGTAGTAGAGTCATTTTCACAATGTTGATTCTTCCAATCCAAGAACATGGCATATCTCTCCATCTGTTTGTATCATATTTAATTTCTTTCATCACTGTCTTATAATTTTCTGCATACAGGTCTTTTGTCTCCTTCTGTAGGTTTATTCCTATATATTTTATTCTTTTTGTTGCAGTGGTAAATGGGAGTGTTTTCTTAATTTCACTTTCAGATTTTTCATCATTAGTGTATAGGAATGCAAGAGATTTCTGCGCATTAATTTTGTATCCTGCTACTTTACCAAATTCATTGATTAGCTCTAGTAGTTTTCTGGTAGCATCTTTAGGATTCTCTATGTATAGTATCATGTCATCTGCAAACAGTGACAGCTTTTCTTCTTCTTTTCTGATTTGGATTCCATTTATTTCTTTTTCTTCTCTGATTGCTGTGGCTAAAACTTCCAAAACTACGTTGAATAATAGTGGTGAGAGTGGACAACCGTGTCTTTTTCCTGATCTTAGTGGAAATCGTTTCAGTTTTTTCATTGAGGACGATGTTGGCTGTGGGTTTGTCATATATGGGCTTTATTATGTTGAGGAAAGTTCCCTCTATGCCTACTTTCTGTAGGGTTTTATCATAAATGTGTGTTGAATTTTGTTGAAAGCTTTCTCTGAATCTATTGAGATAATCATATGGTTTTTCTCCTTCAGTTTGTTAATATTTTGTATCACATTGACTGATTAGCGTATATTGAAGAAACATTGCATTCCTGGGATAAACCCCAATTGATCATAATCTATGATCCATTTAATGTGCTGTTGGATTCTGTTTGCTAGTATTTTGTTGAGGATTTTTGCATCTATGTTCATCAGTGATATTGGCCTGCAGTTTTCTTTCTTTGTGACATCTTTGGTTTTGGTATCAGAGTGATGGTGGCCTCGTAGAATGAGTTTGGGAGTGTTCCTCCCTCTGCTATATTTTGAAAAAGTTTGAGAAGGATAGGTGTTAGCTCTTCTCCAAATGTTTGATAGAATTTGCCTGTGAATCTATCTGGGCCTGGGCTTTTGTTTGTTGGAAGATTTTTAATCACAGTTTCAATTTCAGTGCCTGTGATTGGTCTGTTCATATTTTCTATTTCTTCCTGATTCAGTCTCAGAAGGATGTGTATTTCTAAGAATTTGTTCATTTCTTCCAGGTTGTCCATCTTATTGGCATAGAGTTGCTTGTAGTAATCTCTCATGATCCTTTGTATTTCTTCAGTGTCAATTGTTACTTCTTTTTCATTTCTAATTCTATTGATTTGAGTCTTCTGCCTTTTTTTCTTGATAAGTCTGGCTAATGGTTTATCAATTTTGTTTATCTTCTCAAAGAACCAGCTTTTAGTTTTATTGATCTTTGCTATCATTTCCTTCATTTCTTTTCCATTTATTTCTGATCTGATCTTTATGATTTCCTTCCTTCTGCTAACTTTGAGGGTTTTTTGTTCTTCTTTCTCTCATTGCTTTAGGTGTAAGGTTAGGGTGTGTATTTGAGATATTTCTTGTTTCTTGAGGTAGGATTGTATTGCTATAAACTTCCCTCTTATAACTGCTTTTGCTGCATCCCATAGGTTTTGGGTTGCTGTTTTCATTTTCATTTCTTTATCAGTATTTTTTGATTTCCTCTTTGATTTCTTCAGTGACCTCTTGGTTATTAAGTAGTGTGTTATTTAGCCTTCATGTGTTTATATTTCTTACAGATTTTTTCCTGTAATTGATATCTAGTCTCATAACATTGTGATTGGAAAAGATACTTGAAAGGATTTCAATTTTCTTAAATTTACCAAGGCTTGATTTGTGACCCAAGATATGATCTATCCTGGAGAATGTTCCATGAGCACTTGAGAAGAATGTGTATTCTGTTGTTTTTTGATGGAATATTCTATAAATATCAATTAAATCCATCCAATTAAATGTATCATTTAAAGCTTGTATTTCCTTATTTATTTTTTTTTTTGGATGATCTGTCCATTGGTGAAAGTGGGATGTTAAAGTCCCGTACTATGATTGTGTTACCGTCGATTTCCCCTTTTATGGCTGTTAGTATTTGCCTTATGTATTGAGGTGCTCCTATGTTGGGTGCATAAATTGTTATATCTTCTTCTTGTATTGATCCCTTGATCGTTATGTAGTGTCTTTCTTTGTCTCTTGTAGTAGTCTTTGTTTGAAACTCTATTTGTCTGATATGAGAATAGCTACTCCAGCTTTCTTTTGATTTCCTTTTGCATGGAATATCTTTTTACATCCCCTCACTTTCAGTCTGTATGTGTCCCTAGGTCTGAAGTGGGTCTCTTGTAGGCAACATATATATGTGTCTCTTTTTTGTATCCGTTCAGCAAGCCTGTGTCTTTTGGTTGGAGCATTTAATCCATTCACATTTAAGGTAATTATTGATATGTATGTTCCTATGACCATTTTCTTAATTGTTTTGGGTTTGTTTTTGTAGGTCCTTTTCTTTTGTGTTTCCCACTTAGAGAAGTTCCTTCGGCATTTGTTGTAGAGCTGGTTTGGTGGTGCTGAATTCTCTTAGCTTTTGCTTGTCTGTAAAGCCTCTTAATTTCTCTGTCAAATCTGAATGAGATCCTTGCTGGGTAGAAAAATCTTGGTTGTAGGTTTCTATTTCATCACTTTAAATATGTCCTGCCACTTCCTTCTGGCTTGCAGAGTTTCTGCTGAAAGATCAGCTGTTACCCTTATGGGGATTCCCTTATGTGTTACTTGTTGTTTTTCCCTTGCTGCTTTTAATATTTGTTCTTTGTATTTAATTTTTGATAGTTTGATTAATATGTGTCTTGGCGTGTTTCTCCTTGGATTTTTCCTGTATGGGACTCTCTGTGCTTCCTGGACTTGATTAACTATTTCCCATATTAGGGAAGTTTTCCACTATAATTTCTTCAAATATTTAGTCAGTCCGTTTCTTTTTCTCTTCTTCTGGGACCCCTATAATTTGAATGCTGGTGCATTTAATGTTTTCCCAGAGGTCTCTGAGACTGTCCTCTCTTCTTTTCATTCTTTTTTCTTTATTTTGCTCTGCAGTAGTTATTTCCACTGTTTTATCTTCCAGGTCACTTATCTGTTCTTCTGCCTCAGTTACTCTGCTATTGATCCCTTCTAGAGAATTTTTAATTACATTTATTGTGTTGTTCATCATTGTTTGTTTGCTGTTTAGTTCTTCAAGGTCCTTGTTAAATGTTTTTTGTGTTTTCTCCATTCTATTTCTAAGATTTGGGATTATATTTACTATCATTACTCTGAATTCTTTTTCAGGTAGACTGCCTATTTCCTCTTCATTTGTTAGGTCTTGTGGGTTTTTGCCCTGCTCCTTCATCTGCTGTGTGTTTTTCTGTCTTCTCATTTTGCTTAACTTACTGTGTCTGGGGTCTCCTTTTCGCAGACTGCAGGTTCGTAGTTTCCGTTATTTTTGGTGTCTGTCCCCAGTGGCTAAGGTTGGTTCAGTGGGTTGTGTAGGCTTCCTGGTGGAGGGGACTAGTGCCTGTGTTCTGGTGATGAGGCTGGATCTTGTCTTTCTGGTGGGCAGGTCTATGTCTGGTGGTGTATTTTGGGGTGTCTGTGGCCTTATTATGATTTTCGGCAACCTCTGTGCTAATGGATGGTGTTGTGTTCCTATCTTGCTAGTTGTTTGACATAGGATGTCCTGCATTGTAGCTTGCTGGTCGTTGAGTGGAGCTGGGTCTTGGCATTGAGATGGAGATCTCTGGGAGATTTTCGTTGCTTGATATTACGTGAAGCTGGGAGGTCTGTTGTGGACCAGTGTCTTGAGCTTGTCTCTCACACCTCAGTGGCACAGCCCTGATGCCTGGCTGGAGCACCAAAAGCCGGTCCTCCACACGGCTCAGAATAAAAGGGAGAAAAGAAAGAGAGAAAGAGAGAAAGAGAGAGAGAGAGAGAGAGAGAGAGAGAGAGAGAGAGAGAGAGAGAGAGAGAAAGGAGATAAAATAAAATAAAATAAAGTTATTAAAATAGAAAATAAAAAATAATTATTAAGACAAAAATGTTTTTAAGTAATTAAAAAAAAAACCGGACAGACAGAACCCTAGGACAAATGGTAAAAGCAAAGCTATACATCCAAAATCACACACAGAAGCATGCACACTCCCAGAAAAAGGGGGGTGGCGGAAATATATATATCATTGCTCCCAAAGTCCACCTCCTCAATTTGAGATAATTCGTTGTCTATTCAGGTATTCCACAGATGCAGGGTACATCAAGTTGATTATGGAGATTTAATCCGCTGCTTCTGAGGCTGCTGGGAGAAATTTCCCTTTCTCTTCTTTGTTTGTACAGCTCCCGGAGTTCAGCTTTGTATTTGGACCTGCCTCTGTGTGTAGGTCACCTGAGGGCATCTGTTCTTAGCTTAGACAGGATGGGGTTAAAGGAGCATCTGATTCCGGGGCTCTGGCTCACTCAGGCCGTGGGGAGGGAGGGGTATGGATGCGGGGCAAGCCTGCGGTGGCAGAGGCCAGTGTGACGTTGCACCAGCCTGAGGCGCGCCGTACATTCTCCCAGGGAAGTTGTCCCTGGATCACAGGACCCTGACAGTGGTGGGCTGCACAGAGTCCCAGGAGGGAGTGTGTGGATAGTGACCTGTGCTTGCACACAGGCTTCTTGGTGGCGGCAGCAGCAGCCTCAGCGTCCCCTGCCCGTCTCTGGGGTCCGTGCTGATAGCTGCGGCTCGCGCCCATTTCTGGAGCTCCTTTAAGCCGTGCTCTGAATCCCCTCTCATCGCGCACCAGGAAACAAAGAGGCAAGAAAACGTCTCTTGCCCCTTTGGCAGCTCCAGACTTTTCCCCAGACTCCCTCCCGGCCAGCTGTGGGGCACTAACCCCCTGCAGGCTGTGTTCATGCCGCCAACCCCAGTCCTCTCCCTGCGCTCCGACTGAAGCCCGAGCCTCAGCTCCGAGCCCCGAGCCGTCCCGCCAGTTGAGCAGACAAGACTCTCGGGCTGGTGAGTGCTGTTCGGCACCACTCCTCTGTGCGGGAATCTCTCCACATTGCCCTCCCCACCCCTGTTGCTTTGTCTCCTCCGTGGCTCCGAAGCTCCCCCACTCTACCACCAGTGGTCTCCACCTGCGAAGGGGCTTCTAGTGTGTGGAAGACTTTCCTTCTCACAGCTCCCTCCCACTGGTTCAGGTCCCATCCCTATTCTTTGTCTCTGATTTTTCTTTTTTCTTTTGCCCTGTCCAGGAACGTGGGGAGTTTCTTACCTTTTGGGAGGTTTGAGGTCTCTTACCAGTGTTCAGCAGGTGTTCTTTAGGAGTTGTTCCACATGTAGATGTATTTCTGATGCATCTGTGGGGAGGAATGTGATCTCCGTGTCTTACTCTTCCACCATATTGAAACTCCTCAATCTTAAAAATTTAGAATAGTCAAAGATTTTTGTACTACATATTTATATACCCACCGTTTGGAATTCCACATTTTAAAAATTTTTTTAATTTAATTTAATTTTTTTTTTATACAGCAGGTTCTCATTAATCATCAGTTTTATACACATCAGTGTATACATGCCAATCCCAAATGCCCAGTTCATCACAGCACCATCCCCCCCCCCAGCATTCCCCCCTTGGTGTCCATACGTTTGTTTTCCACATCTCTGTCTCAACTTCTGCCCTGCAAACTGGTTCATCTGTACAATTTTTCTAGGTTCCACATACATGGGTTAATATACGATACTTGTTTTTCTCTTTCTGACTTACTTCACTCTGTATGACAGTCTCTAGATCCATGTACATCTCAATAAATGACCCAATATTGTTCCATTTTATGGCTGAGTAATATTCCATTGTCTATATGTAACACAAATTCTTTATCCATTTGTCTGCCGATGGGCACTTAGATTGCTTCCATGATCTGGCTATTGTAAATAGTGCTTCCGTGAGCATTGGGGTGCATGTGTCTTTTTGAATATGCCCAGTAGTGGGATTGCTAGATCATATGGTAGTTCTATTTTTTGTTTTTTAAGGAACCTCCATACTGTTCTCCATAGTGGCTGTATCAATTTACATTCCCACCAACAGTACAAGAGGTTCCCATTTTCTCCACACCCTCTCCAGCATTTGTTGTTTGTAGAAATTCTGATGAAACCCATTCTAACTGGTGTGAGGTGATACCTCATTGAAGTTTTGATTGGCATTTCTCTAATAATTAGTGATGTTGAGCAGCTTTTCATGTGCTTCTTGGCCATCTGTATGTCTTCTTTGGAGAAATGTCTATTTAGGTCTTCTGCCCATTTTTGGATTGGGTTGTTTGTTTCTTTAATATTGAGCTGCATGAGCTGTTCATATATTTTGGAGATTAATCCTTTGTCTGTTGATTCGTTTGCAAATATTTTCTCCCATTCTGAGGGTTGTCTTTTCATCTTGTTTACGGTTTCCTTTGCTGTGCAAAAGCTTTGAAGTTTCTTTAGGTCCCATTTGTTTATTTTTGTTTTTATTTCTGTTACTTTAGGAGGTGGATCAAGAAAGATCTTGCTGTGATTTATGTTAAAGGGTGTTCTTCCTACGTTTTCTTCTGAGAGTTTTATAGTGTCCAGTCTTACATTTGGGTCTCTAATGCATTTTGAGTCTATTTTTGTTTACGGTGGTAGGGAGTGTTTTAATTTCATTCTTTTACATGTAGCTGTCTGTTTTTCCCAGCACCACTTATTGAAGAGACTGTCTTTTCTCCATTGTATATCCTTGCCTCCTTTGTCCTAGATTAGT
The DNA here is from genome assembly GCF_964165515.1 of Mesoplodon bidens. Taxonomy (NCBI): domain Eukaryota; kingdom Metazoa; phylum Chordata; class Mammalia; order Artiodactyla; family Ziphiidae; genus Mesoplodon; species Mesoplodon bidens. Next base: position 181,841,965 of record NC_138176.1, on the reverse strand, counting down.
TGACCATAGGTTTGTGGGTTTATCTCTGGGCTTTCTATCTTGTTCCATTGATCTATGTTTGTGTTTTTGTGCCAGTACCATATTGTCTTGATTACTGTAGCTTTGCGGTGTAGTCTGAAGTCATGGAGTCTGATTCCTCCTGCTCCATTTTTTTCCCTCAAGACTGCTTTGGCTATTCGGGGTCTTTTGTGTCTCCATACAAATTTTAAGAATTTTGTTCTAGTTCCATCAAAAATGCCATTGGTAATTTGATAGAGATTGCATTGAATCTGTAGATTGCTTTGGGTAGTATAGTCATTTTCACAATATTGATTCTTCCAATTCAAGAATATGGTATATCTCTCCATCGGTTGGTATCATCTTTAATTTTTTCATCAGTGTCTTATAGTTTTCTGCATACAGGTCTTTTGTCTTCCTAGGTAGGTTTATTCCTAGGTGTTTTATTCTTTTTGTTGCAGTGGTAAATGGCAGTGTTTCCTTAATTTGTTTTTCAGATTTTTCGTCATTAGTGTATAGGAATACAAGAGATTTCTGTGCATTAATTTTGTATCCTGCAACTTTGCCAAATTCATTGATTAGCTCTAGTAGTTTTCTGGTGGCATTTTTAGGATTCTCTATGTATAGTATCATATCATATGCAAAGAGTGACAGTTTTACTTCTTCTTTTCCAATTTGTATTCCTTTTTATTTCTTTTCTTCTCTCATTGCTGGGGCTAGGACTTCCAAAACTATGTTGAATAATAGTGGTGTGAGTGGACATCCTTGTCTTATTCCTGATCTTAGAGGAAATGCTTTCAGTTTTTCACCATTGAGAACGATGTTTGCTGTGGGCTTGTCATATATGGCCTGTATTATGTTGAGGTATGTTCCCTCTATGCCCACTTTCTGGAGAGTTTTTATCATTAATGGGTGTTGAATTTTGTCAAAAGCTTTTCTACATCTATTGAGATGATCATATGGTTTTTATTCTTCAATTTGTTAGTATGGTGTATCACATTGATTTGTGTATATTGAAGAATCCTTGCATCCCTGGGATAAATCACACTTGATCATGGTGTATGATCCTTTTAATGTGTTGTTGGATTCTGTTTGCTAGTATTTTGCTGATGATTTTTGCATCTATATTCGTCAGTGATTTTGGTCTGTAATTTTCTTTTTTTGTAATATCTTTGTTTGGTTTTGGTATCAGGGTGATTATGGCCTCAGAATGAGTTTGGGAGTGTTTTTTCCTCTGCAGTTGTTTGGAAGAGTTTGAGAAGGATGGGTGTTAGCTCTTCTCTAAATGTTTGATAGAATTCACCTGTTAAGCCTTCTGGTCCTGGACTTTTGTTTGTTGGAAGATTTTTAATCACAGTTTCAATTTCATTACTTGTGATTGGTCTGTTCATAGTTTCTATTTCTTCCTGGTTCAGTCTTGGAAGGTTATACCTTTATATGAATTTGTCCATTTCTTTGAGGTTGTCCATTTTATTGGCATAGGGTTGCTTGTAGTAGTCTCTTAGGATGCTTTGTATTTCTGTGGTGTCTGTTGTAACTTCCCCTTTTTCATTTCTAATTTTATTGATTTGAGTCCTCTCCCTCTTTTTCTTGATGTGTCTGGCTAATGGTTTATCAATTTTTTTAATCTTCTTAAGGAACCAGCTTTTAGTTTTATTGATCTTTGCTATTGTTTTCTTTGTTTCTATTTCATTTATTTCTGCCCCAGTCTTTATGATTTCTTTCCTTCTGCTAACTTTGGGTTTTGTTTGTTCTTCTTTCTATAGTTCCTTTAGGTGTAAGATTAGATTGTTTATTTGAGATTTTTCTTGTTTCTTGACGTAGGCTTGTATAGCTATAAACTTCTCTCTTAGGACTGCTTTTGCTGCATCCCGTAGGATTAGGATCCTTGTGCTTTCATTGTCATTTGTCTCTAGGTATTTTTTGATTTCCTCTTTGATTTCTTCAGTTACCTCAGTTATTTAGTAACGTATTGTTTAGCCTCCATGTGTTTGTGGTTTTTACGTTTTTTTCCCTGTAGTTCATTTCTAATCTTATAACGTTGTCATCAGAAAAGGTGCTTGATATGATTTCAATTATCCTAAATTTACTGAGGCTTGATTTGTGAGCCAAGATGTGATCTATCCTGGAGAATGTTCCTTGTGCACTTGAGAAGAAAGTGTAATCTGCTGTTTCTGGATGGAATATCCTATAAATATCAATTAAATCTATCTGGTCTATTGTGTCATTTAAAGCTTCTGTTTCCTGATTTATTTTCATTTTGGATGATCTGTCCATTGGTGTAAGTGAGTTGTTAATGTCCCCCACTATTATTATGTTACTGTTGATTTCCTCTTTTAGAGCTGTTAGCAGTTGCCTTATGTATTGAGCTGCTTCTATGTTGGGTGCATGTATATTTATAATAGTTATATCTTCTTCATGGATTGATCCCTTGATCATTATGTAGTGTCCTTCCTTGTCTCTTGTAACATTCTTTATTTTAAAGTCTATTTTTTCTGATATGACTATTACTACTCGAGCTTTCTTTTGATTTCCATTTGCATGGAATATCTTTTTCCATCCCCTCACTTTCATTCTGTATGTGTCCCTAGGTCTGAAGTGGGTCTCTTGTAGGCAACATATATATGGGTCTTGTTTTTGTATCCATTCATCAAGCCTGTGTCTTTTGGTTGGAGCATTTAATCCATTCATGTTTAAGGTAATTATTGATATGTATGTTCCTATGAACATTTTCTTAATTGTTTTGGGTTTGTTTTTGTAGGTCCTTTTGTTCTCTTGTGTTTCCCACTTAGAGAAGTTCCTTTAGCATTTGTTGTAGAGCTGGTTTGGTGGTGCTGAATTCTCTTAGCTTTTGCTTGTCTGTAAAGCTTTTGATTTCTCCTTCCAATGTGAATGAGATCCTTGCCAGGTAGAGTAATCTGGGTTGTAGGTTCTTCCCTTTCATCACTTTGAGTATATCATACCACTCCCTTCTGACTTGTAGATTTTCTCCTGAGAAATTAGCTGTTAACCTTATGGGAGTTCCCTTGTATGTTATTTGTTGTTTTTTCCTTGCTGCTTTCAATAAATTTTCTTTGTCTTTAATTTTTGCCTATTTGATTACTATGTGTCTCGGCCTGTTTCTCCTTGGGCTTATCCTGTATGACACTGTCTGCGCTTCCTTGACTTGGGTGGCTATTTCGTTTCTCACGTTAGGGAAGTTTTCGACTATAATCTCTTCAAATATTTTCTTGGGTCTTTTCTCTCTCTCTTCTCCTTCTGGGACCCCTATAATGCGAATGTTGTTGTACTTAATGTTGTCCCAGAGGTCTCTTAGGCTGTCTTCATTTCTTTTCATTCTTTTTTCTTTATTCTGTTCCACAGCAATGAATTCTACCACTCTTCTAGGTCATTTAGCCATTCTTCTGCCTCAGTTATTCTGCTATTGATTCCTTGTAGAGTATTTTTCATTTCAGTTATTGTATTGTTCATCTCTGTTTATTTGTTCTTTAATTTTTGTAGGTCTTTGTTAAACATGTCTTGCATCTTCTCGATCTTTGCCTCCATTCTTTTTCCAAGTTCCTGGATCGTCTTCACTATCATTATTCTGAATTCTTTTTCTGGAAGGTTGTGTATCTCCACTTCATTTAGTTGTTTTTTCTGGGGTTTTATCTTGTTCCTTCATCTGGTACATAGCCCTCTGTCTTTTCATCTTGTCTATCTCTCTGTGAATATGGTTTTTGTTCCACAGGCTGCAGGATTGTAGCTCTTCTTGCTGCTGCTGTCTGCCTTCTGGTCTGGAATTGCACATTTTTAATATTTGCTACCAACTCTTCTTACTAAAATTAATAAGATATGATAGATAAAAATAGCTGACCTTGTATAGCATTTCTTTTGTGTTAGATGCTGTTCAGTGTGCTTTCTGTATATTAACTCAGAATTTCTTATGTTAACTAATATGAACTCATCTGTTAACTAATCCTCACAACAATCCTATGAGTTAGCTTTTACTATTACTCCTATTTTACAGGTGAAGAAACTGAGGTGTAGAAGGATTACTTAGCCTGCCTAAGGTTACATAGCTGGTTAGCTAAGTAACCCAGGCTGCCTGGCACTGGGGTTCATGCTCTTACCCCCAAAGCCATATGCTTTGTTTCATTCTCAGCTTTTTGTTGTTAATTTCTCATTCATTGCTTTTTAATCAAAGAACACTTGTATAATTTCCCTTGTAGGATTCTCATTGAGGAGTTCTGTTGTGATGGACTCTTATAAACATTCTTAATGTGTTTGAAAAGAATGTCTGGACCTTCTTTATGGGATAGTGTGCATATCTTTTAGATTGAATTTATTAATTGTGCTATTCAACTCTTCTTATTCATATTAAGTTTTCGTTTGCTTATACAAGCAGTTGTTGAGAGACATTTTAAATTCTCCACCTATGAACATATATTTGTCCATTTATCCTGGTAATTCTGCCAACTTTCATTTTATAGATTTCAGGTTATTATGTAGATATCTGTTCAGGATTATTATAGCTTTAAATGCATCATTATTTGTATCTATATCTCAGTTCAAGCTTTTTGCCTTAAACTCTACTCCAATTAATATTTTATGTCAGCTCTCTTTTCATGATAATTTGATATCTAGGCTTCTGTCATTTGGTTTTATGTGTATCTTTTGAAAGTAACTGAATGCCTACGTTTCATTTTTTATCCCAGTTTCAAAGTCTCCAACTGTTTACAATTATTATAATTCATAATATATTCCACCTTATCATTACTATCTCATTTTGTTTTCTATTTAGTATGATTTTTTCCATCTTTCACTTTTCCTTTTCTGACTTTTATTGGTGAAAGTTTTCTCTGATATATTTTTATTTATTCTCCTATTTTAAGAGTAATACATAGTGTTCATCCTTATGCTATAAATATTTAATATTATTAATGGTTTACCATATTCTTTTCCACTCATTTTTTTGGACAGTATAATGATTCCATATATACCCATCATTCAGCTACAAAAATTACCACCATTATCAACATTTTGCCAGTATTGTTTTAGCCATCCCCCCTGCTATTTGCTCTGAATTGCTTTATTTTTTCCTTTCTTTTTTGAATTTCATTTTTTTTTCCACTTATTCTTAATTTTTATAATTTTATAACATAGTCTGTTTTTAGTCAATATTTCTATCCTTGTTTGAACAGACGAGGACCTTAGTACAGTTTAACTTCTTTCTAAATTCCTTCTCCAATATCCTTGTTGTGCTCTAGTGTTTAAGTTTTACATCATTTTCTAACTGTTGCCCAAGGTTAATTGTAACCAGAACTCAACATTTATCTCTGTTTACCAAAACATATCTCTGATTTTCTTGCTCATCATTGCTACTTGCCTGACATTTTTTCCTGTGCGATCTTTTTTCATCTTGTTAAAATATATTCATTGGCAGTTCTTTCAGTGATAATTTAGAGATAGGAAACTCTTAGTCTTTTGCAGAAATAGAAAATTCTAAGCCCAATTTCTTTAGACTTTCCTAAAAAGAATGGTCATAGGTTTTAAACCTTTATTGAGTTTAATTAGAAATCTTGAGAATGAGAAGATAGTTACCATGGTCTTTGGAACGGTAGATCTCTGTTTAAATCATAGATCACAGAAATAACAGGTTAGCAAATATTAACTGGTGAATTACTACAAAATTGCATTAAACTTTTCAGGTTTTTTATCTTATCATCATAAAGTTGAGTATCTCTTTAAGTTTGTTTACTAAAGACAAAGAAACTTGCAGCTTGACTTATAACCTAGAAACCAAACATGTTTGTTTTAAAAAACTGTATTTGTTAAAATATTTGCTTCATCAAACTGTTCACCTGAAGTTGTAAACTATGTATGTAATAGGAAAAAAATGTGAAATGAAACCATTATGTAGGATTTCACTGAATTTTTGTAATCTCAATTATATATCAGTGGTTTGAGTACTTTTGTTGGAAAGTATTAATATCCTTTTTGGCTGAATGTCTTTATTTTGTTTTGCTCTTAAATGGGGGTAGAATTCTATAGTAACATTGACTTTACCTAAATATTTTGAAAATTATTCGTTTGTGTAATAATAATCTGTTTTTGCTGAGAGGAAATATGGTGTCATTCTGACTGATTTTTTTAGAAGATATATCTTTTTTTCTTGACAAATCTTAAGCATTTTTAATCCTTCATGTTGTTCAGTGTCATTGTGATTTATTCGGATCTTTTCACTCTATTTCTCAAGACTAAGTATATATCTTCAATTTGAAGATTCATGTCTTACTTCAGTTCTGAAAGTTCTTAGCCATTATTTCTTGAATATTTCCTCTAACCTATTCTTTCGTTCTGGAACTCATATTAGACTTATTTTGGAAGTTTTCATGCCTTACATCTCTATTGCTCTGAGCTACATTCTAGATGATTTCTTCAGATCTTCCTTTCATTTCTCTAATTCTCTCTTTGTTGTGCCTAAGCTACTGTTTAATCTATGTAGAGGATTTATTTTATCCTAAAGCCTGTCTATTTTCCAATTCACTGCTCTTATTTTATGATTCCTTCTCTCATCACTTGGAACATTTTAAGCTACATATTTTAAAAAGTGTTTTAGATCACACTTCCTCTAATTACTTAGGTGTCAATTCCACATTTCTTGGGTCTGTGGACTCTCTCCTATCTGAAATTCTTTATGTGTTTTATAATTTTTGTTTATGAGACCATCTTCAGTGGGAAATATGTTCTCTGGAAAGCTATAACATGCCATTGGTTATGGAGACCTCTCCATAAAGCGTTTTGATGTACTCTGCTTACGTGTAATGAGGACCATAGGTTCTGAATCTTTCTTTTGTCTTACACTCAATTTGCCAGCGTGAGATGCTTATGCAATATGAATAATGTGATTTCAGGCCCCTACATCTTTGCTTGGTATATCTTCAAGCTCTGCTTTCTTGTAGTTGATTCTGTTTCTATTCACAGCCTGGGGTGGGTATTTTTCCATCTACTGAGATCTTGACTATCTGGTGGAGATTTTCTAGTCCTTGTGCATAAATAGAATTTTCCTAGTTCAGGGCTCTAAACATGTGCCCATGAGATCTTAACATCCTAAGCCCTAAGACATACATCTATTACACATCCAACCACCTATCCCTTTCTTCTCATTATAGCTTCACCTTCTGCTCTATGACTCTGGGATCACCCTTTTTGATACCTGGTGAGATCCATTTCTTTCTTCTGAGTTTAGTCATGCAGTAGCAATTTGTGACACAAAAATCATTTTCCAAGTTAAATTGTACACATTAAATGATGCAATTATGATGACATCAGAAAGCATAGGAAAAGAACTTTGCAAAGCTATGTTTTGAACCCCAATGATGGCATCTAATTCTGCTGCTGTGCTAAGCAAATCTATAGTACATAGTTTTTCTGTGACAGAGTTGTGTTAGTGGTAAGTGAACATTCTCACTGATGTGATATAATTGAAGTTCAACCTGTCTCACTTTGAACTTCAAAGTTTTCAAAGTATTTCAAAATAGAACTGATAGTTGAATAGTCATCTGTACTATTGAAGATACAGCTTGGATAGCATGATAGGCAATGAAAGGCAAATTACAGAAATAACTGTGTTGAAAAGGTACGAATGCAGCATGAATGAAAGTGTAGAACATTCCTAGTCCCAGCACAACAGGATTTGGCATCAGTTGACATGTCAAAACATTTTAGACCTATACTGAAACAGACTTTTTTTTCCTCATTTATTCTGGTGAGAGTGACTCTAATCACATGTTTACTTTTGCCTGACAGTTTCATGTTAATAAGAATTAACTTATGAAAAACTTTACATGGATGACACATAAGAAAAGCCATGACACATGATTTAGCAGCAATTAGATTTGTGTTTCCTGTTTTATTCATGCTGCTGCTCAACAAGCTAGAACAAATGTACTCACATAATTTTGAAGCCAAAAAAAATCTTGTGGCTAAATTCTACATCAACATCTCTATCCATGTACTCTAAATAAGAGGTTTTAAAAGCAATCTGTTTGAATATCTCTGGTGCTGAATATTTCAGGGTTTTTTCCCCCATTTTTTAAAAGCATAAAGAGAAAAAACAAACAAACAGCAGAGTTAGGAGCAATATTCTCCTTGCAAAGAAAATTATTGTATTGCTTACGTTTCATCTCTGCCAACAAAGATCTCCAATGGTGTGTTTCTATGACTTTGGGATTGGAGGAGGTGTATATTACTATTTAAAATATCAATTCCTATGCACTGATTCTTGGAATTCTGATTCTCTTGATCTGTGTTGGAGTCCAGTAATCTGCATTTTAATAAACACCCCCTCCACATGATTCCTATGCACACTAAATTTTGAGAACCATTGATACAGAGGCTAAATTAAGAGCATGGTAGTAAATACACCAAGACAGGTATTCAGAGTACTGGATTTCTGTGGAAGTTGGTCATTTTCTTTGATGACTACCAGGCCATGCTAATTTATAGAAGAACTACTGATACTAACAACTCTGTAAACAGTTCATCCAAGCTACATATAGCAAAAGCAAGGGGAATTGAAAATATATCATCCTGTGGTTTGGAATTCATACACTAGACCTGCTGGATTAAATGAAGAAAAGACCAAGAAGAGTTTTCAAAAAGAAATGGCACCAGAGAAGTGATTAAAATGTGAACAAATATAAAGAAGAATTTTCAACCCATAGGGATTTCGATAATGGAGCAACTCTAATATATCTGATGGGAATAACTTACAATTTTCTGATGGATTAGGTAAGAAATACACAAATTACTAGAATTTGTAATTCTAGTAAACTGATCACTAGAATATCATTGGTAGAAATAAGCCATAAAATAAATGGCTAAAATTACACAAAATCAAATTTATTATTCATGGCAGCATTTATATTAGTTGGTTGAGCAGTTTTAAAAATATTACTTGTTAAGTAAGCCAACTTTTAAACTTTATGCTATTAAGATAAGCCATGGACTCATTTTCATTTTTTAATCGAAAGAAATCAATGTTGCAATATTATTACTTTTTAATAATTATTTTTTCATATAGAAAACAGTTATCCAGTTCTTGGTTTGAAGCTTGATGAGCACCTATGCTTCTCTGTACTACCATATCAGTAAAACAAGTTTTTAAAGTCTTATTTTTTTACTTCTTAATTACTTGTTATTTTATCACACATTTTTCTAAAACAAAACATTTCAAACTACTGTAATTTTTATTTTGTTTTCTTTTAATAAATGTTAACATTTGTACCAACCCATATGACAGACTGAGAAAATCATGAAGCAAATTTTTGAGGTAAGGAGAACCCAAATACAGTGCACAGTAGCTCTGATGTAGGCTAAACCCATCAGAAATTTTGTGTCATAAATTTTACACATATATATAAACATTGCACTTTAAAAAATATCAGTACCAAGGATACCAAAAACTCTTTAAAATGTCTTCAGTCGTTTTACCGTAAAGCAGTTCACAAATTTATGTTATCACAAACATTGTCCATAAATTCAATAAAAACAGAATATTCAACAACAAAATTTTCTGCTTTCATCCAATTTTAAGGTTAAACAAAATTAAATTGAGTTCAATCTTTCAATCATTTGTTTAATATTAAAATGTAACTTGTCTTATAAAGACACCTACTTCAGCTTGGCTTCAGCTTGTGGTTGCATGAGCAATTCAGGGCTTCATAAAATATCCTCTAGTTATATCCAGTTTACCCTCTAAGATTATTCTAAAATTGACTTTGAAGGAAACTTTGAACAATTTTAATTTGGTCCTGTGATTGGGTTCTCCATTCTACCTACTTAAGACATCTCTCTTTGAAGCTGCAAAATAGACTGATGATTTTCTTTCAAATGTGTAAGATAGTTTTTAAACATACTTTAACACTGATGATTTCACACTTTATATCTTGGCGGTTTCTCATCAATGAAACATCACTATTTTGGATCACTTGCAGCTTCACAACAATAAAACTGATTCTTAATTAAGCATCTAAGTATCTCTGAAAATTTGAAGATTTGCTGCTCCTGTTTGCCACTACTGGTCCACTATGTGTGGTTGAGAGCCTGTTCTCACCTGCTTTACTTTCAAGTTCAGTTCAGGGGACCTAAAAGACTATTACTTTATTTCAACACGCTTCATGATTTTAGGTTGTTCTGAATTTATCTCACCATGAACATTTTCTCTATAAGCATATGAGTAAGATTTCTTATTTTAAGTAAATGAAGAACAATATTTTTAAAAATGGAATTTTCAGTTATTTGTGTTATTTGGGAACTTATTACAGAACAATGGAGCTGTGTATATAGAATAGGAGAAAACATTTGGTATAGCTCAAACCTGGCAGACAGTGAAACTGATTTATGGAAGCCAGTGGTTTATGTAATCAAAAGATTTAAATTGCCACGAATTTATGAAGTTATAAACTAATTTTTCAGAAAAGCTCTCTATGCAGAACTCCTGAATACATCTAGGAAACATACTTTCCAGCATAGCTATATGGGTTACTGGCTGTAATGTTAAAATCCAGATCCTCCCAAGCTTTAAAAAAAAGTGTCATATTTTTCTGTCTCTCTCTGCATGTACAAATTTTTGTCTTTGAACTTTCATTTCTTAAAGAATGAGTTGGTACTGTATGGAAAAGTGAGACAACATAATGTCTTATAAAAACTCTAAAGGAGAAAATATTCAGAACTTTCTACTTTAATCTTGGAGTAAATTTCATAGTTTAGGAAGATGGTCAATAATGCTTAAGCTAACAATGACATGTATTGATTAGCTTTATTTTAAAAAGTCTAGGGACAGAGTTGGAACTCCAAACATGGCTAAAATCAGGGCCTCAAAAACTGTCATCAGGAGTTAGAATCTCTTCCATGCTTCTCATTTTTTCTCTTTGTTGTAATTTCATTCTCAGGCAGGCTATTGTCTTGTGGTGGCATTGATGACCTTTAGAAAAATCTAAGATTTCATTGTGCTAATTTAGCAATGCAATCTGAAAAAGAGAACTTTTCCTCCCAGACAATTCCCGTAAAAATCCCAGGGCTGATTTTTATTGGTCTGGATTAGATAGCATGCCTGCCTGTCTGTTAATAGCTAGTACTGTATGATGGAATGCTCTGATTACCCCTGGGGTTAGAGATGAGGTAAGTACACCTAAACCAGGTACAATGAAGGTGAAGGAGGATGATATTCCAAAGCAAAATTGAGGTGCTATTTTCAGAAGGGGCATGGATGCTGGCAAGGCAAACAAATGAATTGTTACTGCATTTTACTACATACCATATATTTCCCTAGCCACGCAAACACAAACCGTCTGAAGGATAAATCAATTTTCATCAGGTGTGAGAAGCACCTGAATGTAGGCTCACTCAGAGAAGGCTCCTTAGTCCCTCAAGCAAATGGACTTCAATCTATCCAAGGCACCAATCTGTAGACACACGTTTTTGTCCAGTCCACCTAGACAGGTCTGGACCCTGATGGTAACATGTGTTAGGCTCAAGCTGGGGACCCTAGTATATACCAAGTTTGACTCATCTTTCTTATTGACTTCTTTTTGCTTAATGGCCCATTTTTTCTATTAAATGCTTTGTTAATTCCTAAGTAAGTTCTTGCTGTTCAAAGGTCTGCAGTTTGGCATAATTTATTGCCTAATATAGACTGCTGAAGGAAGCCATACTTTTTTTCTGCTGCACCACTTAAAGACTTTTGACCCTCAGAGGGTAAAAATAAGAGGAGGGAAATAAATCATGATGAAAGAAAGAAGAATTGGGACTCTTCACATTAGGATGGTAAGTCAATAATATTTGGAAGAAATCCATCTTAGAGTGATTATGATTTAAGAAGGAAAATATAATCATGAGGTTTTCTGTCCATTTATAGTTTGATAAAGAAAAGAACAAACACGATAATAACAAGTCTGCCTGAGAGAACTCAAAAATCCAGTATCATGGGTCCTTGGAAATATGTCCTTGACACCCCTGATAAAATTTAGACTGAGAAATAAGGGTCGTCATAACCCCCAGCCCTCAAGGTCTTGAGTGTCTGATATAATCAGAATACTTCAAGTGCCTAATAATAATAATTAAAGTTTAGTTTGAGATTCAAGGGTTATGATCATTTCAAGACACAGTCAGTTTTATTTGAATGCTTGTTTTGAAAATGTGCATTTATTCCAACATAAAGGAACAGTTTGAGAGTAATAGGAATTCTGTGTTTGCTTACACATGATTTCACTTGAGAGAAGCACTAGATGAATGCACAAAGCTGTTGAGCTGAGCTTAGTAGACTACACCAAACACACACACATGCCCAAATCGCAAATGTATGCCAACTACATTGGTTCAGGTTGGTGTTAAGAGCATCTGCTGTTACAACTTTCTATCAGTTTCTATAATCCTTCCCCTATCATTTCACAAGCAAACTTCAGGTGTTTTTTGAGATAAAGTACCCTACATACTGAACAATTTACATATTATTTCTTTGTGTATTTTTTTTTTGTTATTTATTTTTTTTTTTTGCGGTACGCGGGCCTCTCACTGTTGTGGCCTCTTCCGTTGCGGAGCACAGGCTCAGGACGTGCAGGCTCAGCGGCCATGGCTCACGGGCCCAGCCGCTCCGCGGCATGTGGGATCCTCCCAGACCGGGGCACGAACCCGCGTCCCCTGCATCGGCAGGCGGACTCTCAACCACTGCGCCACCAGGGAAGCCCTCTTTGTGTATTTTTAATCATTTAAAATGTACAATAAGACTATGCTACTGTTTTTATTGAAGTATAATTAACTTACAGTATTATATTGGCTTCAGGTGTGCAACACAGTGATTTGATATTTTTGTACATTATGAAATGATCACTGTGATAAGTCTACTTACCATTTGTCACCATAAAAAGTAATTACAATATTATTAACTATATTCCCTATGCACATTACATCCCTGTGACATTTATCTTGTAACTGGAGGTTTGTACCTCTTAGTTCCCTTCCCCCCACAATGCCCATTCCCCCACCCACCTCCCCTCTGACAACCACTCATTTGTTCTCTGTATCTATGAGTCTGTTTATGTTTTGTTATGTTTGTTGATTTGTTTTGTTTTTAAGATTCCACATAAAAGTGAAATCATATGATATTTGTCTTTCTCTATCTGACTTATTTCACTTAGCATAATACCCTCCATGTCCATTCATGTTGTCACAGATGGCAAAATTTCATTCTTATTTATGGCTGAGTAATATTCCATTGTACATATATATATATACCACATCTTCTTTATCCATTCATCTATCCATGATCACTTAGGTCACTTCCATATCTTGGCTCTTGTACATAATGCTGCAGTGAACATCAGAGTTCATATATGATTTCCAATTAGTGTTTTCATTTTCTTTGGATAAATACCCAGAAGTGGAATTTCTGGATCATATTGTAATTCTACTGTAAAATTTTGAGGAACCTCTATACTGTTTTCAATAGTGGCTGCACCAATTTACATTCCCACCAACAGTGCACAAGGGTACCCTTTTCTCCACTTCCTCGCCAACACTTGTTATTTGTTTTCTTTTTGATGGTAGCTATTCTGACAGGTGTGAGGTGATATATCATTGTGGTTTTGATTTGCTTTTCCCTGAAGATTAATGATGTTGAGCATCTTTTCATGTGCCTGTTTGGCCATCTGTGTGTCTTCTTTGGAAAAATGCCTATTTAGATCCTCTGCCCATTTTTAATCTAATTCTTTTTTTTTTCTGCTATTGAGCTGTATGTGTTCTTTATATATGTTGGATATCAACCCCTTATCAGACATATCATTTGCAAGTATCTTCTCCCATTCAGTAGATTACCTTTTCATTTTGTTAATGGTTTCCTTCCCTGTTCAAAAGGCTTTTAGTTTGATGTAGTCCCATTTGTTTATTTTTCTTTTGTTGCTTTGCCTGAAGAGACAGATCCAAAAAAAAAAAAAATACTGCCAAGATTGATGTCAAAGGGTGCCTATATTTTCTTCTAGGAGTTTTATGATTTTAGGTCTTACATTAAAGCATTTAATCCATTTTTAGTTTATTTTTGTTTATGGTGTAAGAAAAATCATTTCATTCTTTTTCAGGTAACGGTCTAGTTTTCTCAACACCATTTATTGAAGAGACTGTCTTTTCCCCATAGTGTACTCTTGCTTCCTTTGTCATAGATTAACTGACCACATAAATGTGGGTTTATTTCTGGGTGCTCTATTCTGTTCCACTGATCTATGTGTCTGTTTTTGTGCCAGTACTATACTATTTTGATCACTATAGCTTTGTAGTATAGTTTGAAACCAGAGAATGTGATGCTTCAAGTCTTGTTCTTCTTTCTCAAGAATGCTTTGGCTATTTGGGGTCTTTTGTGGTTCATACAAATTTTAGGATTATTTGTTCTAGTTCTGTGAAAAATGCCATGGGTATTTTGATAGGGATTGCATTGAACCTGTAAATTGCTTTGGGTAGTATGGACATTTTAACAATAATTCTTCCAACCAATGAGCAAATAATATCTTTCCATTTGTTTGTATCTTATTCAATTTTTTTTCATTAGTGTCTTATAGTTTTCAGAGTACAAGTCTTTCAACTCCTTGGTTAAATTGCTTCCTAGGTATTTTGTTATTCTTGAGGCAATTGCAAGTAAGATTGTTTTCCTAATTTCTCTTTCTGATAGTTTGTTATTAGTGTATAGAAATGCAACAGATTTCTTCATATTAATTTTGTATCCTACAACTTTAATGAATTCATTTATTAGTTTTAATTGTTTTTTGGTGGAGTTTTTAGGTTTTCTATATAGAATATCATGCCATCTGCAAATAGTGACAGTTTTACTTCTTCCCTTCCATTTCAGATGGATTTATTTCTTTTTCTTGTCTGATTGTTATGGCTAGGACATCCAGTACCATGTGAATAAAAGTGGTGAGAGTAGGCATCCTTGTCGTGTTCCTGATCTCAGAGGAAAAGTTTTCAGCATTTCACCATTGAGTATGATGTTAGTTGTGGGCTTGTCATATACAGCCTTTATTATGTTTAGTTGTGTTCCCTCTATACCAACTTTGTTGAGAGTTTTTATCACATCTTGATGTTGACTTTCATCAAATGCTTTTTCTGCATCTATGGACATGATCATATGATTTTTATCCTTTGTTTTGTTAATGTGGTGTTTCACAAAAACTGATATGCAGATATTGAATCATCCTTTCATCCCTGGAATAAATTCCACTTGATCATGGTGTATGATCCTTTTTATATATTGTTGAATTTGGTTTGCTGATATTTTGTTGAGGGTTTTTGCATCTATGTTCACCAGGGATATTGGCCTGTAATTTTTCTTTTGAATTTTATTTACTTATTTTTTATACAGCAGGCTCCTATTAGTTATCTATTTTATATATATTAGTGTATATATGTCAATCCCAATCTCCCAATTCATCCCACCACCACTACCCCACCAGCCTGTAATGTTCTTTCTTTCTCTTTTTCTTTTTCTTTTCTTCTTTCTTTCTTTCTTTCTTTCTTTCTTTCTTTCTTTCTTTCTTTCTTTCTTTCCTTCCTTCCTTCCTTCCTTCTTTCCTTCCTTCCTTCCTTTCTTTCTTTCTTTCATCTTTCTTTCTTTCTTTCTTTCTTCTTTTTTGTGTGTCTTTGTCTGATTTTTGTATCAGGGTAATTCTGGCCTCATAGAATGAGTTTGAAAGCACTCCCTCCTCTACAATTTTTTGGAATAGTTGTTGAAGGGTAGGTATTAACTTTTCTTCAAATGTTTGGTAGAATTTTCCTGTGAATCCATCTGATCCTAGACTTTTGTTGGGAGGTTTTGATTACTGATTCAGTATCATTACTACTAATCATCTGTTCATATTTTCTATTCCTTCCTGATTTAATCTTTGAAAACTGTATGTTTCTAGGAATTTATTCATTTCTTCTAGCCTGTCCAATTTGTTGTTGTATAGTTGTTTGTAGTAGTCTCTTGTGATTGTTTATATTTTTGTGGTATAAGTTGTAACTTCTCTTTCATTTCTGATTTTATTTGTTTTGGCTCTTTTTTTTTCTTGATGAGTCTGGCTAAAGGTTTACCAATTTTGTTTATTTTTTCAAAAAACCAGCCCTTAATTTCATTGATCCTTTCTGTTGTTCTTTTTTGTCTCTATTATCTTCACTTTGTTCTTTATTATTCCATTCCTTATGCTAACTTTGGGCTTTGCTTGTTCTTCATTTTCTAGTACCTTTAGGTGTAAAGTTAGATTGCTTGTTTGAAATTTTTCTTGTTTCTTGAGTAAACCTGTATTGCTCTGATATTGCCTCTTATAATTGCTTTTGCTGCATCCTGTAGATTTTGCAAAGTTGTATTTCCATTTTCATTTATCTCAAAGTAGTTTTTAAGTTTCTTATTTGGTTTCTTTGTTGACCCATTCATTGTTTAGTAGCATGTGGTTTAATCTCCATGTGTTTGTGTTTTTTCCAGTTTTTCTTGTAATTTCTAGTTTCATAATGTTTTGGTTGGAAAAGAAGCTTGATATGATATTAATCTTCTTAAATTTATTGAGATTTATTTTGTGGCCTAACTTGTGATCTATCCTGGAGAATGTTCCATGTGCACTTGAAAAGAAAGTATTCTGCAATTTGGGGATGCAGTGTTCTGTATGCATCTATTAAGCTCGTCTGGTCTAATGTGTCATTTAAGGCCAATGTTTCCTCATGGATTTTTTTGTCTGGTTTATCTATCCTTTGATGTAAGTGGGGTGTTAAAGTCCTTACTATAATTGCATTACTGTTGATTTTTCCTTTATATCTGTTAATATTTGCTTTATATATTTACATGCTCCTATGTTGGATGCATAATTATTTACAAATGTTACATCCTCTTCTTGGATTGCTCCCTTTACGATTATGTAATGCCCTTCTTTGTCTTTTGCTGCAGCTTTTTCTTTTTTAACTTTATTTTATCATATATGAGATTGCTGCCCCCAGCTCTCTTTTTGTTTTAATTTGCATGGAATATCTTTTTTCATCCCTTAACTTTAAGTCTGTGTGTGTTTAGATCTTGTAGGCAGCATATAGATAGGTCTTGTTTTTTTATACATTCAGCAACTCTAAGTTTTTTGATTGGAGAATTTAGTACATTTATATTTAAAGTGATCATTAATAGGTATGTTCTTATTGCCATTTTGTTAATTGCTTTCTGTTTTATAGTTTTTCTCTATTCCTTCTTCTCTTTGTCTCTTCCCTTGTGGCTTGATGATTTTCTTTAGTGTTTCTTTTTTTTAATGCATCACTGACAAAATTTTTTAGTATTATACCCTTAGCGTTAGTTATCCCATAAGACTTGCGGTTTATATTGCTTAAATTTGCAGTGTGATAACTTTTTTAGGAAGGCATATGTCATGTTATAAAAAAGAAAACTGAGCATATTAAGTATCGATAAGAATTTCAACAGGAGTTTCAAATGTTTAATAATTGTAAGTAAAATTTATTGAATGAGTACTGTGTTCTAAATATTTTACATACTTAGCTATCAAATTTAACTTAATCCTAAAATGACCATATGGGTTAGGTGTAATTATTATCCCCATTTTATAAGGGAGGCAACTGAGATTTAGAGGGATTAAATAATTTATTCTCCATCACATGGTTAACAAACAGTTGAGACTCAAAACCCAGCCCTCTGAGATTTCAGATCCTGCTTTAGACAACATTAGCCAAGTGAAACCATGGTCAAAGTACTGTGCTAAGTGAAGTAGGCCTCAGAACTGGACAGCCTTGTGGTAAAATTCAGGTTCCACCATCTACTAGCTGCATATCACTGAACAAGTTACTTAAACTTTCTAAATTTCAGTTTCCTGATCTGAAAAATGGAAGACAATCATAAAATAGCTAATATTCATTGAACACTCACTATTACCCTCCAAACAGCTCTAGCAGATAAATATTATCCTTTTTCTACAAATGACAAAACTCAGGCTTAGAAAAGTTAACAAACTTGGTCAAGGCAGCACAGCTGGTAGGGGGTGGAGCTGGGATTTAGGCCACAGACTTTTCAACTCCAAAGACTGGTATTTTTAACTGCTATTCATCACAGTTCCCAATAAAACCTTCCTCCAGGCTGTCTTTGAGGACTGAAAGAGATGCTGTATAGAAATAACTTAGCACTGTGCCCAGTCTATGGTATGACCTTAATGAATGAAGTCTATTATTATTATTATTACCACCACTGGAAATTAGCCAAGAACAAAAATCATTATAACACAAGGCAGAATGTAAGCACTATTTGAGAGGTTAAAGAAAATAATAATCAAGGAGTTCAAAGGAAAGGAGAGATGATATTTGTAAATAACATAATTCTTCAAGGAGAAGGCAGGATTTGAAAAAAATTGCATAGGATCTTGGCAGACAGAGATGGAGGAGGGTAATACATGTGGAGGGAAAAGCAGAGACCCTAACACAGAGATAGGAACTGTGAGGTCTGTTCAGAGAGCAGAGGGCAGCAGGTGGCTGCAGCTGATGGTCTGAGTAGGGAGCCCTTGGAGGGTACATGAGAAAGAGAGACCACCAGAGCCTCCCTGTGGAAGGCCTCACACTAATGGGAGGGGAGACTTTGTTAAACATTGTGTGCAATGGGGAGTCAGGTTTGTTTTTGAGCAGGGAGTTAACATAAGCAGGATTGAACACTGAGAAAACAAATCTGACAAAGATTGTAGCAGAGAGTGACTGAGGTCATGGGCAGGGCAGAGAGTCTGAGTCATTGGATGCTGCCCCTGCCAGCTTCCAGGTGAGTGTGGGTTCTCCTAAAGAATCTGAGATTCTTTTATGGCTTGAGTGGTTTTCAGTACAACAAGGCCCTCTGCAGGTACTCTGATGACTAGACTCAGAGGAATTTAGATGAGGCAGGATCTTAAAATTAATCCAATCAAAGAACCATGGAAGCAGACTTTAAGGCCTATAGGAACCCTGAATGGGAAGCATAGTGACAGAAGCAGGCTGGGTGTCAAGGGTGCACTCCTTCTGATCAAAGCTATGTAAGAATACAGGGTCAGAGCTCTATCTCCCATTTTTCTAGGACATCCCCTATATCTCCTATTTTTCTAGAATCTAGAAAAGCTGGATTTTTATACTAAAACATCTTGATTTCTAAATATGGGCTTGATTTAAAACAAACATCATGAAAGCCAAAGGAAATATGCCTGTGGACAGAATCTGCCTTTTAGGCTGCACATTTTCAACATATGACTTTCGACTAGGAAAGGAGTGTGGAGGTCATCTCTAGAGTATAACTTCTTCACTTAACAGACAAGGATAGCCTGTCCAAAGGGCCCCAGCAAATTAGATAGTCATACAGCCAGACTAGATCACAGGTCCTTGAAGTGTCCATCCACTGCAGATTTTTTTTAATGTTGCTTACAGTTTTTGCCCCAAGCTGGACCACTACCATTGACTGTTTTTCTCTAAGGTATATATGGCAGTAGGGTAGGATTGAGAGTGATGTGTTGGAAGGAGGTTGATGAGATTTTCCTATAGAGGTGAAAAACACTCACTCCTCATCTCATTACCAAACTGAACCAAGAGTGTCCCAGTTAGGATAACACTGGTGCCAGCGAACCCTTGCCCACAAACAGGGATCAAGTGTTCCCAAATGACCACCTCATTCTCTATGTCCTGAGGATAAACCAGGGTTCATTTACAGTCTAAAGTCTCTCCCCAGACTGTACATTCAACTGTCAACAGGCACTTGAAGTTTGTTCTGGCCCCACCCTAAGGAAGATATGCTGCATATTTTAATAATCTGCAGATGACAGCAGGGAATTTTTGTGGTTGATCCATGACAAAGGGCATTATTTTATATATTTTAAAGAAAAGAACTTTTTTTCATTTGTATACAAATCTCTTGGGTATATCTCCAAGCTCATCAAGAAACCAACCCCCAACACTAGTATTTCTCATAAAATATTGGGAAGCATTATCATCTAGGGTTTAGATGAGGGACTTTGGCATTAGATCTAGCTGGTTCATGTCTAGGCTCTGCCACTTAAAGGCTGTGTGACCTTGAAAAAGTGAATTGCCTTCTCTAAGCCTCAATTACATATAGGTGTGGATTAATTAAAACAAAGCTAACAATGCTTTTCAAATATTATAAGTGCTTATAAATGATAGCTATATTACACTTACTTCAACTTGCTTTGTGAAGGGACTTAATATTGAATCAATATTTTTGTACAATTAAAAAAAATCTATATATACCATTTTTTTCTGGAAAGATGGGAAGCCTAATTAACATTCTCTTAACACTGCTAGTTTGATACCTGCTTGGCTATGGTCTTAATGTAATTTCAATCTAAGTGACTTATGCTCCAATATTATCTGAGACATAAAAATTACCAAAAAAGGCCATGAAGTATAGAGATAAGACCCGATTAAACAATTCAATTCTTCTTGTTACCGTATCATCACATTCCTAATCTTTAGGAGATGCTTCTCTGGAAGCTGTGGGTGTTGTCCACAATCTATAACAGCCCTAATGTTTAGTTTTGGCAGAGGAGTGAAATGTCCAGATGGGACACATTTATCCATGTGGGTATTCTCAAGGAGTCTAGCCTTTGAATTCTTAGGATATTAACTACTTAGGCCCTTGTACTCTGAGTTGTGCATTCATTGAACATCTCACAGAAATTTGGAGCTGAATTTGGAAGATATGCTTCTGAATATGCTACTGACTAGAGCTGTGCCAAAGGTTGGACAGAAATGTGGACTCATGCAGATTAGCAGTGCCAGGCTCACAAATTAAATTTCAACACTTCCAGCTCATCTTGGCAACTGCTAATATCCTGCTGTCATGAAGTCATGATGTAAGCCAGAAAGAGTGGTATTTTGCAACAGATTCTGGTAACCCTTCCCATGAGTATGAGTTGTAGGATATCAATATTTATATCATACCACAGAATGTGTTACAGTTTGTAAGACAGAGAAGTTAAATTGTTTACTCATGTCCTCTGTGGCGAATCATCCTATGTTCAATATCAAAAGGTTAAATTACTCATGTTTGCTTTGTTATTTCCTTCAGACATTTTTTTCAATTACATATAATGAATAGAAATCTTCTTGATGTCATCAAAATAGATGTTTCAAAATTAAGGGTTGTATTGTGACAGGAAATACTAAAAGATGGAATGTGTTATGATTTCATCTACTTTCCAACATTATAAAAACATAATTATACAAAAAAGTAATTTGGAGAAAGAAGATACAATAACAAGCAGTTATAATTCCTTTTGTAAATTTACTCACTCAAGCATGACTGAAGTTATAGTGTTTGCTCCCACAGCCATTATGCTCCAAAAGGCTAACTAGTGACTCACTCATGAATATTGATGACCTAAGAATGTGTTCTCAAGAACTGAAGGGCAGACACAGGAAGGAGACAAAATGGGAAATAAAAGAAATTGATGAACCCCTTGGCCCGTTTGATTTAGTCAAAGATGCCAGAAACATGTTCTCATTTCTTTTCTAAATGACCCACCTCACCTAATAGCTGAAAATGTAGTTCTGTTGCCAGGGCTTCACTGATAGGCTTTTTTCAGGGTCTTATTGCATATAGGAAAAAGTAGAAAGTGAAAAATTTGCAGAACATCTTATACTTATGCATTTTCCTACTTAAGGCTTGCCTACATATGTAAATATTGCCATAGGAATGCCAGGGATTCCTTCCCGGTAAATGAACTCTAGGAGTTTATCACAAGATTCTTTTGTATGATGAACCATAAACAGATGGTTTCTCATGAGCTACACTCTAAATTTCCATATACATAGAGACTTCCCTGGTGGCGCAGTGGTTAAGAATCTACCTGCCAATGCAGGGGACACCGGTTCGAGCCCTGGCCCAGGAAGATCCCACATGCCATGGAGCAACAAAGCCCCTGAGCCACAACTACTGAGCCCACGTGCCACAACTACTGAAGCCTGCATGCCTAGAGCCTGTGCTCCGCAACAAGAGAAGCCACTGCAATGAGAAGCCCGTGCACCGCAGTGAAGAGTAGCCCCTGCTCGCCGCAACTGGAGAAAGCCCGTGGGCAGCAAAAATAAATAAATAAATAAATAAATTTATAAAAATAAATAGATAAATAAATTTCCATATATGTAGTCTCACTGGGTGGATTATCTAATGTTAACGTATACTCTTCCACAGGTGAAAAAAATTGAATTTCTATTGGTTTTATGTTTTGGTTCACTTTTTGGTTTGGCATTCTGGGAATTTTAATTTGTTGATTAATATCAATTCAATTATGTTTGCATTTTAGAAATATTTATAGACAGCAAATATTTATAACTTTTTAGGTTATCACCTCCCCAGATTCTACCCTTACTTCCTCTTCCTTTCATCGGGAGGCAGTCCTTAATTAAGCTTTAGTGTTTCTTCCTGGACTCTACCCAGCTTTTTAACACCTTTTTGAAATGCTCAGGAAAAGCCGAGCTTTCTAGGTGCGGTCACTGGAGTCACTGGGAGGAAACTTCATCTCCCCACTCCTTGGTATGATGTAACCTCTGCATACTTTGTGAGGTCATGCAGAAAGTGCTGACATGCAATTCATCTGCATTAAATTCCTTCTGAAGGAAAAACAAAGCAAGTGAAATGCCTTCTATTCAAAGGAAAGCAGAATGTAGTTTTGTTTAGAAATGAATGAAAAGTCACAACTTGATATAAGAGAAAGGCTTGCTACTAGGCTACCATTGTAAGAATATTCATGTTTGATCTTTTTTTAACCCATCTCATGATCAAAATTATTTTGCTTATCTACACCACAATAGAAAAAAAGTCCATAGTCTTAGATTGAATCTAAAAGAAAAATGGTAGATATTATTTTTAATTTCATGTTTTACTTCCTTTAAAAACAAATTCTTAAATTATTACTTACAAACCAAATAATAAAATATACATCTAAGATGATATCCAGTGGGGTGAGAGGTGAGGTCAGGGACAGAGATGGAGTTGAGAGGTGGAAAGTTTTCTCTCTTCTGTCACAAACAAATTTTAGAGCTAGAAGGACCTTGTAGAAACTGATCAAAGCCCAAAGAAATTAAGGGACCTGAACAAGACTATTCGAATTCGGTGGAAGAAATATGATTAGAGAGGAAGGACCCTAATTCTCAAATCGTTATTTCTACCAATATTCCGTTTTCTCTCCCTCTGTGCAAATCTTCTGTCCGGTACCCAGAAATGGTAAAGAAAATTTCCACCTGCTCTTGGCTGGTGAAAATTTCTTATGTCAAGTTCTTCAGTTTCTATTTCAGAGCCAATTGTAGAATTTTATTTGTTAGTAGAATTTTAGAATTTCAGTCCAAATAGATAATTGCCAGGTCATTCCACTAACAATAGGAGAAAGTGATGAACATAAGCATTCGGGGACCAGTGAGTCCAACACAAAATTTTATAATCCATGCAGAAACAAAAACGTTTTGCCTCCTCAGGGCTCAATATCCAGATAGCTTTCAGTCATCAGAAACTCTTTAGCTTATTCCATATTTCACAGTGTTGTCAGAAGTTGGGTATCATTATGTTTGCCTTGGACATTCCATTTCTTTTCTCTAGCTTAGACTTCAATCATAAGTTTGGTTCACTGGAGGTGCCATAATACTAATCTCATCTGAATAGCTGACATCACATTCTGTTAGACACCATGAAAGCATCATGTTTGGGATTTGTTCTGTAGAGCAGTGGTCCAGAATCCTGCTAGCAAGCATAGTGAAGAATCCAAGTTTGGCATTGCTTTGGCTGGCTGCAAGGTTGATAATTATTCCCATGAAAATTCACATCTGACATAGTCGGAAGCATAAAACTTAGTCTCTCTGCAGTGAGAACAATAATCACACAACAGCAACAAACCCAGAGTAGAACTGTGAACTTGACCTCTGACACTGTACTTTGTTCCCTTGGCTCCCATGGCACTTTAAAAATGGCAAAGTCTAAGGACCAATGTTGAAATTTATTCTCTTGTTTCATCATGATCCCAACTTTCTAGTCAGCTTAGGAAGTTTTGTTGTTTCACTTGAAATTTTCAGTTTTGGGCCCGCTGATTTTCACCAACGACTCTTGAAAATTTCTTACAAAGGCCTCATAGTGGTCTTCCTCCGGAACAGACGTTGTAAGGTGATTTCAGTTTTAGACACCTAAAACAGAGTATTGGTTTTCATATGAATTTGACTGCTGTTTGTATAGCTTATTGAGGATTATTTAAATGCTCTGGTGTAGCAATTGCTCTTGGTATCCCACCCATATCCTCTTTACCCACTGGTATACCCATCCCCCAGCAGTTGTGGGTGTTAATAAGGCTCACAGCACCATCCTTTTCTAGAAGATTGTCCTCAGCCAAGAGAGGACTTTGCCTGAAGATTCCTAGGAGATTCCAAGCCCCTCCCCCTTACCCTGCCAGGAGCACTCTGACACCCATGCCTGATGATGCTGGGTACTACAACCAAGATCCCTCACCTTCTTGGGATGGGTCAGCAATGCCAGTCATGTTCTAGGTCTCCCTTTGGAATCAGGCTGAGGATAGACTTCAGCTAAACTACATCTTTGCTTACCTTCTTCCTCTGTTCTAGCTTCCCTACTTCATTACAGATTTCACCTTTGAGCATTCCCTTGACCAGTCATCACTCAGTCAGGAATCTCTATCTTAGGTTCAGCTTCTAGGGAACCTGATCCCAGACAGCTGTCTTGTTGATATTAAAAGGTCTTACTTCCTTTTTTATTTTCTTTCTTGGTCTCTTAGGCAACTGATATAACAGATTTTATATCAGTTGATCCACAATTGATATAACAGATTTTATTCTCTCTAAGATGCAATTTTTTTTTTTTTTTTTTTTTTGCTGTATGCGGGCCTCTCACTGTTGTGGCCTCTCCCATTGCGGAGCACAGGCTCCAGAAGCGCAGGCTCAGCGACCATGGCTCACGGTCCCAGCCACTCCGCGCCATGTGGGATTTTCCCGGACCGGGGTACGAACACGTGTCCCCTGCATCGGCAGGCGGACCCCCAACCACTGCGCCACCAGGGAAGCCCTCTAAGATGCAATTATTAAGCAAACTTTTTTTTTAATGTTGTACAGTAATTTTTGGTCATTTTAAAAATGACAACTTGGTTAATAGAGTACAGCAAGGGAAATGTATTTATACCTTTTCTTTAACGTATATCACATTATTTCTTGACTTTTCCCTATACATGGATTAAAGGAAAAATTACCAGTGTGGAAAAGCCAGAAATAATGATTAATAATTAATGCATGAGTAATTTTTACTTAATGGATCAAATTTATCTTGTTTAGCTTTTAGCAGTAGATAGTATCTCCTGAATATACCCTCAACTATGTCTGGGAAGAAAATGGCCCACATTTATCACACATTTTCATTCATTTAATACTCATGTTTTGATTTGTCCATTCAACAAATGTTTACTGAGTTTCTATGATGTGCCAGACATGGTATTCGACACTTCATATAATTGTGCACAAAACACATTAATTTTTACCCTTGTGGGCCAACTGTCCTACACATTTATAACTTTGATGTAGGTAGACAGAGTTGGGGATGAAGGGAAACAGTAAATTGGAACTATCCTATTGCAACTGTGGGTAAATTTTTACCTCTTGTCTGGGTTTATGAGAAAAGGCATCAAAACAAATATGCAGAAACTTGCCAGATTTACAGCCATATTTTCACTAAAATATTATATATGTCAGTGCCTGGTACATTGTAGGGGCTCAGTGAATATTTCTCAAATGAGTGAGTATCTAGTGACTTCATAATTTGTTTTTTATCATACCTCTTTCTTATGTAGCAGTAAAAAATAACAAGAAAACTACTTAATAATAATCCAACACCAATCCCAATTGCAATGTATTTTTCATAAGAATCCACAGCATATGAAGTTAAGGTCAAGTGCTCACACCTTTCTCCAGTATAACCAGTAAAACACCTTTAAAAAAAGAAAATAATGTATAATTTTAAAACTCATGATAGAAACACAAATGACAAATTTCGAAGAATGAAAAAAATTTAACAAAAAGTGATTTAAATTAAAGAGGCCAATACCAAATGAAAGCCTATTAAATGTATCTATCTATTAAATGTATTGAAGAAGCCATGTATTTTACAATAATCATTTGATTAAGACCCCATATTAATGCAACTTCCCTCATTGGTAGGAGGGAAAGGTAGGACCCTTGCATGAGTTGATCTAGAAAATTGTTAACCTACTCTTTCATAGGAGGATGCTGAGCAAATCAATGATCATAAAAATGGTATCTCAGTTGATCTAGAACTTTATATTCCTGAAGTGTTTTTGCCATAGTCTGTTTCATTTTATCCTTTAATCTATCCATAAAAACTTGGAAACTTCTTTGCGTGTTGTTAAAAGTTGATTTGGATTCAGTAGTTTTGAGGTACGGTGTGAGCTTCTACACTTTCAACAAGCTCCCAGGTTATACAGATGCTGCTAATCTAGGAACCATATTTTTGAGTAATGAGAACTAGGTAGGTTAGAAAAAGACCCCTTAGATATTCAAATACAAAGAGAATTGGTGAATCACATTCAGATCATGTACCTTTTTTTACTAGATAAGATGGAGGCATGTGGAAATGTACTATGTTAAACACCATGTGAAAGGAGGCATACCTTCTCCTTCTCCCATCTCTAGGGCTTGGGAAGTTCTTTGCAATTACCTGCAGATGGCTTTCTCCAGCTCATGGTGGAATGCACAAACACCATTGATGCAGTAACTATGGTGGTCTTCCAAGCAAGTATGTGAGAACCTCAACGCTATGGGTCCTTCTGTGTAGCCAGATAGAAAAAGGGGATACAGTATTAACAGATGAGGTGGTTCACACTTCCACAGTAGATTTGTAATACATATACAAAAAGACCTTTAATTTTAGGAATATTCTTTGAGTGCTCTGTCATTTGAACTATTGATTAATTCCTTTGACAGGTTATATTTACAAAGGTTGGGTTAATATCGTCTAAGACATATTAATGAATTAGGGGCTGGAGGTAGATTGATGATCATTCCATTCTTTGGAAACTATGTAATAAGATATAGATACAAGTTTGCCAAAAGGTGGCAGCATTGATTCTAGTCTTAGCATGCTATCCTGGGCAAGACTTCCCAAATATATGCCTGGAAACAAAAGAAATAATACAATTTTTTTCATTCTCCCCTTTACATCTGAGAAGTAAGCACTTAGGAAGATTTGGATTTATGGTTGGGAGATAATGAACTTGATTTCTGTTCATTCTCCAGAGAAGAGTGAGATGAGAATCCTCCCTTCTTCTAATGTAGACTACCTTAAGTAGCTAATGGAAAAGGGATTGTTTTCCCTAACTGATTTCTGAAGAGGTATTGTTATGACCTATACATGAAGCCAGAAACAACTTATGGCTCAGGCTTAACATAGCTAAGACAGTAACTTCAGATGTTAATTAGAAAATTTACTCAGCTAAGAGGCATTATGAGATTGTGGGAAAAGCCATGGAATTGGAATTAGAAAACCTGTGTTTTGATTTCTAGCTTTTAACACTATGCAAATGACCACACTTGGCGAAACCTTTGTGGTCAAGTGTCCAGAAGCCTCTTTATGGGAAACTTCCCTTTAGGAAGCTGTACTGTGGCAAAGTACTTAGATTTCAGGATGCTTATCCTTCATTCATTGATGTACTAAAGACATATACCTATACTATCTTTGAGGTTTATGCAGTGGGAATGACAAAACAGCATAAATGAGTCCTTTTTAGTATACTTTAATTACTGATTCTTAAATTCTTCTCAAGAAGAATTAGTGGCATTTTATTTTTGTCACTGTTATGAATAAACATATCTCCTCAACCTTAGTTATCATGTTATATTATATTCACCTTGCTAAGTAGATTAAGAGAATCATACTTATTTGTTTTCAGGAGAAAAAGATCTAAAAAGGCATACTTATTTATATTGAAATTACTAAATCTTTAGGTACTAAGTCACCAACAAGATACTGTTATATAACTTCATTTTGGTTGAGAACACACAACATTACCTTAAAATTCATATTCATTTTAAATGTGGTATAGTAAATCTAATTTCTCATCTTGGTCATTAATTCTAAGGCAGTGGGAATTTCTCATTATAAACTGTGGTAGGTTCTTCCTACTTCAAGATTAAATAAGTTCAATTAACCAAGCCTGAACCAGGACTTACTAGAAAATGTGAGAATTGAAAGAAGACATTTCCAAAGAAAGAATATACTAGAGACTCATCTTTCCTCTAAGGAGAAGAATATTAGTTATAACTTCATGAAACTTTCCTGAGATACTGGATTCAGATTTTTAAATTCAATGAAAAGTAGGGAACTAAAATTCACCCATCAAGAAAGCAAAGAAAAACTACTGAAGTGATATACTCAATCCCTTTTGTCCATAATTATTACCTGTAACTTGGAGGATTTGACTTGCAGTTCACTACTAGGGAAGA
The DNA here is from genome assembly GCF_964165515.1 of Mesoplodon bidens. NCBI lineage: Eukaryota > Metazoa > Chordata > Mammalia > Artiodactyla > Ziphiidae > Mesoplodon > Mesoplodon bidens. The sequence continues at coordinate 181,813,456 of NC_138176.1, read as the reverse complement.
AAAAAGGTGGTGATGGACACACTGTTATGTCACTTAGAGGAAACTGTGCTTCTTCAATTCTCTACAGTATTATCTCTCAACAAAGATGTTTTCTCTTTGTTTAAAGGCTCAAAAGACATGAAGAATTTGGCTAAAAGTTATTCTAAAAGCCACACTAATTTTATTTTGCAAATTGATATATATTCAAAAACTCAAATGAGCAAAATATTTTAAGCAAATTTTTTAAATTTAAAATTATTGGTGAAATGAAGAATACTTAAATATTACTATCTTCCATATTCAGAAACAAAATATTTAACTTGATATTCTTTTACTTGCCTGGCTCTGAGAGCAAGATATGGTGTTTCTTTGGTCCTAAGTCACAAAGCCCATCTTCACATCAGGGGGTGGTATGTGATTTGTGTGAGAATCACAACCACCTGATACACAGGTCTTGGCAGGTAACAAATTTCCCAAGTTCACCTCTAAGAGTTCAAAGAGTTTGGAAAAATGCTGATGCTCAACAGTGGCCAGAAGCTATTTTAATAACAATAATAAAATGTATCATCACTATCAACAACAAAAATTGGATACAAGTGGTTGGGAGATATAGCATATACTAAAGCAAAACAAAAAAAGCCCCCAAAGACAAGAAAAAAGATCTTTCCAAAGATGAGGGAAAGTGGATTAAGGCTTCATCTGGTAGCCATAATTTATTTGGCTGCAAAGCTCACAATCACAGATCAAAATATAAAGTCACTCATCAAGAATGCCAAAATAGGGACAAACTGCCTCTGGAAGCACATGGGTTATTGGGAATCCAGCAGGAATCAAGCAGAAAGTGTGGCATGTTTCACATCCAGGACAGTAACTGAAAACAACTTTTTCTCATTTGCTTCACTTCCTCCTTTTAAAAAGACAATTCTTTGCTGACACATTTACCTGTCACTTCCATTTAACAGCATCCTGATAAAAGATTGTCTAATAATAAAATACATATTTAAAAATTCCCAGTGTTGCTTTTATCACAATCCAAATTTCTCTCAAACATTAAAAAAAAAGTCACTTGAAATACAAAAGTGTGAAGAAAATACCTTCTGTTTTGTTAACGGTCCAGTTACTTTGCTGGGTTGTGATTGGGGGTGTTACAGTCCTGGCTGCCTCTTCAGTCAATGCTGTCACAGCTGTGTGAAAGGGGCGGGAAGGGAAGGCATCTTTAGCAGGTGAGCCTCCTTCTATGTACCAGCAACAGATCAAAAGTTATTCTATCTAGTCCCACATCTGTTCTATTTTTAATTCATTTACATTTGAAATCCATAACCTGACAAGGGCAGTTTCCTGATAGTTTCTCATGCATATCAATTCCACTCACTACATTATAGTTAGAGAAAGTAGAAACACATTAATTATTAAGAGGAAATAAATACATTTTATAAACTCATTCAATCACAAGGACATTATCATATCATATGTATCAACTACTCTTCAATTGTATAGAACAAACAATATAAAGATCTCAGAAAAAGAGGTGTCAAAATATGTTAAAAGAGGAACATACATTACATAAGAAACTAAATTAATTCACAAATTCCTTGCTTGGATCTTTGTCATGAAGAACAACCGCTAAAAGCCAACTCCTCACTAATTCAGATAAAACAAATCCTATTCATATTTTACAATGTCCCAAAATTAACACAGCAAAAAGAAATGACCTACCATTGAATAAGATATAGACTGATATTGAAACTCCGAAAGCCATTTCCTGCGCTTGTTAACAGTATCTTGCTCTTATCCTCCTAGAATGACGGGTGGAAGGTTTTTATTGAGCTCTCGGAGGCTTTCTTGCATTTATATTTCATGAAGCGTCATCTGTCAGTTCTTACCAATCAAAAAAGTATGTCTTTCTGGCAGCAGCTTGAAGCCTTGAGGCGTTCGTGTACTTGTTTAGGATACCTGTGTTATCTAGCAGTGTGATCAAATTTTCTTTTGAAACACTGGTTTCCTGTTACCTGTGGGCATAATCGTGTCTGTAAACATACTGAAAACAACAAAAAAGAATCTGAATTCAGGAAAAGCCCCGTTGGTGTGAACAGAATTATCCCAGCTCCAAAGTTGATAGTGACCTATAAATGATTCCAAAATGGGGAGTTTTGATATTTCCAAAGTAGGAAACATCTTAAACTGTTCGTAAAAGAAATATCCCTGAAGCTGCAGTCAGTTACACTACTTTTCAGTACAGATTGGGTTCCACTGCAAATCAAGACATTTTGTAATTTATGGGCAGGAGAGAACAATTAAATGTGTGTAAAAATAAAGGTTTAATATTCCATTTTGGTTTTTGCTACTTAGTTTTACTATTTCAATTTCTGAAAAAAATAATTGTTTTTAAGAGCATAAGATTTACATTTATGTCATTCTGCCATTTATTACTTTTCTGAGTAAATGGAATAGGCTACCGAGTTCTAGGAACTACAGTTCTTAACTATGTGCCCCAATGATTAGGCTCTAGAGAGAACCAGTAAAGCACTAAAATAATGATGATGATAATGATAATAATAATAATAATGTCATCTCCATTAAGATAAAATTAAAATATTTAAAATATTTATGTTTGGTACATCTAATGAATAGAAAGCTTTTAGTTTAATACAACATTCACATTTTTCTTACTATTAATCTACTTACGATTATTAAAGTACCACTTTTAAGGCCAAAATATGTAATTATTGCTATTACTTTTTGTGACTATAGGAACTTCCATTAATTTTTCACTTGCCCCAAATTATTATAAATAATTTATAAATATGTTTTGCTGAAGTATTGCAACTTTCTACCAGGAATTTCAATTGCTTATATTTTCTGTACCTTAAAAACCTGTTTAAGTCAAGATAGGTTGTCATTTGCATCATGTCCACCCAGCAAATTCAGTTTACCGGAAAGGATACCTTTCACTATTCAAATATGAGTTTGGCTTTAGAAATCACACAAGAATGAGCTTGTTGAACTCATTATACCTTGTGCAATCACTTGCCACAGAGTCATCCTTTTAAAGTTAAAAGACTATACCTGGCTTGCTTTAAATGTGCCTACAGTTCATATTCCTACTTTCGTGGAGTTTTAAAAAACTATGTATTATTAAGACAAGTTCTGGATACTGTTTTTCCCAAGCAAATCATATTTGAATTATAAGTCAAATAATCATCTCTGTATCACTGGTAAGAATTTAAGGAAAAATCATTTACAAAGGATTAAATAAACCACAACCAATTGCAGTTTCAGGAGGAAGATGCTAGGTCTAAGGTTAAATATGTTTATTTCTAAAACTGGGACATAGTACCACAACCATCTTTATAGTAACTGTTAACTGGCACTTGACAGTGCTTTGCATTTTGCAGGTTTTCACACATATCTCAATTCTGTCTTCAGTAATCCCGGCCCCAACAAATCCAGTGCCTAATATATAGTGTAGAGTATACTCAATCAATCTGTCTTGAGTGAATAAAGAAATAAACAACAGGCCTTATTTTTATTCCCATATGACAAGTAAAGAATGAGGACTCAAAAGAATTAAGTGACTTGCCAAAGGACACACCCTAGAGTCGGGACTTGAGCCCATGTTCAGATTCCAGATCATACACCCTCTCCAGTTCCCCAGCTGTGTCCTCTGGTAGGAGTCAGTATACTGACCTTAGAGAAATTCAAATTATCTCCTAAGGTCAAGATTTAAGTAAATTACCTTACCATAAGTATCTAAACAAATGAATTATGGCTTTTACACATGTTTGGGCTGAGAGAACTGGACCACTGTCTCTCTAGATGTTTCTCCACTCTGGTGAATTAAGCCATATAATATAGAAACTCACCTACCACTTGAGCTTAAGAAAATAGCTCCAAGTCATCCCATATGTTTCTTTTCCTCTGGGACTCATCATGATGGATCCCACTTACACTCTCTATAGAAAAATCTCCTATCTTCACATCTTCAATCCTCTTATCAGGGAGTCCTTCCGCAATCCTGAAGAATGGGAGAGGTGGGTACTGTAACATGGCCTCACGGATACTTGTATTCATTCTTGATACATGTTAGAGTGAGAAAGAAGGCTAAGAGCTGCAGCACCCCACTATCATTTTTCCCTCCGACCATTTTTCTTTTTAATTTATTCATCTCTCTCTAGTCATAAGCATCTCTGGAAGTGTCTTCTCTTCCCTTCCCTCACTGTTAAGTTTATTTTTTTCTTCCCTTCTCCTACTTTCCCTTTCTTTCCCCTCCTTTCCTTTATTCATCTCTCCTCTCTTTTCCTTTTTTATTCTTTCTTTTTTATAAACTTATTTATTTTATTTTTGGCTGCATTGGGTCCTTGTTGCTGTGCACAGGCTTTCTCTAGTTGCAGCGAGCGGGGACTACTCTTCCTTGTGGTGCGCAGTCTTCTCATTGCAGTGGCTTCTCTTGTTACGGAGCATGGGCTCTAGGGCGCATGGGCTTCAGTAGTTGTGGCACGTGGGCTTAGTAGTTGTGCCTCTCGGGCTCTAGAGCGCAGGCTCGGTAGTTGTGATGCACAGGGTTAGCTACTCTGCGGCATGTGGGATCTTCCCGGACCAGGGCTTGAACCCGTGTCCCCTGCATTGGCAGGCGGATTCTTAACCACTGTGCCACCAGGGAAGCCCCCTTTTTCTTTCTTGCTCTTTCATTAACAGCCAAAATTTGTTGCTGGACATTGGCAGGAAATGGTCATCAGCCCATTGCTTATCTCTCTCTAAACTTATTCTGTAATTCTCATGAATTCAGTTGCCATTCATCCATTCATAAACCATTTTATGCCTGTAACATGTAATGTTTGTAAGACAAGTAGAAAAATCCTGCATGGACTCTGACCTCAAAGAACTAGATGGGGCTAAGGAAAGTACATACATAACTACAGTGCTGGGTAGAGACTGATGACTGCCATGAATGTGTACATAAATGTGTATAAGAGTTCAAGGGTGGGACTTGGTCAAACTCTCACAGCATTTCTCATGGATGAGTTTCATTTGAAGTGAATCTTAAATAGCAAGTAGAATTTAGACATATAGTGATAAGAGAAAGGATTCTAGGTGGCAGGGCAGGTAGGCACTGAGGGGAGGTAGAGTGATAGAATGAAAAGAGAGTGGGTTCCAGCTCACATCATCCTAACAGACCTTTCTTTGAATTCCAGTTCTACCTTTGCTATCCATTTGGCCTTTGCTGAGACTTTTTAATAACCTCAAGGGTTGATTTCCTCATATATCAAATGTGGATTGTCAGTAACAACAATAACAAAAAAGTAAGGCATTTAGCACATGATAGGTGCTCAATTAAAGATAGCTGTTACTATCAAACAAGTGTAGAAAGATGCAGGGTGTGTATAGTGGTCAATCAAGGTTAGGAATTTAGCAGTTAACACACGTTGATGCATCTTAAGTTTTCATCATTAGCCATGAATTATTCTCATACCAGACTGATACTATGTCAGGACTTTTATTTATATATTATGCCATCACCTCAAACTCAACATGTCAAACTGAACATATTATCTCTTCTTCAAAATAAGCTCCTCTTCACAACTTCCTCATGATAATCAGTGATAATGTCTTCTAGGCTTTAACTACAACTCTCATCACTGACTAAATATAGTCTAAATTCTGATTTATCCAGGCTTTCTCTAATCTATTTCTGCTGTTATCCAGCTGTATTTCCACCACTCTGCAACACACACTTTTCATTTCAGTCTGACTGTAGTCCTTGCTTTCATATATATATGCTAAACTCATTCTCACCTCCATATCTTCATGTTATTGTTCAATCCTCATTAATTCTTCAGGGTCCTTTTTACAGATACGTGTAGAAGAGAACTTACTTCTCCAGACCTCCTCCACAAGACAATCATATGTCTTTTATAGACCCCAAATATGCATAAGTAAAGTCATGATAACAATGAACCAACTTTATTTCCTTTATGTGTTGACAAAGGCTTCCTTCTTGACCAAACTTTAGACTTCTCCTAGTCCTTTTCTCAACTAGGCATCCACTTAGCCCAGTTGTTGAGCCCAGTTTTAGCAAAGAAATCTGCTAAGTTAGTTTATGGAGAACCCCCCTGCCCTGCTCCTTGCACCCTTGTCCCTGCCATATCTGATCAAGTTCCCTATCTCCCACCCTTGATATCTGGCCTAACTGTAACAAGAATCCTTGTAAGCTATTTAACAAGAATCCCTCTAGCCTTGTTATCTAATCAAGTTCCTCTTAGTAATTTTCCATCTACTGATCCCCTCACTCTCTTTATTGCCTATAAATCCATTGCTGTCTCAGCTATATTTGGAGTTTTCAATCTCTTCTATTGTGATAGTCGCGGCCCCATTGCAATAGTCCTGAATAAAGTTGTCCTTACATTTTTAACAAACGTTAGATAATTTTTCCTTTATAGTGTTTTAATTGGTCTCTGGAAAGGCTCACTCCTGAATTTTAGCCTCACCAAAGGGGAAAAATATTTCCAAAAAATAACTCCTCCTGCATTTGGGGTTGGGGGAGGAGGAAGCTCAAAATTACAGACTTCACCTTTTCCATGTAAATGTATTTTGGGTCATTATGTTTGCTTTGGGAACATGGGGCACTTAAATATTAAAAAGAGGGTCTTTCTGAAATGTTTGCTTGGGAGCTTTGAATTTAAACTTTTATCAGGGTTATTAGACAAAGATTGATCTGGAATGGGCTATAGAACCTTTTCTTTCATGTTTGAGGAACTTGTACATTTCCCCAGCATGCTCTGAAGAAACAGATAACAAATATATGAACAAAGAAACTTATAGATAGCTTAAAGAAAAAGAGACAGGTATTCCTTTCCAAATTGGTTTTATTATACAGTTGAAATATTAATTATAAACATCTAGTCTATTTTCACACAAATGATCAAGAGTATACACTAATAAAGACATGCATTGGGTAAGAATCATTACTGGTACATAAACAGACTGGGATTTGGGCCTGAAAGCAATACAATTATATGCCCAGGGTAGTCTCAAAATAGCCTTCAACGGACAGTCACATGTTTTTTCTAATTTAAATTGTGTTAGAAACATGGCATCTACTTTGAGAACCAAATGCTATAAGAGAAGAAGGAAGAACTGTGAGTAACAAAGCAATAGATTTTTAGTCATATCCTAAGGCTTAGCTTGGGCACATTGTGTCATATTTTTCTATTAGATTTCTAGATTTGTGAACAAACATAACTCCTATTCTTTAATGAAGTCCTCAATCATATTATATTGTATTTTCCTGATATTTGTGGGAAAATACAACCTTAGTTTTGTTTTGTACATTTGTTTGGTTTTGGAGTTTCCATTATTCTTCAAGGAAGGTATTATCCAAATATTTTTCTAGAAGAACAAAGAAATTACATGTAAACCTAACACATTCTTATTGCATTTTTACTTGGCAAGTAGTAATTCACCATGTGAAATAATCAATACCTTTCCAAGTAGCACTGCATTTTTTGCCTTCCTTGCGTGTTTTTCTTTCCTCGAATTGAGCATCATTTCTCATTAGTATGCCTCGTAGGATGCATTTGGGAAGTATATAAGATCAAAATTTTATTTTTCATATTTTATCTTTCCTTTAGCAAATAAACTTTTTCATCATATGATATAGTACATAAAATATATAAAAATTGGCCATAATTATGGCAAAACCTAAATTACATTTTATAAGGGAGCTTATTTGTCTGACAAAATGTTTGTTGAAAACACTATTTGTGATATTTGTGTCAAAAATATATGCATTTATTATGAGCCCTTTATTAGTTTTAACATTATGAACAAATATTAATCACAAAATAAACAATTGTTACCAAAGTTTTCATTGCAGTTGTTTTGTTTTCTTTTCCTAAAACTCAATATCCACTCAAAATATTCAGTAATTATTAGCAGGAAATGCATAAGATTGTGTGAATCATCTGATCCACAACGATTCCATCTGTGAAAAAATAAATACAATGTAGAAATAGCTTTGTAGTAAAATATAAAGGTTTTTGCCTTTTGTCAAATAGATACGTAGCATGACTTCAATTTGCTTTATTCTTTCATGTGATCTAGTAAATGATTTTTTTAGCTGCCAGAAGGGTGTTCTTGAGAAGCATTGCCACTGTCATGGGTCCCACGCCTCCTGGAACTGGAGTGATAAAGCTAGCCTTCTTCTTAACAGCTGATGGAGGAAACAGAAAGGATTCTTTATTTTTTATTTTTTCTGAGAATTGCATATTTTTAAACATACTGAACTGTTAAACCTGAAGCATTTTAAAAATTTAAGAGTTTATCTGAGGAAAAATGGAGTCTAATCGGGCAGTGCCAAACCTGAAGTATAGCTAGGAAAGCTTCCACCGACAGGAAAGACTTACAGAGAAAAGGTGGAAGCAAAGCAAGGAAATCATTGATCGGTTATAGCTTTAAGTCTAGTTGGCTGTTTGTGATTGGTTGTCCTTGGGTTTTGATTTTGTAACCTTGAGGCAAAATCTACAAGCCAGATTTTGGTTTGCTTACATAGGCAGCCAGGGCATTAGAGCCATCTCAGTCTAATGGCTCCCTTGTTTAATTAACAGAATACAGTGGATTTTTCTGCATTACACATATAACCCTAACATTCTCAAATCATTTTTAGAATGAAGTAGACTGTAACACACACACACACACACACTCTTCTGTGTATGATATCTAATATGTATAGAAAGAACACAATGAGGCCAACACTGTAGGATGAATCTCTACACAGCTCAGTTAGTTTTACATAATGAAAATCTATAACCCATGATTTATCCAACTACACGTATTTCCAGTTAAATACTTCTAAAATACATGATATTGGTCACAAAGGGGATACAGGGTATAGATAGTTCAGCACACATCATCCGTTAAATTAGAACAATCCTCTTATCAAAACAGCATCACGTATATGTGGATAATACATTCCACTGCAAGACTAATAAAAATCATTAAACATATTAAAAATCATTAAACATATTAAAATTAACTGAGCAAATACACATAGTCCTGTTCTAAGGTATGAATGAAGACTTCTTATTCAGTGAATATACTCAAAGAAAATGGCAGAGAATTTTCATCAAGTTTTATTTAAGAATGTTCTCACACCCACAATATTACAGGTGAATGGTTTCATGAATTGGTTTAGTGTTTCACTGTGTGAATAAGAACAATGAACTTTTCCCAGATAAGTCTTTTAGTACAAAGTTAGCATAGACAATACTTCTTTAATGCATACTCTGACCTTATCAATCACTTGCTATTTAGATGTATTGCCTTTACAAATTTGCTCGTATATGCTTCTACATAAACGAAATCAGTAGATGTTCCCTAAATCTTAATTAAGCATTACTTTTGTTCAATTTATATTGCCTTCTTGAAATATGGTTTGTAAAATTTACATTTACCTTATTTTAAGTGTATTGGTATAATGCAATATTTTTTTAATAATAGGAAAAGCAAAGGAATAATATTCTTTTACTTGAAGAAAAGTCCAGATAAGCTTGAAGGCATCACACACACACAAAATCCAGCTAGTGTATATCACAAATCTTCTCATGGCATATAACAAAGAAAAGATAAGAATGCTATGATTTAGAAGGTAATATGTTAGTTTTCCAACATGTGCCTCTATACATGAAGCAGGCATGTCCTTTTCCCGCCATACTTCTATCCAATGTACTCTATGCTGTAGAAACACTAGGGTAGGTCAACAGCTATTTCATAAATAGCTACAAATTATCATTCCTTTCATCCTTTGCTCTCGTTATTCCTTCCACCTGGAATACGCTGCTACCTTATCCAAATAAGAAATTCCTTATTATTCTTTAAAAGCCAATAAAATGTTACCTGCCCTTGAAATTTAAAATCTAAAATCAATTTGTAGGAATGTGTCAGTGATTTTGACTAGATACAAACAACATCAAAACAATTTAGTTCAAGTTAATTTACTGAAATTTTCAAACTACATATTTTGCATGATGGTGACAAACTGCATTTTTCATTTTCCAATAAGCTGACTTGATGGCATGAATAATGCCTTCCAGAACTTTTTCTATAGGATTAGAGAAGTAATGCCTTTAAAAATTTCAGCAGATCTCTAGAAGAAATGTACTATACTACTATTATTTACGCTGATAGTATGTAAAATCATATATTTGTAGAGTACTTTGAAATATTAATAAATAAAAATAGAATACTACTGAATAATATGGCAAATTAAGAATCAAGTACAAACTACATCTTCAATGGAAAATAAAATGGTTTATTTCACAATCAAAAGTTAGATAAAATTGGGAATCCATGCTGGGTATACAATAATTTTTTATATAATTTGGTTTTCAACTTTGAAAAATGAAGTGGCTTGGAATTAGGTATATATGGAAAAATAGTAATAACCATAGCCACTATCAGTTGACTACTTGCCAAGAACTTTATACACATCATTTTAATAATTAATATTTAATTATTATTTCATTTTAATAGCTGAAGAAAGTGTGGCTCACTGAAGTTAAAGTGACTTACCATTTTCTAATATGGTACAGACATTATTCACAGCTAGGTTTGAATCATTCTATGATTCCATAATTCTATCTCATCCCAATGCAACTGTATTACCATGACCTGAACAAGTTGAAAAGCCTCAAGAAGGGCTCATGTGCCCCAAATTAACTCAGTTTTCTCAAAGGGTTAAGAGGATATTTTGAAAAAAGAAACAAAGGGGGAGGGAAGTTCTAATATAGTAATTTTCCTACAATTTTACTGTGAGGACTCATAGTTCATCATCTTTGAATTATATCCAGCACTTCAAATTTCAGCTGGCTTAGCAGTGTGAGTTGCTTTCTTTTTTGGGTGAGATTCAGATCAGATAAAGCACTGATCTGGTATTATACCCTCCTCTTTCAAATTATGTTTTTCACAACATGCTTACTATTGCATTCTTTTGCTCAAAAAGTGAGGTTTGAGGTGCAGGAATAGGGAATGAGAATAAGCTGTTGCATGAAATAATACCTGCCCGATATTTGTAGCTCTGTGTCTGTAGTTTTGCACACTTTACTGTGGAAGCTAACACACATTTATCCTGTCCTGTCTATCACTTCATAGAATTAGACTATGTGATAGGTAATGGGTCTTTAACTGACCTGGGCGAGGACTTCTCTGGACATTCATAAGCATTTAGCTGCATCAACAGAGCCTTGTAAATTACTCACTAGGCAGAAGTTTATGACATCACTGTGAACACACCTGGTTATACAAACACTTGTTTCAAATATTTTTATCTTTGAAATAAACTGGACAAATGTGAAGATGAAGTTTGTACACAGTCATGAGAGGCAGATTGTGATAAATCTGTTTTAAAAAATATAAGATCTCTATTCCTTTTAATTTGATTTTCATTAGGTTCTACATCTGAGAAAGAAATGTTAAATTTTTCTGCTGCTGGCTAGTGTTAATGTATTCTTTGTCTATTTACATAAGGACCAAGATATGGAAGTGACTTCTCAAGAGAGATGAGAAATTATCATTGGCCAGTACCAATGGATACAGATGCCAATGCTTAAAAGAAATTCTCTAGTCTAATGATTTTGCATAACTATTTCAAGGCTGTCTTAAGTGACATGTTTATGAAGTACCAGAAGTGGCTTATGAGCTAAACTCAGTCATGTGAGAAAGAGTTAAATTCAATACATGTTTGACGCTCTGAAGAGCATCTTCCCCAGTCATGTCCAAGAGATAGTTAACAAGCATTACATCACCAGAATAACTTCTCATTGGCTGGTCTTTCCCAAGGGCAGACAAGGGTTTGCACCTGTTTGTAGAAGATGATGCTATTAAAGATTAAACCCATTATGTGTGAGGAAAAGGTGTACTACATGCTCCATTGAAAACAATTACAAAAGAATTTTTAGGCAATAGTTTCATTCAGAAACTTATTTACTGTGAGGGAGTATGTGCGGGTTTTAAGGAAAATACTAACAATTCTGTATATATGAGAATCAGGTATTAGATCTTGATTGATATCAGTGCTTTCAAGAGAGGCTCATGAACAGGTATCTCAAAACGAGAGTTAGATTAAATTTCATAAAGTCAACATGAGTTTAGAGTTACTGAAACTGACAATGGAGGCAAGTAAAATAATCACCAAATCCTATTGTTACCTGTGTGGAACTTAACTCTAGGGAATGAGATTTAGATGGAAATGACTTGATAATGTTTAAAGCAGTTACCTGAAAATAAGAATATTTTGATGAAAGGTGACAATTATGATAATTTATCTGAATGACCTCTCTGTAAACTTTTGACCCTGCAAAGTATATTCTATAGATTTCCTTAAAAATAATGCTCTACCAGCCAGATTTAGACATTAGAGAGTGTATGTTCAGTTGTATAGAAAGGAAAGAAATTACCATTTAAAATCAGTCATTTTGGACACAAGATTTGCCTCTGTACATACTATTTTCTTTGACATATACTTCCTGCACTTCTCCATTTGATGAATACTTATTCTTCCTTTTCAGATCTGGCTAAATGTCACTTTCTTAGTGGTACTTGTTAGCTCCCCAGGCTGCGTTAACTGTTCATTCATTGATCCATGAAACTTAGAGTGATTTTCAGTTTGTAGTCATAGAGTATGTTGGAATCTCCTGAGAACTGTAGTCAAACTAGATATGCCCCCTCCCGCCACATGATTCCAGTACACACCACTGAGAATCACTGCTGAAATGAGAGATGTTTCTAACTGGTGGGGGTAGGGGGGAGTATTATACATATAAACAGTGTAGAGTAGATTTAAAACAAGGTCAAAATTCACTGCTTCAGTGAAGGCTACTTCACATGGTGGCCTCAGGTTTCCCAGTCAGGTCCCAGGCAAACCCCAGTGTGCAATACTTGAATGCCCCACTGGTCAAAGCAAGTCACATGGTCAAGCTCAAATTTAAAGACCTGGAATAGGAAGAATGGCAAAGTCACATTGCCAAGAGGATGTGCTTATGAGGACAGAAGATAGTATAGTCATTTTTTATAATCTAATATAATCGTCTCTTGGATTTCAGTCTCTACCTTATTAGCCATATAACCTGCTGCCAGATTTATTCTTTAAAACACAGATTAGGTCATTTCAGCTTATAAACATTTGATGAATCTTGACAGTCATGGCAATTAGGATCTTTTATGATATGGCCCTACATCCATGTTTGCATTATTTCCTAACCCTGGCATATTTTCCTAACCTCATTATTCACTGTTCCCACACATGCTAAAAACTGCCGTGGATAAATTTACAGCAAAAGTTTCATGAGAGAGACAGCCATAGTCACTGTCCCTTTGAAATTACAGTCTAGTTGGGGGCTATATATTACAAATATAATTACCTAAGTAGTAATTGAGCTAAGGCTATGAAATATCCTACAAACAAAATGCTTCCTACAGTGTGAACGTGTTGGGAGGACCTAACTGAGCCTGAGCACATGTGGTGTATCTCTGCCAAGTCCAGAAATCAGAGGATGAAACAAACTTTTCCACGTGAAATGGAGAGGTGAGGAGTAGACAGTGTTCTTGGTCGGGGAACAATGTTTGTGATGAGGTGGAAATAACCTTTCCCCCAGGCAGAAAGTGGCGTGAACTCCTGGGAACACTGCAAGACGGGCAGCAGGGCTGACATGTAGAAGTGAAGAGTGCAGAAGATGACGTGAAAGGGTCTAGCTCGTGTAAAGCCCAGCAGACCATGCTAAAAATTTGGGGCATTTAACCTAAGAGCAATGGTTAAAGTATTTTTATGTTTATTTATTGAAGTATAGTTGATTTCCAATGTTGTATTAACTACTGCTATACAGCAATACAAAAGTGATTCAGTTATACATATATACATACTTAAAAAATATATATTCTTGGGGCTTCCCTGGTGGCGCAGTGGTTGGGAGTCTGCCTGCCAATGCAGGGGACGCGGGCTTGCGCCATGGCCTGGGAAGACCTCACATGCCGCGGAGCGACTGGGCCCGTGAGCCACAATTACTGAGCGTGCGCGTCTGGAGCCTGTGCTCCTCAACAAGAGAGGCCGAGGTAGTGAGAGGCCCGCGCACCGCGATGAAGAGTGGCCCCCGCTCGCCGCAACTAGAGAAAGCCCTCGCACAGAAACGAAGACCCAACACAGCCATAAATAAATAAATAAATAAAATTCTTTTCTATTATGGTTTATCATAGGATATTGAATAGAGTTCTCTGTGCTTTACAGTAGGACCTTCTTGTTTATAAAGTATTTTTAGAATTTGGAAAAAAAATATTCTGAGGCAGGATAAGTCAAATGGGGAAACTACCTATTCTGTGTACATTTTTCTAATGAGATCAGTTTATCATCTGGGACAGAAGGGAGAACACAAAAGTATCAATAGCAACATAAAGTGAGACGTGCTAAGATGGAAATAAACTCTGGTTCTTGTGGGAGCACCCCAAATCAAATGGGTGTCAAAGAAATATCTGTAAAGTGACAGAAAATCTTCAAGATTTTATGGATGTCTGAGGGGGTAAGAAAGAAGGAGAGAATGCAATGTAAACATCGGGAATAATAAAAGCAAAGGGGGCTTCCCTGGTGGCGCAGTGGTTGGGAGTCTGCCTGCTAATGCAGGGGACGCGGGTTTGAGCCCTGGTCTGGGAGGATCCCACATGCCGTGGAGCAACTAAGCCCATGAGCCACAACTACTGAGCCTGCGCGTCTGGAGCCTGTGCTCCGCAACAAGAGAGGCCGCGGTAGTGAGAGGCCCGTGCACCGCGATGAAGAGTGGCCCCTGCTTGCCGCAACTGGAGAAAGCCTTCGCACAGAAACGAAGGCCCAACACAGCAAAAATAAATAAATTAATTAATAAACTCCTACCCCCAACATCTTCTAAAATAAATAAATAAATAGATAGATAGATAGATAGATAAAATAAAAATAAAAGCAAAGGAAATTTGGACTTGACAATGAAGCTGATGCAATGGAGGATCTCAAAGTTCATTATGACCGAAGCACATGGTGGAAACAGAGAGTAGAAAGAGATGAGGCTAGGAAGGTGGTCAGGGGCTGCATGACCCCAAAGTGAGGGGTCAGGAAACTTAGATTGGGTGATGGCAGCTGTAGTTACTGTGTTCAGGGTGAATGAGCTTTTAAAAAAAATATCTTTTGTGAATGAACCTAGGCATTTATATATTTAAGAATAACCAGTTTTGCAAGATGAGAAATTGGAGAGAAAAATGTATGCTACTAAATAATTTTCAGAAGAAAATTTAAAGGAGAAATTCATGTTGTATTTTCATAAAGTTCAGGTTCTTGAATACTATTAAATTATCATTCAAGAAATCCTTTTTCAGCCTGGAAGATATATCTAATCTGCTGTGCTCCCTTTTCTCCACTATAGAGACATCTACTTTTTATCATGTTATTGGCTTCAGATTTCTAAAGGGAAGAATAACACAGGTTTCGCTTGACATAATTTCCAACATTTCTTACTTGAAGTCAACCATCTTTCAATGTCATGATAAGAAGAATAGGTATGGAGCAGAAGATATTCATGTTTAAAATTTGAGGTGATGAGAGGGATGATGAAAGAAACTAGGTGTTCAGTTTATGTGTGTGCCTCAAAAAAATCCAGGGGTGACACAAGGTGTGGAAATATTACTAATGAAGGCTACTTATAACAACATAAGGGACATTAAAATGCCTTTTAACAATTAAGTTAGGAATAAAGGAATAAGTATGTGATCATTAACCTTTTGGCACCAGCAACCCATGCTTCACCACAGGGTGTCTCTGGCGTGTGTGTTCTGCGTCATTTCCTCTGGAAAATTTATGTTCCCAGGTTCCCAGGTCCTGAGCTTAATAACTCTCATCTAAAATACTTTGTTAGGAAGACTCACTAATTCTTAGGCAGATAGTGAATTTCTGCTACAGTACATTATATACTACTCCAAAGTTCCCAAATAATGGAATCTCCATATATACCTAAACAGAATTTAATTTTGCTAATACAGTTTGGAAATTGTATATTCTGGCAAAGTCAAAGAATATATTTGTGTTTTATAAATCTATTTTTGGGTGGAAGAGGAGGAATTGATATCTCAAGTTCCTGTAGTATTGTTTTATTTCCCTTTATATTTTGTCCAATTCTCTCTCTTTCAAGGAAGTACTCTATAGCCCATGTCAGATTTCCAACAATGCTACAACTAATTTTTAAAACCAACCCCCTTCTCCAAAAGGAAAAAGGGGTGATTCCTTATCTGTGGCAACTGAGCAGCAGAAGAAAAACTCCTCATTCCTTTCATATGAATTTCAGCCTCCTCCTATACATGTCCAATTGCCTAAATTAAATGCTTGGAGATTTCCCCTTGCTTCTAAATGCAGTCCATTTAGGCATGACGTCTCAAACATATCCACTGTAATGAAGGAGAGACACGCTTCAGGAAAATGAAGTGCATGAATAACAACCAGAAAAACCTGACTGGCATAAGTCTGGAGAAATAGTATGACTCAGGAGATAGTATGGAAAACACTCTACTTTCTCATATGGTTGATAAAAAAATGGCACTTGAGAGCATGATGAGCCAGACAGAGTAAAGGGCTCCTTGAGAAGTGAATGGCTCGCCACTGAATTCTTGCAAGGCAGCGAGGAATCAGGTGCCCCAGAGACAATTTGCTATGCTTTCTCTTGCAATTACCTAGCTGCCTGATTCTTGGGGTTTCTACAAGGCTTTTGTTTTTTTTACATATATTAAGATATTCATTATCATGGCACCGAGTTGGGTATTAATGGGACAGACAGGATTAAAGCTCTACTGGGGAAAAGAATATGAGACGCTGGTCACATTTCTATAAGTTGTACTTACAAAGACTTCCTTCACCTGTTTACTGTATTACCTGAATGGGTAAGGTGGCTAAGCCTTTTCTTTCTTTTTTGTTTTTGCTTTAGTTACTTTTCTCCTTATGTTAAACAAAATCTACGTATATCCAGCTACTGTATCATAGATATGAATATCCAAAACTGCCACTCATACAACTCGGAAGGCTTTCAATTGAGCCAAATAGCAAATCAATCACCCGATGAAATTTTGAAATTGTTTTCTACAAACTCTGTCTATGACCCACCAGAGGAACCTCCTTTCTGACCATGAATGGTATCAGCCATCATTGCCAGTTTCTATTTTGGTGGGCAGGAGTAGGGAATCACTGCTAGGATATTTCTAGTACTCTATCAACATGACTAAAAATATCTTCCTTTCATGACTTCCTTTACAAAAAATTATCATTTACTCCTGTCATTCTCCCTAATCCTTTTACTTTCCTACCCAATCCTTTTCCTCAAGCTTCTGAACATTTGTACAATAGAGTGGCAAATCTGTAAACTTGATAGGCTATTTGGAGTCTTCTCAAAATCTCTTGGCAGGGTCTTGATCCCAGTAGTCTGTCATGATCAACCCAAGACACTAGGAGATAAAATTTCCCTTCCATAGATATTTTTATTTTTAAAAGGTCCTGAGAAACAACTCCAAAAAAAAAAAAAAATCTCATCCTTCAGTATAAAAGAAGAAGAAAGACTTGCAGAGGCATCAGGCACTTCTCCTGTTCTGGTAGATGGCCTTTTTGTGCTTCAACTTTCACTCTTCTCTATAAAGATAGATCATTCGATGTCAAATACATTCTACTAAAAAGTATGTCTCTAAAGGTTGACCTGATTTCAAAGACATAGACTTCACAGTAAGCATCTTGTCCATGTTGTAAGTAACAAGGTGGCAGTTGGCTCACTGGTAGGGGTTTCATAGTGACCATCAGTGGTTCTACCTGCTTTCTGAAATGACATATGTAGCACTATCACCACAGTATTAGTAATAGTCTAACAGAGGCTTTTGCCAATTTCCATCAGCTTTTAAAAAAATGACTGGAAGAGATCACCTCTGGGCTACAGTGTTAGATCTTCTTTTATACTATAGCTGAACTTTTGAGCTACCTTGTAATCATTTACCACAAAAAGTTGATATTTTGAGTTGGACTGATCAACCATATTGTTATTGACTGAATATTTATGTTCCTCAAAATTCATATGTTGAAATCCTACCCTCCAGTGTGATGGTATTAGGAGGCGGGGCCTTTGGGAGATGATTAGGGGTCATGAGGGTTCCAACCTCATGAATGGAATTAATACTCTTAAAAAAAAAAGACCCCAGAGAACTCTCTTGCTTTTTGTGCCATGTGAAGATACAATGAGAAATTAGCTGTCTGTAATTCAGAAGGGTTGTCACCAGAACCTGACTATGATGGCACTCTGATCTTGGACTTCCAGTGTCCAGAAGTGTAAGAAATAAATGCTTGTTGGTTATGCCACCCAATCTATAGTAATTTGTTATAGCAGCCCAAACTGACTAAGACACATATCATCAAATTAAAATGATTAACACGGAAGCTGAGTTGGTAGAGAGCCAGTCTAATTCTGGTTCTTTACAATGTCATCACAGATTAATAGTTCTCTAAAAGTGATATCATTCCAAAATAGTCTTATTTCCTTAGAAGCTGGTAACATGCTCTTACTCTCCCATCTTGTAGAACAGCGGTCCCCAATCTTTTTGGCACCAGGGACCGGTTTTGTGGAAGACAATTTTTCCACAGGGTGGGGGGTGTGTGGGGGTGTGGGGAATGGTTCAGGTGGTAATGGGGGTGATGATTCAGGTGGTAATGTGAGCAATGGGGAGTGATGGGGAGCGGCAGATGAAGCTTCACTCCCCCGCCCACCGCTCACCTCCTGCTGAGAGGCCCGGTTCCTAACAGGTCGGAGGACTGCTACCAGTCCACAGCCCAGGGGTTGGGACCCCTGTTGTAGAACACACATTTGGGATAAGTAGTACACAAACCACTTCCAAAAGAAGCTTACTTTGACATATAATCTAGAGAATATAAGTTCCGTGAGAGCAGGGACTTTGTCTCTCTGTGCATGGCTATATCCCTAGTACCTGGAAGGTGTGTTGAGTGAGAAATATGTGCTGAGCAAATCAATGTATGACTCAATGGATGTATCACTACTGAATCTGGGTTTCTGTAGATTAATAATGTGTTGGATGCCATCTTGAGTGGGAGATTTTGTTCCCATTAGGGCAACTATAAGGAATTGTTTCTGTAATGTAAGAGTGACATAAGAGATTTATAAGTATCGAGGATGATCATACAAATGACCAATGATATGACTAAGAAGGCTGAGAACTGGTATGGGATGGAGAGACAAAAGAAATGTAGGACAAGAAGCTTACGTTACAGAGGCATACAATTTAGTAGGGAACAACTAAATAAAAGTGCAAGGTAGTATAGGATTAAGAGCAAAAAGAATAGAGGCAGACTGAGATCTGCTACAGGAGTTTGGAGAAGATGTAATAAGCATGAGTACTTTAAAGTTATTCATATGACTGCTGGGTGAAAACATACCTGATCAGAAGAGAGCTGAGGCCAGAAAAGTAATGAGGAGCTGGGTGGTAATTGAAATGTGAAGTTACATATTTCCGGACTAGTACTCTAGTGAAGGGGTCCCCAATCCCTGGGCTGCAGACCGGTCCCTGGTGAGTGGTGGGCGAGTGAGCAAAGCTTCATCTGCCACTCCCCATCGCTCCCCATCGCTCGAGTTACCACCTGAACCATCTTCCTCCCTTTTCCATGGAAAAACTGTCTTCCACGAAACTGGAACTGGTCCCTGGTGCCAAAAAAGTTGGGGACTGCTGCTCTAGTGGGAATGGAGAGAAAGGCTGAACAATGTGCATGTACACAAACACAAACATACACTGTTTTCTGCCAGGTATTATGCTCAGCAAGTCACATACATTGGCTCAGGTGAGGTGATTATTTCATTTAATCTTCATAACAACTCTATAAGATAGGTATTATTTAGCTCAGTTTTTCAGATGATAAAATCAAGTCTCAGAGAGGTGAAGTGATTTGCCAAGATCATAATTGTTTTAAGCAACAGAGCTAGAATTCAAACCTAAATCACCCTAACTCTAAATCATAATCTTTTATGAAAGGTTGTATATAATATAAAAACAGCATGGAGTAAAAGGTAACTCTCAGGTTTTGAATGTACAGCACTATGCATAAATAAGACATCTGCAAGCAACTGTAGTAAAAGAAGAGAAAATACAGACAAAAAGCTGCTTTAAAAGCACTCTGGGCATTTTATACTAGTTTCCTTTATAGTAGTTTCTCAGAAGAATGGTACCTTCTATGTAATTCTAGATTCTCTTCTGTTCTCATATTTTGACTACTGGGTTGGAATTTTGAGGAATAATTCTGACCAGATGGAGTCCCAAATTATAGGGTTCTTTTTGCTCTAGGAGAGATTTATCCAGTGGAGATTCTTTTGAAGAAATCATGGTAAAGCTACAGCTATTTGGGGCCAAATCATGATTATTTAGAATATCATACTTTCCTCATTCAACAATGTTGGACCTATTACTGAGTACATAAGGCCTTTTGTAATTTTTCCTCCTTGCCTTTGATCTGCTGTTCCCTCCATATGGAAAGAGCCCCTTTTTCTTCTCCCACTTTCTGCCCTATATACACATAAATAGATGGAATTCATTGATCCTTTCAGACTCATCTCAGAAGGATTCTAGAACAGGTACCTTCACTCTTGCCTATTTGAAAACTCTTAGAGTCATAAATCATTCTCCTCTTGCTTTTACATCTAATCATTTAGCCAACCATTCTAACTCTCCTTTTAAATTTTATCTACCATCTAACTACCTCTTAATACTTTCACCCATTACCACCCTGGGCCACACCCCATCTTGGATAATTTCTTATCTGGATAATTACAATGGGCTCTTAACAGGTACCCAATTTACATCCTCACCTCTCTAAGGTCTATTTGCCATTCAGAAAGCCAGGGTTATCCTGGTAAAATGCAAAAATACCATGTCTTTGGCCTGAATCCTCCAATGCCTTTCCATTGCACTTAGAGTAAAATTCAAATTCCTTTCCATGGTCTGTAAGGCCGGTCATGATGTCGCACCCCTACTGCTACCTCGTTGAGTTTACATCCGAGCATTCTTCCCCCTATTTATTCTGTCCCAGTTACAGTGGCCTTCTTCAGCTTA
Source organism: Mesoplodon bidens (assembly GCF_964165515.1). Classification (NCBI taxonomy): domain Eukaryota; kingdom Metazoa; phylum Chordata; class Mammalia; order Artiodactyla; family Ziphiidae; genus Mesoplodon; species Mesoplodon bidens. The sequence continues at coordinate 181,792,336 of NC_138176.1, read as the reverse complement.
TCAAAACCAGCAGCCACACTGCACCTCAAAGTTTTTACACGTGCTGTTCCATGTGTCTGGACTGTTCCTCCCCCACATATCCACATGGCTTTCTCCCTCACTTTGTTCAGGTCAGCAGTTAGCTTTCTCTGACCACCCTTTCTAAACAACCTCACTCCATAAATCTATAGCCCCCCTTTTCTTGTTTTATTTTTGTAACATTAAATACTGCCTAATATAGTATATGTATATATTTGTTTATTATCTGTCTTCTCCAACCAGAAAGTAAGCTACTTTTGGGGAAGGACTTGGCTTATTTCTGTCACTGTTGCGTCCCAAGTGCCTATGACAATGCCTGACACGTAGCATCTCCCACCCCCTCCTGCATCCCATCCCACAGTTCCTCTCTGGCCTCCAGGAATTCCTGAGAGGACCCTGAGCAGCCCCTCCTCTTCCCACTGTCCTCCTCAGCATTTTTTAGAAAGGGTTATTGTGAGGGGCCAGAGAACCCCTAGGCCTCTACTGTGCAGGGAATTGTGGGCCAGAGAGAAATCACTGCCAGGGGTGGGCTCAGCTGTTGTCTCCCCTTCAAGGCTGGACGTGTCTCGTTCCTGGGGCAGTTTAAGAAACGAGTGGGTTATAGGCCTGGAGTGGATGGACAGACCAGCTCAAGGTTTGGCCTTCTCTTTCTTCTTACTTTCCCAGGGTGGCTGGGCTAGACGCCCCCTTTTCCCTCTCTCTCTAGGACCAACCACTCCTCATCCACAAATCCCTCCCTGAGTTCAAGCACAGACTCCATCATGAAAACTGTTTTCCTTGGTAGCTTAGTGAGCTGGTGCTGGTCCTGCCTCCCTGTGAAGCTAACCCAGCCGCAGGAGGGCACTTGGCCCCACTGCCTTCCCAGACTGTCCACAGGAGGGTGCCCAGCAGGGTAGCACACAGGGCCCCAAAGGAGGATCTGAAGGGCGAGCAGGGCACTGAGGAGCAGAAGCCCAGGTATGAGAGTCCCTGTCCCCATCCCTGCCTGCACTGTGTCTCAGGCTGAACCTAAGATCCTGCATGCCATGTTCTTTTAAAAAAAAAAAGTATTGAGATATAATTGACATTGTGTAAGTTTACTGTGTACAAACCTGTTAATTTGATACATTTATATATTGCAATATGATTACCACTGTTAGTTAACACCTTTATCATGTCACAGAATTATAATTTCTTTTTTGTGGTGAGAACAACTGGTCTTTTAGCAAGTTTGAAGTTTATAATATAGTATTGTTGACTATATCATTATGCTGTGCATTAGATCTTCAGAACTTATTTATCTTCTAGTTGCAAGTTTGTATCCTTTAACATCTCCCCAATTCTCCCACCCAGCCCCTAGTAACCACCATCCAACTCTGTTTCTATGAGTTCAGCTTTTTTAGATTCCACATATAAGTGAGAGCATAGAGTATTTTTCTTTCTCTGTCTGGCTTATCTCACTAGCATAATGCCTTCAAGATCTATCCACGTTGTTGCAAATGGCAGGATTTCCTTCTTTCTCATGGTTATATAATATTCCATTGTATATATATCACATCTTGTTTATCCATTCATCTATTAAGGGACAGAGGTTATTTCCATATCTTTTGTGAATAAAACCGCAATAAACATGACATATCTTTTTGATATCCTATTTTCATTTCCTTTGGATATATACCAGAAGTGGGATTGCTCATAAAATCAACATACAGAAATCAGTTATGTTTCTATACAACAATGAAATATCTTAAAATGAAATAATGAAACTATCTTGCTCACAATAGCTTCATAAATCAATAAAATACTTAGGAATAAACTTAACCAAGGAAATGAAAGATCTGTACAATGAAAACTGCAAGACTTTGAGGAAAGAAATTGAAGAAGACACAAATAAACAGAAAGATATTCCATGTTCATGGATTGGAGGAATTAATATTTTTTAAATGTTCATACTACCCAAAGCCATTTATATATTTGGTTCAATCTCTACCAAAATTTCAATGGCATTTTTCACAGAAATAGAAAAAAAATCCTAAAATATGTATGAAAACACAGAAGACCCTGAATAGCTAAAGCAGTGCTGAGAACAAAGATGGGGGCATCACACTCCCTGACTTCACACTATATTACAAAGCTACAGTAATGAAAGCAGTACCATGCCAGCATAAAAATAGACACACAAACCAATGGAAGAGAATTGAGAACTCGGAAATAAACCCCACATACAGGGTCAACTAATATTTGACAAGGGAGACAAGAATACTCAATGGGAAAAGGGTAGTCTCTTCAACAAACAATGCTAGGAAAACGGGATAACCACATGAAGAAAAATGAATTGGAGCCCTTTCTCACAGCACTCACAAAAATTAACTTGAAATGGATTAAAGTCTATTTAAGACCTGATACCATAAAACTCCCAGAAGAAAACATAGGGAAGAAGCTCCTTAATATTGGTCTTAGCAAGAATTTTTTGGATATGACACCAAAGCACAAGCAACAAAAGTAAAAATCAACATTAAACTAAAAACCTCTAGTACAGAAAAAGTAACAACAAAATGAAAAGGCAACTTACAGAGTAGGAGAAAATATTTTCAAACCACATATTGGATATGGGATTAATATGGGATTAATAACCAAAATATATAAAGAACTCATACAACTCAGTAGCAAAAAAACCCCCAAACAACCCAATTAAAACAATGGGCCAAGGAACTGAATGGATATTTTCCCAAAGAAAACATACAAGTGGCCAATGGTACATGAAACATTGCTGAACATCACTAATCATCAGTGAAATGCAAATTAAAACCATAGTGAGATACCACCTCACACTTGTTAGAATGGCTACTATCAAAAAAAAAGAAGTAAGTTTTAGCAAAGATCTGGAGAAAAGGGAACACGTGCACTGTTAGTGAGAATGTAAATTGGTACAACCACTGTTGAAAACAGGATGGATTTCCTCAAAAAATTAAAAATAGATCCAGCAGTCCCACTTCTGGGTATATATACACAGGCTGTGTTCTAACAGCAGGTATCTCACCTTGCCTGGCTGGGCATATGCAAAAAATCTTAACACTTTAACCAGGAGAAACATGGGTCTTTGGGACCCTGTGCAGCCCTGGGCCCCAGGAACAGTAGCCAAGAGCTTTCTCATAGGCTTTTCCCCAGGTCCTACAAGTATGACCCAGGCCTTCTTGACTCAGGCTGCCTTAAAGTACCATTGTCCCCATGACTGGGGTCTCTGTAGGCTGTGCCCAGGCCTGGCCCTTGGTCTTCAGAAGAGCCTCATGGCAATGGCAATAGCTCCATCTCCCGAGGCCGGGGGCCCTGAGTCTCAGTCAGACCCCTACACTGTGGCCCCCTGCCCACCTCTTGGCTGACATGGCCCAATTCAGCCTTGGCTAACCTACTCTCTGTTGCTATCCCATTTATCTGGTGTCCCAGCTTTACCCTTAACCTGGCCTGGAACACTCTGGGAGCCCTTTCTCAGTTTGTGTGCCACTGTGAGACCAGCAGGGGCAGAGGGAAGCTTGTGGACCTGAGCCAGCTGGCTTTCCTCCCAGCATACCACCCTGAAGGCCTCCTGCTCTCCTGCCACATCTCACTGTGTAGGTTTCTCTTTCTTACCAGTCAAAATAAGTAGTAAGTCATGGGCCTTTCCTTCTCAGGACATGTTGCAGATGGTCCCTGGGCCAAGGAGTGTCTCCTGACCTGCTCCCTTTGTTATTTTTCTACTTCTGGACACACTGCATGACATACACTTCAATAAAAAGTATAGCCTAGTGAATTAGAAGGGCTACTGAAAACATCAGTAATAATCAAGAGCCTGAAAGTAAGGTCAGTAAAGGTGGAGTTACAAAAAATGGAAGCCCCAAAAGGTCTTGATACAATTTTTGACATTGCATGAAGTAGTCAAAAAGTGTCTAGTCTCTGCCAATGATTGAATAATAAAAATGAGTGTAACTAGTTAGAACCAGATAGTTTGATGAGGCTATACTGACTATGCAAATTCTATTGCAAATCTACATATCCTTTACCTACAGAGAGATCAGAGTTAATCCTGTAAAAACTGAGTCAAGACATAACTTCGCTGACACTAGGCATCCACTAACCCCCTAGGGAAAAACAAAGCAGCTCATGCTTTGAAACTGACTAAAAAGTAAGCAGACAATGATGAGATTGTCCTTGAGGTTTTCATAACAGAATGAATTTAGGATAGACTGAATGGTATATGGATGCTGGATGAAGAGATCTTTTTTTTTCCCAAGTAAGAGATTGGTCTTCAAGTTCTTATATACAGAATGGATTGTTATTCACCCAATATGGTGCCCATCTAGAGACTATAAATTCCACATCTTTTTTACTCCCACATAGGAGCAGCCATGTGACTATGTTTAGGTCAATAGGATGCTAGCAGAAATGATTCGTGCACCTTCCAGTTCAATTTTCTCAAAAGTGAAGTCACTTGCCTTCGTCTCTCTTTCACCTCCATGGAAGGAACCATGGATGAGGAGGCAATTCAATTGTGTGGATAACAATGCTCAAGTGGAATAGTGTTACAGGCTGAATGGTGTCCCCCCAAAATTCATACATTGAAGTCAACCTCAGTACCTCAGAATGTAACTGTATTTGGAGAGAGGGTCTTTCAAGAGGTAATTAAGTTAAAACAAGGCCATTGGTGTAGGCCTTCATCCAATATGACTGGTGTCCTTAGAAGAAAGGAAATTTGGACATAGGCATGTACAGAAGGAAGATGATGTGAAGATACAGGGAGAAGATGACCACCTATAAGCCAAGGAGAGGGGCATTAGAAGAAATAACCCTGGCCACACCTTGATTTCTGACTTCTAGCCTCCAGAATTATGTGAAATAAATTTCTGTTGTTTAAGCCACGCAGTCTGTGGTACTTACTTACGGCAGTTCTGTCAAACTAATATAAAAAGTAAGATGGATGAAACCAGTATCCCTGAATGAAGCAGAGCTGATTGTCTGCCTAACTCTGGACTTTTATGAGAGTGAACTAAACTATTCTGTTGAGTTCATGTATTTTGGTGTCCCTTTGCTATAGCAGCTTAAGCTATACTCTAGTATAATACTTAGAGGGGGAAAAAAGGGAAACAAGCATTTAACAAGAGAGAAGGAGCGAGGCAAACCATCATATATTCACTGGACATAACCAGGAACTAGGACCTCAGCATGGAAAATGACTGATAAAAATTTAAGTGCATAAGTCATATAGTCCTCAAAGTATGTAAAATATGCATACACAAAATGTCTAGAAGCAACTGTAGTTATAAAAAAACAACTATTGATTGTGTTAGAGATTAGACACATAAAACGTGGCTTCTTTATTCTGATAATTTAAATCAGTTCCATTAACAATATATGTACGTTTAGACTTACCTCTATAATTTCTATTTACTATCCTATAAGTTTAAGTCAGCAAAGAGAATCATGCTTAGACATTAACCCCGCCGATTCTGATTCTGAGAAAAGTGCTACACACTGTTCCTCCTTCCCATCTCTTTGCTTTCTTCTCACCAGTTCTTCCCAGCATTGTCTTACTCCCTGCTTTCTTACAGACCAGTAAGTGGAGCAGAGTGGTCAGGGATGGAAGAATTGAAGACAAGGAGGAGAGATGGGCAGAAATACAGAGCAGACATTTCACTTCCTTTCATTCCACCTCAATCCCTGCAGAATTCATCACAAGACTGAAGCAAAGCTATTGGAGCTTCCAAAAATTATAGACATATCTGTGTGTTATCTACAAGGTGTAAATGAGGCATATGAATGTTCACCAGTGTGAACAAGCTTAGCTGAAGTAACAGCATAGGAAGTAATTAATTAATTAGATTGTTCAGCTGACCAAATCCATTCAGTGAATGGCTGTTATAAAAGCATCGTAATTATGTGCTTCTGAGTCCTGGCCCATAGACTGTTTTCCAGCTCATTATTCAGAAGAAGCAGTTTACACCTCATACCACATCATCTCTTATTTCTGTTTCATGAGAATACAGCCTTCTTTGTTAGGAATGTATGAATTTCCTTTCAAAGCTACCAATAGAAAATGATTAAAAGAAATTCCAAGTGAAAGTGGGTATGCCACATTGTTTTGTTTTAAATCTATATTAGCAAATGTAAGGTTTTCAGAAGGTTATTTATTTTATGATTGCTTGATTGAAAAACAATTTTTCGACATACACAGTAATTTTATCACTGATGTTTTAAAATACCGTTTCTTCTTGTAATGTCTTAAATTGAAGGGGGGAGGCATGTTCAAGTAATTGAAAGGTAGCAGTAAGCACCTGTCAGATGCTGGAAGCAATGATGAGCTATCTTGAGTTCCATAACTGAGGATCAATACAAAACAAAATACCACTTTAGTAATAACTTTAAGGCTTTATTAATTCCTCAAAGCACCCAGAGAGGAATGGTGTTGCACAGAGGCCTAACTTGGATCTATTTTGAGAAAAAGCACTAGTGTGGATTTCCTAGAAAAGGTGCTAAGCAAACAATGCCTCCAACACTGCATAACCTCCATGGGTAGTAATACTGAGAAACTGTAATCAAACACAATTGAATAATCGTGTAGTAGAGGTGATTATGACAGCGGATATGAATTTGAACTATATGACCACTAATTTCATGAATTTTATTGAACATAGAGATAAATGCAGGGAGGGCTCACTTTTTACAGTAATGTAAGAGCATAAAAATGACTGTGCAAGCTGAAACAGTGCAAAGTAATCTTAATAATCAATGGGAGGATATTACATTTGCTCAACGACCTTTAAAATTTTTTTGTCAAAACACTAAAAACTCTTTTACTGTGGTTTACAAATGTGTAGAGAATTGAAAATAATAGTAAAACTAGTATTTATTATACCATAATTTAAACATTAGAAACATTGAGAATCAAAGTGTTTTCTTTATTTGTAAAAATCTTATGAAGAGTAGTTTGAATACTGCTTTTCTTCCCCTGGTCGTATACCTTATAACACAGAGGTAGTATCTCTTTTATGACTTGATGAATTGTCAGATTCCTTTCTAAGTTTGGATTCACTTCCAACATTTTGTCTTTGCCCTTTCTTATGTCATGAAATATCTCTGAGAGTTCCTTTAATGTAGAGTTTTATGCCAGTGTCACTTCCTCTGGGACACTGTCATCCTTTCAGTAACAACCACTTTCCTCATTTATGTCGATAAGTTCGTCTGGCTGTATATCTAGAGTCTCAAATGGCAAACAGTGGCACTGTCAACATCCCATGGTCAGCTATTTCAAATTTCACTTTCAGAATTATCACTTTTCATTTCTTTGCTGGCAATTCTCTCTTTGCATGATCTATTTTTGCAAAATGTTATGTGGTTTATCACTGAGAAACAAAGAGTCAACAGAACTACACACTTTGCTGTCTGAACTGAATAACAGATGTGCCATGACCAATCGCCCACAGACTTTGAAAGAATTGGTATAATTGGTCACAGATCATGATGCACATTTGTTACTGACATAATGATTTGTGCCCCGAAGAGCTAGCAGAGAAGTTTGCACTTGATGCAATTACTAACTAAAATTCAAATCAGTCTATTGGGGGACTGGTGTTATTTAGCTAATCCGTGGTAATTGAAATTTGTGTATATCAGAACCATGCAAAGTGAGGACTGTTGTACACCAATACTGTTGTTTAGGCACTTTAAAACCTGCTATTATACATAAGGTGGGTGGGGGATAAAAGAAATAATTCAACGTCCTGAAAGGAAAGTATTAACCAAGTGAAGTATAGGACAGTCGAAATAATAGAGGGTAAAAATGATGAGTGCCTACAAACCCACGGTGCCCCCCGTGCTATGTCCTCTCAGGCAAGATGCCCAGGCTTTGTGTGCCTCCGCAAAATGCAGCATAATAACTGTCAACTGAAAAAAAAATAAATAACGTGAGAGTTGCGAGTTAAGTTTTATTTGGAGCAAAATGAGGACTATAGCCCAGGAGACAGAATTTTGGAAAGTTCTGAGAAACTGATCTAAAGAGGTAGGGGGCGAAGGTCCGTGATTCTGGTGAAGGGGGAGTACATGCAATCAAGTACATATTTTTTGCAGAAGGTTGCTGCTAGTCTCGTGAAGGTTACTGCTAGTCATGAGTAGGCATCACCATGAAGGATTTTAGTGCTTCTCTAGATACGAGGAGATGCAAGAATTGGGCTCATAAAATCTCCTGCAAATCTCTATCTGAAGACCTGTTCTGCCAGTTTTTCCCAGAGTACAGAGGGCCTCTTTCCTGATCTCCACCCTGAACTCCTCTCAGGGGGTGTTGAAGGTCAGCAACTGCAGCAGCTCTTGATTTAATCCTTGTAGAGGCAGATGGCAAGTGCCAATTTGTAGTTAGCATAACAATACCTATCTTATAGGGTTATCATAATAACTGAATCAAAATTAAACAATTATAGGGTTATCATATGTAAAATGATAGGGTTATCATAGGGTTATAGGGTTACCATATGTAAAAGCCTGAGAACAATACCTAGCACACTGTAAGCACTACACAAACACTAGCTATGAGAGCAGGAAATAAGAGCCAGGAAACCCTAGCAGATGAAGGAAGATGTGGTCTAGAGGAAATTATATCTAAACCAAAACAAAAAACCTGTCCTTAAAGTCAAAAGGAAATATTTAGGGTGTTTTTTTTATTTCCTTTTTTCAAGAACTATAGTAAGGGTGATGCAATCTTCATGTTGTATTTGATATAAAATATCACTCTTCTTAGAAGACTGATTTAAAATTGAAGCTAAAATATCTAATAATGAAGAAGAATACAAATAGGCATTTATATTTTCTTAGAAATAAAATAGATTAAATGACTCCTGGTTTTATTAATCATTGAATTTGTAAAATAATGTGCAGTTATTTACATATTTCCAACAGTGTCCAAATGAGGTCATGGATGAAATTTTTCTTTAAAAATCATTCCCATCAAAGTAATCTACTTGAAATAGGCCATGTTGTTTCCTTTATTAGTGAGCTAAAGATTTCTGCAAGGACAATTTACTTCAGCACTGGATTTTACCTGTATCTGTTTTATCTATCTTGGCTATGGTTATAGTGAAACTTTCACTGATACTCACAAAGCAGCCACACTCCCTGTGGCAATTTACAGCCAAACACTACCTGTAAGTTTTGCATCAGAACCCACGTGAAAGCTCCTCCCTCTCAGCTGCAGGATCATCCCACACCTCAAGTTAAGTCCTGATCAACAACCTGAAGAGCAGCATGTCAAAACCTATCACTTGCGTGCTCCTCTGGGTGGCTGAGTCATGGCCTCACCGACAAGGCTTTCTTTACCAAGTCCAGGTCTTCCTTAGGGCTCTGGTTCCATAAACCAGCAGGGCAACAAGAGTAATATTATCAGTCACATGGGCGTAATTTATGATAGGGTCAGAAAAACCTGACTTTCTGAAAGTTTCTGTGTTTTTACACAATCATGTGGTAGCACTCAGCTGAATGTCCAAGATGCACCAAGTGTTAGAGCTGGAAGGAGCCGTTGCCAACATTGTTATCATTTAACTGATAACAACACTGATGGCCAGAAAGGTTGCAAAGTTATCAGGTTGCCATACTAGGTCTAAGAGCATCTCTTCAGTCTCCCAGCCCAATGCTCTTTCCTGCTCATCTTATATCTTTGTCTCTCATGGTCATTTCCTTTTTCGTTTCATTATATACTTAGATACACATAACTGCAATTTAATTGAATAGATACTATCAAGAGATTGCATATCCATGTGTGACTTAGCATGTGCACCCACCACAAAATGCTCATTTTTTAATGTTTTCATAATACCCTTACAAGCAAAAAAAAAATTCTTAGCTAAACATAAGAATGCATGGAAATGATCTGAGACCAATGAAACATCATATAAGAGAAGGGTCTTATAAAACATTGCCAACTGCTGAGTGAGCGTGCCCCACAAGCACAGTCAAGGCTGTGAGCTGTTAACATCCCTGCTTTTCTTGCCTCGAGCTGGTTATTATGTGCTGTCTGTGCCATCTGGGTGCATCATAAGTGTGTGGCGATTTTGCAATAAACCTGGTAACTAAAATGTAATCATGAAGCAGAATGACAGTGTAAGAAATAAGGTCAGAAATAAAATACATTTTAAAATGAAATGTACCCTTACTCTTTCAAGTTGAGAAATTCAAATATATTATTGATATCTGACATTAGTGATTGAACATGAAAAATGAAATAAAGAAAAAAGGTCATTTCATGAAGAGGTCAACATGTACACATAACATACACACATACATACAGACACACATGTTCACTTGGAGAGCCACCCTGCTAGGCTGGCAGGGCCCTGTGAATGACAGCCTATGAGGGCAGTAGATGATAAGGTCCATCTGTACTTTGCTCTCTTCACCATTCTGTCCCCAGAGTATTTTGTTCTCAGGTTTTCTTTTTTTTTTTTTTTTTTCTTTTCTTTTTAGCACCAAGCTCACCTTGCCTACCTGGACCTGGTCCCTAATGCACCTGGAATCTCACATACATGGGGCCAATACCTTACTCAGAAGGACACTTCTGAGTCCCTGCATATTCGTTTGTATTCCACACCATGCTAGGACTCGGGCAAACCATCAGCTGATGACTAGATTCCAAGAGAAAATGTAAAATTTGAATTATTTTAGAAAGAGCACCATTTTTTCCTTTCAATTTGTCTATAAAGACACACTTATAACTTAAGGAAGTTCTCGCATGGCCCTAAATTTTTTGGTCAGAATGATCAATCGAATATATAAAATATTTCTAATGTGAAAATATCTCCACTTTATTATATGCCTGTAGTATTAGACATCTAAGATTCCTAGACTATACTGAAAACCTGAACGCAGGTAAGTATCTAACAAGGGTATTGGAAGTAAAATTGGATTGGGGGGGTGAGGCATCTAAAAATATATCTATATTGCAGTTGGTTTCCTCATCTGTAGAGATACAGCATTGGGCTGGAAATTTTTTTATTACTACACAATGGGTGCTTTATCTCCTTCATTGGCCATGGAAATGTTAGCCTAACTCCTTTTTGTCATCCTCTTTAAAACACAAGTGAAGAATGTTGACTTGAATTATCCAGGTAACTGTCTAGATCTGAAATATAGAGTTAGCAAACACACCCTAAGATGTCTTCTTGCTCCGAGAGTGAATGGCTGAGTATAGAGCATGGATGATGAAGTACAGAGACACACTCCCAAAAGTCAAAATAATGCTCCCTATAAAAGGCCGGCTGAATTCTTTCATTAAAAAAATGCACTATAAGAAATTTCATCTTAAAACTAAATAATAATGGTACAATTATATTTTTTCTCCCAAGGAGGGAAAGAAGGAGGAAAGGAAGGATAGAAGGAAGGGCTGAAAGAAAGGGGGAAGGAAGATAGGAAGAAAGGAGTGAAGGAAGGAAGTCAGGCAGAAGGAAGGAAGGAAATATGTAATTGTCATTAAACTCTTTTCCCTCAGAGGAAAGATTAATGTAACGGTTGATAATAATGCCCCAATCGAATGGAAAGTTTCTCTTTCTATTATCAAAACATGCAACATAGAATCTTTGTTTTTCGTCACTTATCAAAAGAGATATAGTTTACTACCTTCAAAGTCCACGTCTCCAACTAATTTTGTCTTTCCTGTCATTGGGTCATGGACATAGTTGATACCCACATCAATTACAGCAGCACCTTCTTTAACCATATCAGATGTAATCAACTTTGGAATACCTGAAAGCAAAACAGAGTTGTAAAACACTGGAAAATACTTAAGCTTTGTCCTGGAGTATAACAAAGTTTATACATTAGTTTATACATCTAATGTTTTTATTGTCATGGAAAGGTAGCACATGGGGGCATCTCTGGGTGAAATCCTGCCAGGATTTACCCTTTCACCTTAGAGACTGCTTACCAAAGCAATTTCTTACCAAAGCATTTCTCCAAATGGACACCCACTTGAGCAGCGTCCTTTTGTATTTCATGTACTATAAATAGCATGGGAAGATTATGGAGATAAAACAGGCTCCTGCTGAGGGTGAGTGGAGTGAAAACAACTTGGAAGATGGAGGTGGAGAGAAGGAAGAGAGGGAGGGAGGAAGGATAAAAAGAAAAAAAGTGAAAATGGTAATAATTCATATTCCTCAGGGTTGTGGTAAACTGTAAAGTGTTGAATACAAAGTATTATCTCATCCACTCCAAACATGAAAGGCTATCTTGAGCTTTATATTTATTTTTTTCTTGGTTTCTTTGATTCATTATGTCTGTATATGACTTGGAATGGTGTAAGAAACAGTTAGTTCTACTCACTGTTTCTCCATTCAAGTTTGAAAGATAGCTCTACAGAGATGTTATGTCACTATCTATATTTTATAACTCTTTTCAAATTTTATTTCAGGCACAACAGTACCAGCTAACAATGGCTAGTGTTCCAATTTTTTTGTTATAAATTAACAAACCATTCCCAAACTTAGTGTCTTAAAACAACAACTAATTATTATGTTCCACAGTTGTGTGAGTTGACTGAGCTCAGCTGGATGGATCTTCTTGGGGATCTTTCATATAAATGGAGTCAGATAGTGGCTGCGGCTGAAGTCATCTAAAGCTGTGATGCAGCTGGTTGTCCGAGGTGGCGCACTCACAGGGCTACAGCTGATGCTCATGGTGGCTGAGCTCAGCTGGGGCTGTCAAATGGAGCACATGGGTGTGGCCTCTCCATGCAGCTTGGGCTTCTCACAACCTGGCAGCTGGCTTCCAAGAGTAAGTGTTCCAAATGATAGGAAATAGAAGTCACTTAAGACTGGAACCTGGAAACTGGCACAATGTCACTTCTGTCATATTCTATTGGGCAGGCAGTGACAGAATCCACTTAGATTTAAAAGGAGGGATGGAGATGCCATTTCTCAGTGGGAGGAGAATCAAAGAATTTGAGTGTCCATCTTTACTCCACCAGAATGCCTCTGGTGGACATTGTGTCTGGTGGGTGATTTACTCACTTTCACTTGCTACATCCCTTGCTGGAAAAGGGTTACCTGTTGTTGTGTCGGCAGACGCTTTCTTCTAGCATCTGAATATTCATTTAAGTATTCCAGATGGTTTAAATGTCACCTTGTGGCATATGATTTTTACTGCTAGTAAGAATTGAAAGGCTATAAGGAAACAGTGCCAGAATAGATGTAGCTAACTGATAGGTTCCTCAGCCACATAATGATACAACCAAGAAGGCATCAGTGTTTGAGATATATATTTTCTCTTGCTTTCCTATCCTATCCCATAGAACTTCTTCCTTTTTACCAGTTCTAGCATTGATATTGAGTATTGCTCTAAAGATACTCATAAAATCCTGTTTCTCCTTGGCATTCAATAGAAAAAGAAACCATAATTGATTACGACTGCAGGAAATATTTTTAAGATCAAAATGTTGATGAAATAGTTATTAAAATCCAGCTACTATGCTTTTGAGAAAGATCCAAATCTCCCTCCTAATTAGAATTGTTCAATACAATATCTCAGAAAATATCAACTGGGAATGGTCAAATGCACAATTTTCAGAAAAGAGGGAAATGTGGGCTTGATTTTAATTCCCAGGAAAATTACAAAATGGAAAAAAACTTGAATGCATTTTTTTCTGATGATGATGTTACATATGTCCATTGCAGAAAATCTGAAAAATATTTAAAAGTTTAAGAGTAAAACAAAAATCACTATAATCTTGCCATCCAAAGATAAGAAGTATATTTTTATTGTATTTCTTTCTAGGATTTCAAAATATTTCTACATTATATATAAAAGCCTGTAATTTTGTTTGCACCATGCTTCATTGTATATCTTACCACTTTGCATTAAAATTAAATTGTGAGCTTTCTCCTATTTTATCAATTATTTGAAATTTAAAAACTACAGGAAATAATTTATTATATGAATTACCATAAGTCATTCATTCCTGCACTCTTTCCAATATTTTGCTGTTATAAATAATGCAGTGATGATCATTTATGTTCAGAAAACTATGATGATTTCTGAATTGCAGCATCACATTTGACAGAATTTTTCACTGAACCCTTATTAACATGACGGAAAAATGTGGGCTGTATAAAAGCTCTCATTGGTACAGTCATGACAGTTTAAATAACATATTCTGAAATGGTTTATCAATGCATCTGTTAAAAAGGTCTATTGAGGTCTTCCATGAAAACTATTTTTCAGTGCCATTTTCAAATTTTGTATGAAGAACTTCGAAGAACGCACTGGCATTATAATGTTTGCTTTATCTTTGTCTTCCTCCAGGTCAATTTTCCACCTTTCCCTGCTCTACTTTATGGCAGAGATGGGACTGATCCTTACAGAGGTCTTGTGTGCTTCCTGTCTTATTTGGAACCCTGTCACAGCCTTGAGAACAAGTACAAGCTAGCCAACTGGCAGATTCAAATCCTGTGAAGAGAGCTGAGTTGTTTCAGTGGAGGCCATTTTCGACCAGTCAACTAGCCAACCACCAGCTGAAGCAGATGCTTGAACAAGCCAAGTCAAGGTCAGAAGAAATGAGCCAAGGTCACCATAATTGACCAGCTGAACCAGACTCATGAGAATTTTTTTTTAAAAGGTAGTCGCTTTTTTATTTTATTTTATTTATTTTTTATTTTTTATTTATTTATTTTTTTTGCGGTACGCGGGCCTCTCACTGTTGTGGCCTCTCCCGTTGCGGAGCACAGGCTCTGGACACGCAGGCTCAGCAGCCATGGCTCACGGGCCTAGCCGCTCCGCGGCATGTGGGATCTTCCCAGACCGGGGCACGAACCCATGTCCCCTGCATCGGCAGGCGGATTCTCAACCACTGCGCCACCAGGGAAGCCCGGTAGTCGCTTTTTTAAAAGGTGACTGAGTTTGTTTTTGTTGTTTTTTGTTTTTGTTTTTTACACAGCTAAAGCTGCATAGCCCATATTAGCAAATGACACAAAATTGGATAGAATAGCTAGTAGGTAGCCACTTTGGAATAATGGATGATAAACAGCAATAAGAATTAGAAAGGGCTTACATGTATAATTCTGATCAGTTGCTTTACTTGATTAAAAACTCATTAAAAACTATTAGGCTATGCTAAGACAAATAGTGTCCAGATACAGAGATATAATGTTTTCCACAATATTTTCAGCAGATTCTCTCTGGAAATGTTGGTTGTATTCTAGAGGCTGATCTAGAGAAGAACGATTAGAATGGATCTAAAAATCATGTCATATGGAGCCAGTGCTATCAAATTAACTGGTTCAACTGTTTACCGTCAGTCTTTGATAAGATGAAAAAGCTTGTGCCACAATGTAAAGCAACTGTATCACTAAACAAGCTGTTGAATTCAGCTAGCTTTATTTTTTCATAGCAAGACTTTTTCAATGAAGAAAGCAGTATGTTGACTTGTATTCTTCCACAGCTCCTTATCTTGTTGTGGACCTATAATTATAGTTCCCAGAGGGTAAGAAACAGTCATGGGTCAGTACTGGTCCACACGCCGAATATCTCTGAAATAGAGGAATGGTTGAATAAACTCAGGCTGCCTATCTCAGGGGAAAAAACCCAAAGAAGCTAAAAACAATCAAAACCCAATAATTGCGGCAGTGTCTCCAATATGTTAAACTGAATAGGGAGATTTACTTTATATATTTTCAGAAGGAAGAATGAAGGGACAAAGGAAGGGAATAGATATTAGCTCAATATAGAGAATTTTAAGAGTAATAAAATAAGCCACAAAGAGAAATACTGTCCTTATTCCTCATTAGAAATATTCACAATAGGGTAAGGAAGAGATTGAATTGGTAGGGTTAATGAGGCTTTCCAGTTCTATGATTTAAACATTCTCTTTTGTCTAGAAAAATTAAAAAAAATTTTTTCTTTCTTCTTTAACATTCATTTCTGAACCCTTGTAGACTTCTGACCTTTTATTCTACTAAAGAAAAGAAAGAAATAATGCAAATTGTACTTAGTTGAAATGATAACAAATAGGCATGTATGATGTCTACTTCAGATATGTTAAATACTCTAAGTTGTCCACTTATATTGTTGTCTTCTAGAGACAAATGCTTGGATGCGTAAAGTTGCTCATTAATTGTGTCTTTAAGGACACTGAAAAGAAATTTCTTAGAAATGCTGTATTTATTTCCCTCAATATACAAATGCAACATATTTAAATTATCATTTGATAAAAGTGAAATATCATTAAAAACTATTTATATATTTGAAAAAGAAAAGACATTAGATACCAGTAGAATGTGAAGTCAGAAAAAAAAATTTTTGCTTTTTGTTAAAGCTGAAAATGAATAGTACCTTCAAGTGAACATTTCCTATGAGCTTTTTTTTTTTTTGATGTGATAATCCCATAGAAACCTATCCTTAATTCTTTTTGTTGTTGTTGTTGTTGTTGTTGGAAGATTTTTTTTTATTAGTTTCTGCTTTATAACAAAGTGAATCAGTCATACATATACATCTGTTCCCACATCCCTTCCCTCATGCATCTCCCTCCCTCCCACCCTCCCCATCCCACCCCTCCAGGCGGTCACAAAGCACAGAGCTGATCTCCCTGTGCTCTGCGGCTGCTTCCCACTAGCTATCTACCTTACGTTTGGTACTGTATATATGTCCATGCCTCTCTTTCGCTTTGTCACAGCTTACCCTTCCCCCTCCCCATATCCTCAAGTCCATTCTCAAGTAGGTCTGTGTCTTTATTCCCGTTTTGCCCCTAGGTTCTTCATGACATTTTTTTTTTAATTCTTAATTCTTATATAATTTGAAGGCGCAAGCATTATATGTGAGAACTGAAACCATCCACACCCACATAACTTACTGTATACATTAATATGATTTTACTATTTCACTGTCTTCATCAACATGACTTTATGATTCCAGGAAACTCTTGCTCAGAAAGATAAAAGTTTCAAGTAATTTTATTGTCTCAAGAACATATTGAAAGACTCATTTTAATTAACATCAAACTGTTTGACTTTTCAATAGATAGTATCAAAATTTTCAAGACTCTTGGAAATCCTTGCTTTAATTAAATTCTCTCCTTGTTGTATCTGCCAATCCTAAACTTTTATATTATGACCCTTACCTAATCCTAATCAAACTTTCACATTAAGAGACTTGCCTTAAAACAAACTTCAACATCTCTTAAATATCCCAACTTTGCTTCCACACCCCGAGATGTTACTAAGGTAAAGTGGCTCCCTGGGCGGGGCGGGGGGGGATCCCTGATTTGTGGAATTTGATGATTTCTGTGGTATATATACTCCTACCATGGCTGACTTCAAGCTGCCGAGGTGACATCACTGAACATGGAATTGGGAAGAGATGTTCAGGATCCTTCACAGGCTGATAGAAGCTAGCTCCAGCACACCACTGCTCCTATGCGACTGTCAAGACAGTGTTCTCCCATGCTTCTGTAACCTAAACTCAGATTTGTCTTATCAATGGATTGTTTGGGTGATATTTGGGAGAAGTCAGTATTCAACAATACTGGGGACCTGTGAAAATCTAGTCAAGAACTTCTCTTGGCCATGGTCCAGGACCTCAACTTGGAAACCATGGTTGCCTCTGTGGCCCCTTGAGCCTCTTGCTGGTAAAGGGAGCTGCTGGCCTCTGTGACTGGGATAATGAGGTAAGTTTTGCATTGAGTCCAAACTTTGATTTCTTTTCATTAAAGCTCCTCAAATGCTGAGTTTATTTTGTCTTCTTTAAGAAATTAATTTTAGGAATCCTTTGATATCTGTTCAGTTAAATAACTTTTGTCCTTGGTGGAAATCAGTGTTATTACTTACAGCACAATTTGTCTCTGTTGCTGTCATCTTTTTCTGTAAGGGAAGAGTTCACAGGGAGGGGATGGGGGTAAGCTGGATAAATCCATTGCTCAAAATGACCCTGAGGACTGAAAAATTCAGAGATGTCTTGAATTTTGGAAAATCTTTGCCTCAGGTCACTTAGCAACATTTTATGAGAACTTGTCTCAGTCTTGTTGTGTTGGTGAAATCTCTCCAAATCTTTCCATCTGCAGGGAACTGTAAATTAGTCAAGTTTGAAGCTGGAAACTGGCCAGCCACTAGGCCAAGGTGGGGGCAGGGTGCTGAGGGACCAGGGAAACAAGCAGCACTTTCAACTGAGGAGTCCTAGACTTTCCTAGATCTGCCTCAGTCTAAAACTAAGAGCATTCCACCTCTGATGTAGACTCCTGCATCTTACATGTATTTGCACAATATCCCAAATTCTTATACTTACCTTTGTAAATGGCATCATTTAACCAAGGATAATTTAGAATTATAATAGACATTTTGAGGAACTTCTGATGTGAGCAAGTGTTCTTTTGAGAGGTACCATAGAACATAATGGAATATTATTCCAAACATCTAATGGTCTGCATTTTTTATATTTTTGAGGAAGTATCCAAAGACGTTTAGATTCCAAAATTGCTTCCTTAAAAGATGTCTTGGCCAAGGCAAGCAAAAGGTGAAAAACTAAAAATAGTCTCTCTTTTAGATTCCTCCAAATCCCAGTACAAATCTAATAGCTTTTATCCTATTATTTCTCTCCCCCCAGCCTATGTTTCTCCATTTCCTCTGACTTGTTCCTTTTACCTCCTGGCTGGCCAGAAAAATCCCCAAAGTGCAATTACTTCATAAAATTAACGACGCCCCCCCCCACCAGAAACATGGAAAGTTGAATTGGTTTTAAGATCTAGTCTCATACTGAGCCGAAAGCTGTTAGATTTTTTTCAAAGCCTAGAAAGATAAAATTTGCAGAGGAATTAGGAAATTTCTAGCTTACAAATAAAATTATATACTAAAGCCCAAGGCAGGTTTATGGAGGTAGCTTGTGGTTTTTTTCCCCAAGCCAATTAATCCATCTATGAAGTTATTTCTAGCAGAAGTAAAAGGTCTTTATTAATGCAGATTTTCAAAAATAATTGGGATAACTATTTTAGAGTGAAATATTCTCATCAGAAAATTTAGTAAGAAGATTTATGATTCATCTAAGATTTCTCTGTTGTGTGTGAAATCTCTTTGACTGATTAGTAAACTAACCAATGGATGATCTACACAGAATCAATCACATTACTTCAAAGGTTATGACTTTCTTATTAAGTGGATGCAAATCTGTTATTTTGTGATTACTTATATGACAAATATGAAATAAATCACCAATGTTGTCTTAGCTAAATATACTGAATAAACATAATATTTAAAAAACAATATCAATACTTAAAGTACAAACAGGACATTGTTCTAGACCTTAGGAGCTAAGTTTACTTTTATATGAAGGTATAAGCAATACCCCTTGAGCACATAGAGGCTATATCCTTTTTCTTATCAATTAGAACACCAACTAGGTATTTTCATATGCTTCTTTGACAATCTCAGAACTCAGTTCACATGAATTTTTTTTAAGTAATCCTTTCCCTATGAATCCTCCTATCATAGTCATCTTTCTTTATGAAATGGCTCAGTCAAGGCATCCTGATAAAAGGAAGCACCATATTTACACAGCAATTTAGTAGAGTTCAAAGGGCTGTGCAAACATCTAATTAAACTTCACAACAATTCAGTGAAGCAAGAGAAGGTTTACCCATTATCCTCATTCACAGAAGGGAGATTCTGAGGTGCTGAGAGGCTAAATGATTTCTTGGTTTCACAATGATGAGTCAGAGGTAAGGCTGGGAACAAAACCAGAACTCTTACTCAGATATAAAAGTAACACCATGGAAATGCTTTTTCAGGTGGATCACTCCTTCAGCTGGAAGTTGTCCTACTACATAAATAACAAGAGTAATTGCAATGGAATTTGTATGAATGCATATGTTTCTGTCTAGATTAGAAAAACTTTCTTCAACAGTATTTAATTTGGAGACAGTCATATGATGGCTAAATGCATCCTAGCTAAATAGAACCAACATTAGTAGTAAGAGTACTTCAGTGTCTTCCCCAAAGTGTCCTCCTGTTACTTCTAGGAATCCTGAAGAAATGTTTATAAACCAGTGAGTCAGTGGCAATGACCACAGAACATACCCTCTTTTTTCTCTTTTTCTCTGGCTTCCTTCATTCCTATCTGATACGTGTTTGACTATGATGCCTGTCATGAGAGTAATGTCTATACGTAGGACAATCTCTAGCTGCTCCCAAAGCTTGTAATCCTTGGGGTGCCAGACCAGTACTAAGTTCCTTACAGAGCTGAGGGCCAGCAGGGCCCTGCTCTGTGCCCTACTTGATCATTTAGGGGTATGGAATCCTTTGTTTTCAAAAATTCATAGGATCACTCTTGAGTAGTTCTTTCAGCTTCTGCCTTGAACATTTTCTCTGCCAAGTCCAGTGGACCTTTGGGGCAAGATGCATGTTTCTCTTTTCTTCCTCCCATTAACAAAACTATGTTCCCTTCAAATAGACACTGGTGTATTGGGGGCATTGGTGGAGGTTGGAGGCCAGTGGGGGCAATAGGTAAGCGTCTACATTATCAATCACCATGTTATATACAGAGCATATATATACAGCATACAAATGGAATGGGATTCAAACATTTTTTCACCCTTTCTTTAAAGGAAAAACGTTTACCAACTCAGTATGTAAAATGATCAAAGCAAGGACAGATGTACTAGTTGAAAAGAGAAGGTAGGGTTGGGGGAGCTCTGCAGGCAGTCAATAGCTCCTTAGGTTCCCAAGAGTCCAGTTTGAAAACCAGTGTGTCTAATTGCTTTTGCTTAAAAATATAGCTCCTGAAGGCCAGAGAGTCTAAATAATGTATGCAAATAAGGCCGATATTTAGGAAATACAAACTATTTTTTCATAATTCTCTTATTTCCTTTGTACTTATTCTTAGACCTTCTCTTCTTCCACCTTGTTGCCGGCTGGTCTCAGCCTATTAATAACCAATGTTGTGGCTGGACCTGCCCTGGTGGTTCTTATTATGATTGCAAGATGCTCTCAGCTATAACCATCAAGAAACTTAAAAAAAAATCCTTATTGATTACAGGACCTGGAAATTATATGGCACACCTGGGGCCACAGAGCAAGGTCACAGGTAGAGAGAGAGTGAGAGAGCATGGGACTGGGGTTCTGCTTTTTATTGGGGTTGAGAGGTGTCTAGGGTTTCAAAGGCTCACTCCTTACTGGTGAATTTAAAACATAAGAATGGGAATTAACAGCATAGGAAGAGAGAAAACAAGCAGCCCAAATCATCAGTTATCAAAATCAACCAAGATCTCTAAAACAGAGAAGTCTGTTTAGATTTCTCTAAAGTCTAAAGAGGGGATGGGTAGCTGGGGTCTTTATCTACTGGCTGACAATGTGTTTATTCAAGATAGCCATCTTTGTAGTGGATGCCTCTTTGAAGTGGATGGTTCCACAATTTAGGCACTTGCATTATAAAAAGAAAAGCCAACTGTCAGGGCTTGCACTGCGCACTTCCTTTAAGTATTCAAGCATCAGCTAAGACAACCTGTATTTATTGACTCAGAGAAGTGACACAGACAAGAAAGAGAAGCTGAGAAGAAAGAATTTGCTCCCTGGGTCCTGGATTTCAAAAGACTAGCACTTTAGAAGTGGTGGGGAGGAAGAAATTTTCCTTTACCCTTCTAAGTTCATCTGGCTGGTCTAAGAATTAAATTTACATGAGACAGATTAGCAGAAGTAAATCACACAAAAGTTTAATAACTTGTATACATGGGAGAGACCCAGGAAAACTGAGTAACTCACCAAAATGTCAAAACCCCTCACTTAAATACCATCTTCAGCTAAAGACAAAAGTGGATGCTGGGAGTTTGGGACTTCAAAGAAAAGAAAGGCAATTCACATGGAGATGGAAAAACAAATGTTTGGTAAACAAATGTTTGCTGGGCCATGCACAGATGACGGGACAGAGTGGACTCTGCTCTCTAGGCCCTCCCAAGTTTCCCCCATCACACCTAGCCCATTATTTTTTGCTGATGATAGCTCTATTCTGGGAACAGTCCCTTCAACTAAATTCTTTTAGGCAGTTAAATAGGAGGTAACAAGAAAAACTTCTTGAATCTTCTGTTTCTTAAAAATAATCAACCTAAATTAATCCTCATGCCAAAGAAACACATTTTGGGGTGGCAAATTTTGCCCCCCTGCAGAAGAGTAGAGAGACTCAAACTAGAAAATGGGAGTGCTAAATATGAAGAGTCAGGAAATTTGGAAGAAGTGATGAGAGCTTAGACTTAAGAGGTTCCCAGGGACAGGTTGCTAGTCAAATTGCCTAGAGCTGTGTCTTGGAGAACTGGCAAAAAATCCAGCATTGGTTTGGGATATCCAAAAACAAAGGGACATTTTCCTCATAGCCTGTGTAGAAGCTGAGGAGGTGTCATGGCCCCAAATAATTAAATGGATGCAAGGAGGGCCTAGGAAGATGCTTTAGACACTTTTTTAGAGTTTCCTGTAGCAGAGTGATAAAGCCACTAGAGAGAAATTGACCAGTGTCTGTGCAGATAGTTGGCAAAGACCAAATAAGGTGAAGGACATCTTATTGGATACCAATTTAGAAACATAATAGTGAGAACTAAATACCCCCACCATGCCTTGGTACTTACATGGCAACCTCAGGAAAGAGGGAAGTGTTTAATAGATGCTTAAGTATACAGTGGTTTGGATAACTGGCCACCAAATAACAGAAATGTTTTTAGAATTAAATCAGATCTACAAATACCAGAATCTCAAGCATAAATAACTGACTTTAATCTAACATGTTTAAGTACTTTGGAAGGACAATTTAACAGTGCTTTGCTTGCTAAAAGAAAAACAAATAATGAAGGCTCCATATGTGCAAATTAGGCAAACTGTATTTCTTCATCTACCACACAACGTATTGCTCTAGAAATCTTGCTGTACAAATCTGGATATACAGAACATTAAACTTAGCAGATTGTATGATACACCAAATTACTATTTTACTAACATATATTTAGAATTATCCATAACAAAAATACTAGCTAGCCATGGCAAATTTTAAGTGCTTGTCTAGTGTCCTCTGTTCCCTGGCCAATATCTAAGACTTAGATCCAGACTCAGGCTTTATAGTTTAGTGCCTGGGTTACCTTGAAGAATTACCTGCCTAAGCCTTAGCTTTCTTACCTATATATTTAGAATAATTATAATAGTTACTTCATAAGAATGGCTATTGAGGTGAACAAAATAATGTATATAAAGTGCTTAGCACATTGCCTGCTGCATAGAAAATATGCAGTACGTATTGTACTGAGGACATACCAGTTATTCATATATTATCCTGGACAAAACATTTGGAAAAAGAGAAAGTTACTGTACATGCATATATTATGTTATAATCTACTATTTTTCAAACTGTGTGGGTTTGAAACAATGCAGTGGCAATCACCATCTTTTTCAAAGGAATAGCACAGCATAACATCCATGGCATAAATCAAAGAGCAAGACATGTGGTAAAGGTAAGTATTCTTCTGTAAAAATTTGTCCTAATTAAACTCAAAAGCTTTTGCACAGCAAAGGAAACCATAAACAAAATGAAAAGATGGAGCTCCCTGGTGGTCTACTGGTTAGGATTCAGCGCTTCCACTGCTGTGGCCTGCGTTCAATCCCTGGTTGTAGAACTGAGATCCCACAAGCTATATGGCATGGCCAAAATGAAAAACAAACAAACAAACAAAACTAAAAGACAACCCACAGAATGGGAGAAAATATTTGCAAATGATGCAACTGACAAGGGACTAATCTCCCAAGTTTACAAACAGCTCATGCAGCTTAATATCAAAAAAACAAACAACCCAATCAAAAAATGGGCAGAAGACCTAAACAGACATTTCTCCAAAGAAGACATAGAGGTGGCCAAGAGGCAAACATGAAAAGATGCTCAACAGCGCTAATTATTAGAGAAATGCAAATCAAACCTACAGTGAGGTATTTCCTCACACCAGTCAGGATGGCCATAATCAGAAAGTCTACAAAAAATAAATGCTGGAGAGGGTGTGGAGAAAAGGGAACCCTCCTACTGTGTTGGTGGGAATATAAATTGTTACAGCCACTATGGAGATTC
Source organism: Mesoplodon bidens (assembly GCF_964165515.1). NCBI lineage: Eukaryota > Metazoa > Chordata > Mammalia > Artiodactyla > Ziphiidae > Mesoplodon > Mesoplodon bidens. The sequence continues at coordinate 181,768,267 of NC_138176.1, read as the reverse complement.
CTTAAAAAACTAAAAATAGAGCTATTATATGATCTAGCAATCCCACTCCTGGGCATATATCTGGAGAAAAACATGGTTCAAAAGGATACATGCACCCCAATGTTCACTGCAGTGCTGTTTACAATAGCCAAGACATGGAAGCAATCTAAATGTCTAAAGACAGATGAATGGATAAAGAAAATGTGGTACATCTATACAATGGAATATTACTCAGCCATTAAAAGGAATGAAATAATTCCATTTGCAGCAACATGGATGGACCTGGAGATTATCATACTAAGTGAAGTAAGTCTGACAGAGAAAGACAAATATTGTATGATATCCTCATATGTGGAATCTAAAAAAAATTATAAAATGAACTTATTTACAAAACAGAAACAGACTCACAGACTTAGAAAACAAACTTATGGTTACCAAAGAGGAAAGGTGGGGGGAAGGAATAAATTGAGAGTTTGGTATTGACATATACACTGCTATATTTAAAATAGATAACTAACAAGGACCTACTGTATAGCACAGGGAACTCTGCTCAATATTCTGTAATAACCAACATGGGAAAAGAACTTGAGGAAGAATAGATATAAGTATATGAATAACTGAATCACTTTGCAGTACAACTGAAACTAACACAATACTGTAAGTCGACTATAGACCAATATAAAATAATTTTTTAAAATTGTGTCTTATTTTATGAACATATATATAAGTATATATAGCATTATGAAATATGTTATATAATGCATTAAAGGCTAATTTTTATCCCCATTCCCCTATATTCAAACTCCTTACCATGTGACTATAAAAAATTAATAAACAGAAACATTAAATAAATAGAGTCAGGAGACTAGAAAGGGGAGTTCCCATGCCCTATGCTGATAGCAGAGCCCAACAGGAAGAAGAAAGACCTCCTCTTCTTTCCTGGCAAGAGCTCAGCCAATAAGAGACTGTCACAACTCAGTCAATATAAAGCCATGGATGCTTTGTTTACTACAGTCTTCCCAACTTCCTTTTCCCCTCTATAAAAGAGTTCTCCTCTCTTTTTTTTGCTGGGAATTTGCACATGGCTCACCATGGTTGCAGACCCTGAATTGCAATTCTTTGCTGACCTGGAATAAATACATTTTTGCTGGAGAAATAACTGTCAGTCTATTTGTTTTAGGTCAACATGACCTTGTAGTTCCTTAATTTAAGAGGTGGAGTCTTTTTTCCAGTGCTTTGAATCTGAGCCTGGCCATGGAAATCAATCTAACCAATAGAATAGGGCAAAAATGACAGAGTGCGGGCTCCCCTGGTGGCGCAGTGGTTGAGAGACTGCCTGCCGATGCAGGGGACACAGGTTCTTGCCCCGGTCTGGGAAGATCCCACATGCCGAGGAGCAGCTGGGCCCGTGAGCCATGGCCACTGAGCCTGTGCGTCTGGAGCCTGTGCTCCACAACGGGAGAGGCCACAGCAGTGAGAGGCCTGCGTACCACAAAAAAAAAAAAAAAAAAAAAAAAAAAAAAGTGCCAGAAAAATAGAAGAAATAGTTGTTTTCTATGTTTCATCCTTAAAGGGAATAATTCTAGTATTTAAAAATTGATTATATTTTTTCTATTTATTTTCAATTGATAACTTTCATTAGATTAAGAAAATTTCCTTTATTCCTAGCTTTTAGGATTATTCCTGATTTTTTAGAAATTTGTTTCTTTGTTGTTTTATTAAATCATGAATAGGTGTTGACTACTATAAATTGCTTTCTCTGCATCCATTGAGGTTATAAGAGTAATAGTTATACAGTTTTAAAATTTTGAATTCTTGTCTTCTTTTAATACTGTTGTTTTTAATTTACTAATATTCAGAAATAAGACTAGGCTGAAGGCTTTTTATTCCCCTGTCACCCTTTGTCCTGTTGTGATATCATTATCATAATCTTATAAATTAAATTGGGTAATGTTTCTTCTCCCTTTCTGTCACCCTTCCCCTACCTATCCCCCTCCTTGCCATCCCATAACTAAGTTTGTATAAAGCATAATTATTTATTTTTTAAAGAATTAATAGAAATTATCTCCAAATCATCTATTACTTATGTTTTTTAATATGAAGAACTCCGTTTACCATTTCAAATTATTTTATACTTAGTAGCTTAATCAGATTTTCTACGTCTTGGGCCAATTTTGGTCATTTTTTCCCCCTGGGTTTTAAAATGTTATCTAGATTTTAAGTTTCAATCTAAGTTTTAAAATTTAACGGCATAAAATTATTTATATAATTTTAAAGTGTTCCACTGTCTCAGTTATATTTTCTGATTTTACTTTCTGTGCCATCTCTTTTTCCTTTTTTCCCCTAATTTTGATCCTAATGACTACATACATCCATGAAAATTTTGGTGTATTCTAATACTGGTTATGAATTTATCCTACTGAAAATATGAACTCCATCAAATGATTCATACCATTAACTGAGCTATTCCAAATTTTAATTATAGAATTTAAAAATTAGATGTGTATACAGCTTTTGATAGCTCACATTTAATTTCTTCTATTTATTCTTTGAGTCATAAAGCTATATTTCAATAAATTAAGGTTTATAATAAATGCAAATAAGTGCAATAAAACCTGCAGAGTCTTGGTATTCCATTCATTGAATACTTAGATTTGAAATTTCCAACTGATTTTGAATAAAATGCAAATAAAATTTAGATGATTCATTTATAAAATTTCAACTCCACTCTAGTACACTTAGTTTGATTGACTAAAATATTATTTAAAGGTTCAAAATTCTATAATATCAATGATGAGCAGAAAAGAAATACATACACATATATGTATGCATATGTGTATGCATATTTTTAAAAATTGCAAATTTTGACAACGACTGATTCTGCTTCAATTGATACAATATCTCATCTCATTTGGAAGAAAGTCTGAATTATGTGTGTACCACAATTAATCCCAAGTCATTTCTGTCCATAGCATTTTTTTCTTAGCAGCTTTATTGATATATAATTCACCCATTTAAAATCTACAATTCAGTGGCTTTCAGTATTCATCACCACAATCACAAAGTTGTGCATTTATCACCACAATCAGTTTTTTACTATTTTCATCATCCTCAAAATAAACCTCTTATCCATTAGCACTCCCCATTTCTCTCTTCCCCTAGTCCAAATCACTAATCTATACTTCTATATTTATGGATTTGTCAAGTCTGGTCATTTTATATAAATGGAATCACACTATGGTGCTATATTTGTGTACTAGCTTTGTGTGGGGTTATGTGTTCTTTTTCTTGGGGTATATACCTAGGAATGGAATTATTGAGTCATATGGTAACTCCACGTTTAACATCCTGAAATGCAAAATAATTTTCTAAAGAAGCTGAACCATTTTATACTTCCATCAGAAATGTATGACGATTCCAATTTTTCCACCTCCTTGCAAACACTTGATATTATTTGCAGTTTTGATTACAGCCATCCTAGTGGGTGTGAAGTGGTATTGTATTTGGTTTTGGTTTGCACTTCCCTAATGATAATGATGGTGAGAATCTTTTCATGTGATTTTATTGACTATTTGCATAACTTCTTAGAGGAACCTCTGTTCAAATCATTTGTCCATGTTTTAATTACGTTATTTGTTTTTTCACTGCTGAACTGTAAGAGTTTTTTGTATATTCTGGATAAAAATCCCTTATCAGATATTTGATTTGCAAATATTTCCTCACATTCTTTGGGTTGTCTTTTTACTATCTTGATGATATGTCCTTTGAAGCACAGCGTTTTTAAAATTTTTTATGACCTTCAATTTATCTGTTTTTTTCTTTTGTTGATTGTGCTTTTGGTGTCATAGTTAAGAAGGTTTTGCCTAGCCCAAGGTTATGAAGATTTACTGCTATATTTTCTTCAAAGAGTTTTATAACTTTACTTCTTATGTTTGGTCTATGATCCATCTTGAGTTAAATTTTGTGTATGGTGTGAGGAAGCAGTCCAACTTCATTCTTCTGCATATATGGATATCCAGTTGTTCCAGAGCTATTGATTTAAAAAGACTTAATATTATTGAAATGGCAATACTCCTCACATGTTCTACAGATTCAGTGAAATTCTTGTCAAACCCCAGCAGACTTTCTTCAGAAATTGACAACTTAATCCTAAAAATCATATGGAAAATTATGAACGTGGGATGAATAAATATGGGACATCTTTCTTTTTATTTATGTTGTCTTTAATTTTCTTTGAAAATGTTTTCTTGTTTTTCACAGTAGGATATTTTCTATTCTTTTTGTTAAATTTATTCCTGAGTATTTTATTATTTTTGGAATTGTTTCTTAATTGTGTTTTCAGATTATTCATTGCTAATGTATAGAAATACAATTGAGTTTTATATACTGATCTTGTATCCTGAAACGTTGCTAAACTCATTTATTAGTTCTAATAATTTTTAGATTCTTTAGGATTTTGTATATATAAGATAATGTCATCTGCAAATAGAGATCATTTTACTTTTTCCTTTCCATTATGAATGCTTTTTATTATTTCTTCTTGCCCTGGCTAGAACCTCCAGTATAATATTGCATAAAAGTGGTGAGAATGGTCATCTTTGTCTTGTTCTTCATCTAAGGGAAAAACATTCACTCTTTCACCAATAAGTATGATTTTAGCCATGGACTTTTTAAAAATGCCTATTATCAAGCTGAGAAAGTTTCTTCTATTCCTAGTTTGTTGAGTGTTTTTATCTTGAAAGAATGTTGCATTTTGTTGAATGCTTCTTCTACATCTAAGGAGATGATCACATAGCTTTTGCCCTTTATTCTCTTGATGGTGTGTATTACATTAATTGATTTTGTATGTTAAAGCAACCATATATTTCTAGTATAAATCCCACTTGGTCTTGGTATGTTATCCTTTTTACTTACAGCTGGATTAAGCTTGCTAGGATTTTATTGAGGATTTTTGGATCTATATTTATAAGGAATATTGGTCTGTACTTTTTCTTTGTCTGTTTCAATATCAGAATAATATTGGCCTTGTAGAATGAGTAGGGAAATGCCCCCATCTCTTCTATTTTTGGAAAAGTCTCTGAAGAAGTGGTATGAATTTGCCTCTAAATATTTGGTGGAATTTATTCGTGAAGTTGTTTGGGCTTGGGCTTTTCTTTGTGAGAGGCAGCTTTTAAATTACTGATTCAGTCTCCTTACTTGTTAAATGTCTACTCAGATTTTCTATTTCTTCTTGTGTCAGTTGTGGTAGTCTGTGTCTTTCTAGGAATTTGCCCATTATAGTTTTTATAGTATTCCCTTACAATTTCTTTTTATTTTGGTAAGTTTGGTAGTCATATCCTCTCTTTCATTCCTGATTTTAGTAATTTGATGTTTCCCTTTTTTTTTTCCTGGTCATTCTAGGTAAAGTTTTATCAATTTAGTTGATCTTTTCAAAAAAACAAATTTTGGTGTTGTTTATAATCTTTATTGTTTTGTATTCTCTATTACTTTTATTTATGCTGGGAACTTTATTATTTCCTTCCTTCTGCTTCCTTTGAGTACAGCCAGCTCTTCTGTTTCTAGTGTTCCAAGTTGGAAGGCTAAGATATTGATTTGATACATTTCTTCTTTTTTAAATACAGACATTTACAGCTATAAATTTCTCTCTAAGCACTGCCTTAACTGCATTCCGTAAGTTTTGCTGTGTTATGTTTTCATTTCCATTCAGTTTAAAGTAATTGCTAATTTTCCTTGTGATTTCTTTTTTGACCCATTAGTTATTGAGTGTGCTGCTTAATTTCCACACATATGTGAATTTCCCAAATTCCTTTCCATTACTGCTTTCTAGTTTCATTCCATTGTGGTTGGAGAACATACTTTATGTAATCTCAATCCTTTAAAATGTATTGAGGCTTGCTCTAAATCCTAGCATATAGTTTATCCTGGAGAATTTTCCATGTGTTCTTGAGAAGAATGTGTATTCTGTTGTTGAGTGGAGTGTTCTAAAGATGTCTGTTAAGCCTAATTCGTTTGTAGTGTTGTGCAAGTCTTATATTTTCTCGTTGCTCTTCTGACTAGTTCTGCGATCCATTGTTGAAAGTGGGATATTGAAGTCTTCAACTATTGTTGTTGAATTGTCTATTTCTCATTACAATTCCATCTGGTTTTGCTTTATAGATTTTGGGGTTCTGTTTTTAGGTACATAAATGTTTATAATTGCTATATCTTCTAGATAGGTTGACAGTTTTTTCATTATAAAATGTCCCTCTTTATCTCTAGTAACTTTTTTGTTTCTTAGTTTTAAAGTCTATTTTGTCTATTAGTATAGCCACTATTGTTTTTTTATGGCTGCTTTTTGCATAATATATCTTTTTGCATCCTTTTTACTTTTTAAACTATTTGTATTTTTGAATCTAAAGTGTGTCTCCTATAGAAAACATATAGTTAAATCTTGCTTTTATACCAGTCTGACAATCCCTGCCTTTTGACTGGATTGCTTAATCAATTCATATGTAGTGTTATATTGGTAGGGCTGGATTTATGTTTGTCATTTTACATGATTTTTTGTATATATTTTATGTACTTTGTCTTCCTCTGTTTCTCCTTTACTGCTTTACTTTTTAATTAAGAGAATATTTTCTAGTGTAACATTTTAATTTCTCTATTTTTTTCACTTTATTCTTTATTTATTTTCTTAGTGGTTGCCCTAAAGTTTACATACTAACTTATCAGAATTGACTCTAGATTTATCTTAATTTAGTGCCAATGAGATATAGAAATATTAATCCTAGTGTCTCTATTCCTTCCTCCATTTTTTAGTTTATTATTATTATACATATATCTTAGTACATCTTTATATGTTACAAACACAACAATATATTGTCATAAATATTATTTTATATAACTTTATGTCTTTTAGAATATATGAGAGAATATATTCGAGCAAGAACTAAATGTCACTTCTGTTTCTATTCATCTGTTCCTGTGGATTAAACTTACCACCTGGAGTCATTTCATTACAGTTTTGTTCTCATCTGCCTCCTTTGTATGCTATTATCAAATATATTACATTTGTATATGTTATAAGCCCATCAATACAATTACATACATATTTTGTATGTATTTACTATTTAAATAAGAGAAGAAAAAGGAAATATACAGTTATAAGTCTTTTATAATTACCTATGTAATTACCTTATTGGAGCTCTTTGGTTTTTCTGCCATGTTTGCATTTGAATTATTGTCTGGGGTCATTTGCTTTCAACCTAAAGAGGCTTCTTTAGTATTTCCTGTAAGGCAGGTCAGCTGGCAATTCTCTTAGTTTTTATTTATCTAGAAATGTTTTTTGCCTTCATTTTTGAGAGATAGTTTTACTAAATGTAAGATCCTTGTTCGACAGTTTTTTCAGCACTGTAAATATGTTATCTCACTGTCATCTGGCCTCCATTGTTTCTGATGATAAATGAACTGTTAATTTGATTGAGGTTCCCTTATATGTAGTGAGCCATTTTTCTCTTGCTGTAAGGTTTTCTCTTTGCTTTTCAACATTTTAAGTATGATATGTTTGAGGGTGTATCTATTTGGGTTTATCCTAGTTGGAGCTTGGTGAACTCCTTGCATTTGTACATCAATGTTTTTCATCAAATTTGGGGAGTTTTCAGCCATTATTTCTTCAAACATTTTTTTCTGCTCATTTCTTTCTCTCCTCTCATTCTGGTAACTCCATCGCACATATGTTGGTGTGCTTAATAGTTTTCCACATTTCTCTGAGGCCCATTCATTTTTCTTTATTCTTTTCATTATCTGTTCTTCAGATGGCACAACTTTATTGATCTGTTTTCAAGTTCCCTCATTGTTTCTTCTAACAGCTCAAATCTACTATTGAACCTCTCTAGAAAATTTTTTCATTTAGTTATTTCACTTTTCAACTTCAGAATTTTCATTTGGTTCTTCTAAATAATTTATATCTCTTTACTGATATTCTTTTTTACTAAGACATTGTCATCATAGTTTCCATTACTTCTCTAAGCATGGTTTCCTTTACTTCTTTGAATATACTTACAATCGCTGCTTTGAAGTCTTTGTCTGCTAAATTTGACATCTGGGCCCTCTCAAAGGCATTTTCTTTTGCCTTTTTTTCTCCCTCTATATATATTGCTCTCACACTTTACTGTTTCTTTGCATGTCTCAATATTTTGTTGAAAATGAAACATTTAAAAAACATATTATAGCAAATCTGGATATTGATCTACCCTACTTGAATTTCTTTTGTTGTTTTTATTCTTTAGTTGTTTAGTGACTTGGCTATACTACTTCAGTGAAATCTATTTTACCTGTAGTGTGCATCCTTTGATATCACTCCTCAGAGAGCACAGCCTTGGGCATAAACACAGTCACCATGGGATGACAGTGGTTTTAACAAAGTTCTCTTTAACTATATCTTTCTCTGATCCCTCTGGTAACCTAGTCTCTCTCTTTTAGCTAGTCTTCCTCTATTGGTATCACACCCAGCTTTTAGACTCCACTAATTGTCTATTGATTGCTCTATTATTTCAACAATACCTTGGGGAATAGACTGTTCTACAGTCTGATTCAGTTAGAGTCAAGCTTCTTTACAGGGGTAGTTTTCGAGGCCAGTCTTTTGTTCCAACCACACGAGGTGTTTTCCTAGCTTTATCTTTCCTTGTTTCTCTCTGTTAAACATATAGCTGATCTTTGATTTAGCTTGTAGCTTTCATGGACTACCAGCCTCTTCTTAATTGTCTGCCACCAAAATCTTCATTGTATTTGACAGTGCCTTTAGGCTCGAACTTCCCTATACTCTCTCCAAATAAAATCATTTCCCTTAGGAAGAGTTATGGAGCTTTCTGTTCTTGTAGCCTGCCTGTCCCCCTGGGTAAGAACTCTGAGCAACCTCTCCAGATCATTATTCTGCACTGATATTTATGTTCATATTATCATCACAAAAACTATTTCATTTCAATGATGAACTTTTAAACCAAATTTACTATAATATTCACTATAATGTCAGATGTTTAATATTTTATAGAATAAAACTCTAAAAGTTTTACATTGATTACATGAATTCAATAAAAAAAATCAAACCATTATTAAAATTAATTGAGTTTATCTGCAGTGTCTGATATTTTTAAGCACACTTTTATTTTACTCAGCAGGTACCATGCACGCTGTTCAAAGGGAGGTGTCTTTGTGTCAGGAAAGAAGAGGGAAAGAAAGATAGCTTATCTCTGTCTTTCAAATTTAATCACAAATTAAAATAACAACTCTTTTCACTGCAAAGATGTGTCACATTATACTAGGTGAGATGATGGTTAAGTCTGGAATTACAATATGGAAGTCACCACGTCCATTCTGGATTTTCAATACAATAATAACAATGCATACTACTACTACTAAAAATAATAATATACATTATATATATAACATTGTATATATAATGTTTATATATATATATATATATATATATATATATATATATATATATATATATATATATACACATATATGTGTGTGTGTGTGTGTGTGTGTGTATTCCAACACTAAACTAAATGGAATTCCAGATATGGAATAAGCTGGAACTGTTCTGGGAAAACTGGAACATACAGACAATACTCTCCATGTACTGATTTGATTAAAAAGTGACATATTCACATGGTATCTCTGTTTATTTGGGTCCTCTTTAATGAGTTTCAGAGAAGAGCGAGAACTCTTGAAAATTTCAACTGACGAGGTTTTCTTTGTCCCACACTTTTACTTACTCTCCACGGTCTGCCTCCCCACATATCCAATACTATTACTGACTGGAAATTTTATTCCCAACTTATCAAACATGTTAAATTGAATTATTAATATTTTATATAGTCAGCACTCAGGTGATGTATAATTTTTTTTGGCGGGGGGACTTACCTTTACATCTTGTCTTCTACTTCTGTTTTTGGGACTCATTTTAAAGGAGATAAACTTTCTGAGTCCTTATGTATCTGGAAATTTCTTTGTTTCATCATCACTTCTGAGTGATAGTTCAGCTAGGTACAAATTTCTAAATTAAAATGTTCTTTCCTCACAATTTTGATGATATGACTCCATTGTCTTCTGGCACCAAAACCACTGATAAGTAATTAATCTTCACTGCAGATTCTTACTTGTGCGTAGATACTCTCTTTTTCCATTGTATATTTTAGGATTGTCAATGTCCTGAAGTTTTCATCTTATGTACCTAAGTATAATTATTTTATTGTAATATTTCTCAGCATGTGGTAAATTTTTTCAAACTCAGGACTCATATCTCTCTTTAGCTTCATAAAATTATCAGTGATCTTTCCTTAAAATGTTTTGTTTACATTTATCTTTAATATCTCCTTCTGGAGAAATTTCTTAATTTATCATCCATATCTCAAGGCATATATTCTAGCACTTTATCTCTTTGTGTTTAATTCTGGGATGAGTTCATTTTATTATTCCAGTGGATTTACTTTTCCTCTGTATTAATTGTATTCAGCCTCCTTTAAAGTTTTTTTTTAATTTCAATAACAATTCTTCATCTACAATGTTTCTAATTAATTATTTTTCATAATTATCTGTTCTTGCTGCATAACCCCCTTTTTCTTGTTTTTAAAATTTCATTCTTCTCTCATGGTTGTATTCCCTTCTTCTTGCTAATGAAATCAAAATAACTCTTTTAAAAGTCCTTTCTGGTTGTACTAGTATGCTTATTTTCCTTAGTCAGCTTTTCTGTTTACCAAGCTTGTTGTTTGTCTTTTGTTATCTTTGTTAAGTGCTTGTATAGTCATTTTCCACAGATTTCTCCTCCTAGGGCATCCTGGTCTCTTACAGCAAGTTTGTGGTGGCCTCAACACAGGCTCTGCTGGTGGTCTGGCTCCAGAGCAGGCCTGGAACTCAGGGTTGCACTCTTCACAAATCCACTTCCAGATTTGTTCCTGCTAAGGCACAGATCCAGACTCCCATAACTGTACAAGCTGTGCTGCAGGAGCCCCAAGCTATATGGGAGAAGGTACTGCTGTTCTAAGCTCAGCCAGGAGAGTAGAAAGCAGGTGGCACCTTTCCCAGAACCCAGTTTTACTCAAGCTGTGCAGATGTGACCCTGAGCTATGTGCACATCTTGTGTGGGCATAAAGATGCCAGCACTTTTTTCCAAGCATTCACCTGAGTCTCAGCCCTCTCCTACCCGATGGGCTAACTTCACAGCTTCAGACTGTTCTGAATTTTATTTGTTCCTCATTGCTTTTTTCTTTTAGTGGAATATCCTTATTCTAGTCTACAGAGACCTACCTTTCTTATTTTCTAGAATAACTATGTTTATTAATTTAAAAAATAGTTTGCCATATTGTCAAATGATATACAAAAACATTTTATTTCCCACTATTCACTTAGGAGAAGAGAAAGGCTGATTCAATTTCAATTGATCAACATTCCAGTTCAGGTGTATCCTGAATTTAAAACTTGGTTTCTTCACTGAAAAGGTCAGAAACATCTAGTTTTATATTACATTCAATTCTTGGAAAACCTATGGCTGGGTGTACCCAATGATGTGGAGGGATGGGCATGAAAGAAGTACCTGTGGGGAGGACAGATCTTCCAAATGTCGTGACATATCATTTTACAGTATTAAAAAATCCTATTCATTAATATCACCACTGCTCTCATGAGAAAAAAAACATTAAGTATTTGGAAACTGTCAAGCTCACAGTGGGGACACTGCTTTTGCAAAATTCTAAGTTTGCTTGAAATCAAACTATAGCCTAGCTCACACAGCTAGTACAAGCCCACCACAACTCGTCTGGGTGCCTTTTGTACCTGCTACCAGTCTTTGCTTTCATATCTTCCTTCCCACTGACGAAAACAGACCAGTGGGCACTCTGATCCATTTCCTTCAAGCCCAATAGAAGGATCTGTCTTTAGCGCCAAGCAAAGATTTCCCCACCCCATTCACCTTTCTGATCTGAGGGTCATGCCACTTTACATCACATTGGAAAGTCCGTGGTGATGAATATAATGAATGATTTCATTCTTCACTTGAGACCCCACCCTCCACAAACAGAGAGTGTCACAACCTTAGCATATAATCATCCCATGACAACAGTTGGGACAAATAGTAACAAGAGGATTGTTATGTCACACCTATCAACAAACTGAAACAGTGTTAGTTCTAAGTTTGGTCCTCCATAAAGCATAACAATAATGTTATTAAACAATGTTTGGAGCCAAACCTTACAGAGTCCACTACCATAGACGGGGTCAGTATGCAAGCCAAAGTCAGGAAAGAATGGGCACCTTGAAAGAACGAAAAAACCTCTCTGTTCTCTTAGGGATTTAATGGGTGGGTCTGTTACCTTGCCTACAAGCTTTGTTTTGGGAGAATAACTAGTGGCTTATATCATTATCTGTGAGGCAAGGACCACAAAATTAAGGGCAACACATTCATATTCATTTGGACACATTAAAACTATCCAGAGCATGGAACTCTGAAGAGGCTTGAGGTGAAAGGCGGGAAATCAAGGGAATAATTTTTTGAGGTTAAAAAAAAAAAAGCTTATTAAAAACAAACAAATGAAACTAAATAATAAAACTAAATACCAAAAAAAAAATCCAATGCTTGTTTTAAAAAATGAAGAAAATCCACACAAAGGGATTTGAGAAAGCTTCTCCATTAGGAACTAGTAGTTACCCAGTAGGGTAATCAGGTTTGCCACTTGGTCTGCACAAGCATGCAGTCTGAGTCATTGGAAAGAACCTGGGCTTTGGAGGCAAACAGATCTCCACCTTGACAATTATAAACTGTGTGTTCTTACACTAATGGTAAGATTATATTCCACATTTATAAAAATAAACACAATGATACTTTCCAAAGCCCTAAATTTCTTGTAAAAATAAAATTAAGTAGATGAAAGCACAGAGCATGCTGCTTGGCATACAGCAGAATTTGATGAATGACAATTGCCTTTGGTTTCTTAGTTTTCTAACTGAAATCTCAAACACAATATGAATATTGTGTTGTATATAGCTTTAATGACATTAAGTTACTGTAAGTGACCTTATTCCTAGGTAAGTAAAATGTCTTTCTTTATATAAGTTGCTTCAAACTTTTTTTTCAAAAAAGTCAAGGTATAATTAAATATCTTTAAATAAATGTCATTGTTAACTTCCTTTTGGCAATTTTAGCAATTCAATTTATTTTGTGAATATCCCTAGTTATTTGTTTAGGGTAAAAAACAAATATAGCTTAAAGGACCACATATAAATAAACCAAAATTGCCCCAGTTTTACCTGTTTTAGCCACTATTGTTATGTGACTATGATCTCCAGCTGATTCCAGGAAAACAATGTCATAATCAGTGAGCCATTATTTTTGTCTCTTTGGTCAGGGGAGGGGAGGGGAGGCTTTCCCTTACATAATTATTCTAGGGTCAGTGGTGCACCAACCATTTTCTATCTAGAGTTTACAGGCCAGAATCCCTAATGAGGCACATTGGATGATGAGAGAACATTTATGAATATATAAGAATAAACAATAGGTAAAAAAAGATTTTGATTTGAGTTCTAAATTAATTCCTTGGCCATGAAAACACACAAAAAATGTACAAGGAGTTAAAACTTCTCCAGTTGGAGCACATATTTTGCTAGAAACAAATATGGGTCTATGACAAAAAGAAACGGAGATGAAGGGATAATGTTTGCCCCTTTCAACAGATTATTGATTCCTAAAGAATGTCAGCCTCACTCTGTGAGATTATGCTCTTTAGCACTGTCATGCATTATGAATGGGACACAAATGGCAGGCTGTTTTGTAAAAGCATAACTGGAATAAAGATGTAGCAATACTCTATTCAAATAAGGAAAATGCCAAGTTTTTTGCTATTTGAATATATGAATGTGAAATGTTCTAAATTGGCAGAGAGTTACAGAAGTGTACGTATAACTCTGGAAGCTTTGCAAATTTAAACTCATGCTTGTTTTTTGTCTTCCTTAAATATGCCCCTTGGGTTCTATTAAAAAGTGTTACTAATAAAATGTGGAGCATGACCAACATAGCTGTAAATTCTTGAGAAACAGTTATGCATGCTTGATGCCTGCTCCTTCAATTATTATAACACTGGCACTTAAGAAAAAACAAATAAACATGGAAAATAAAAGCACATCCCCACTTTCCAAAATTTGGCAACAGTAGCCAAAAACAGAATGAAGAATCAAGATCAGGGGCTTTAGAATAAGACAGGGTTCCAAGTGCTGGTTCAGCTACTTCATTATATGACCATGGTAAATCAATTCACTATAAGCCTCAACTTTTTGCATCTATAATGTAAGGATAATAAACTTACTAACCTCATAAGGGTGTTGTGAGATTTAAATAAGATGATGTTTCAGGAATGCTCAACAACTATTAGCCCTTATTACCATAATAGATAAACATTATGAACACTAATATTTAAATAAAATGATGAAAATCCTATACTGAAACTCTCTATTCAAAGATTATTTTCAAATCTGCTTGATAACAACCACTATGTTTTAAAAAATAATGTCCCATAAAACTGTGGTGGGGTGGGGATGGTGGTGTGCTGAATTGGGTGATTGGGATTGACATGTATACAATGACGTGTATAAAATTGATGACTGATAAGAACCTGCAGTACAAACAAACAAACAACTAATACTAAACTTTCTTTGGGTTATTTGTATGGAAATATGTTAATATAAATGTTTCAGACATTACATGAAATTTCTAAAAATCTTATATGTTCTGGGACTTCCCTGGTGGCACAGTGGTTGAGAGTCCGCCTGCCGATGCAGGGGACACGGGTTCGTGCCCCGGTCTGGGAAGATCCCACATGCTGCAGAGCGGCTAGGCCCGTGAGCCATGGCCGCTGAGCCTGCGCGTCCGGAGCCTGTGCTCCGTAATGGGAGAGGCCACAGCAGTGAGAGGCTCGCGTACCACCAAAAAAAAAAAAAAAAAACCTTATATGTTCTGGTATAATGTTTTAAGTCATAATTCTAGTTATTACTTTAAAATGTATATCTTAGAAATAACTAAATTTCCTTGTCAATTGCATTATTATGAACTTTCATCAGATCTTTAACCGTGGTCATTTTTAAGTCTTTTGTCATTTACAGACAGTTCTGGGTGTACTCTGATGCTTTTGCAAAAATGCTCCTATAAAAGGGTTTCATCTTCAAGGAATTCATGGAAAAGACTCTGACAAGTACAGGTTTCTGGTAACTGACTATACTGCTGAACTGAATGAATAAGCATTTTCAGAACTCTAATGGAAAACTGATGAATTCATAAAAGTGCTAACAAAAGATCAACATAAAAAAAGAATTAATTACATGGGACTGAGTGAACTGACAAGGATGATTATAATTTTTGTGACTTTCTGTTTGAATAAAAACAAAAATCCCACAAGGACTCAGAGGCAAAAAATATACAAATCAATTTTCACTGCAAAGTAAAGGAGCTGTTACAGTGGAGGATTACTGGACTGAATGTCAATATTATGACACAGTATGAGTGTGTTTCATGTTTGGTAATTGCAATCGTTGCTTTTGTTGTGGTCATCGATTTACAATGCTTGGTGTCAGTTTATTTATCTCTTGTAAAAATAAAATAGTGTGTGTGTGTGTGTGTGTGTGTGTGTGAAAACAAAAAAATAAAATAAAATGGTAAAAAAAAATGTCCCATGATACTCAAATATAAGAAGGTAATAATTATTTAATTATTTAATTATTTAATACCTCTCTTTTCTTCTAAGAGTTATTGTTTCAGCTAATCCATTTAGGTGTTTAATGCATTTTAATTTAGTTTTTCTATATGATGTGAGGAAGGGATCCAATTTTAATTACTTGTATGTGGATATCTGCTTGTCCAAGTAAAATTTTTCAAAAACACTGTTCTTTCCCTATTGAATTATCTTAGTACATTTCTACAAAATCAATTGACTATAAATGTAAAGGCTCATTTCTAAACTCTCAATTCTATTCCACTGAGGGAAATACACACACACACACACACCTATCTTTATGCTTGTACCACATAAACTATAGTACTATGGATACCATAGTTTGGTAGTAAGTTTTGAAATCATGAGTTGTAAGTCCTCCAACTTTCTTTTTGTTCTAAGATAGTTTTGGCAATTCTGGGTTTGCTGCATTTCTGTATGAATTTTAAGATAAACTTGTCAAGGTCTACAAAAAAGGCAACTGCAATATTGATAAGAATTGCATTGAATCTGTATAACAATTTGGATAGTGTTTCCATCTTAACAATGTTAAGTCTTCTGATTTATGACTATAGGATATTTTCCCATTTATGTTGGTCTTCTTTAATTTAATATAAGTTATATCGTTATTTTGTTAGATTTATTCATAAGCGTTTTATTCTTTGTTGGTGTTACTGGAAATGAAATTGCTTTCTGATTTTATTTCAGATTGTCCATGCTAATGCATAGAAATAAAATTGGTAATGTGTATTGATTTTTGTATTCTGCAAAAAAAAATAATAATAATATCCCATGATACTCAGATATAAGAAGGTATTAATTATTTAGTCACATAGAAAAAAACTTAATGTCCCTATACATGCTTTTTCAGAAATGTCAAGGGCTAGCTAGTGCTGGAGATGAATCAGATAAATTTGAAACTAAATAGGTTTTTCTAAGGTTTAAAATAATTAACACAGGGGCAAAAAATGACTGTGCCTCTATTCGTTACAAAGCTTGCTTCAGTTAAAATCTGGATTTGTCTGTGACTGACTATAGTAGAATGAGGTATTAATGACATCTGGATAGCTCTAGGGGCTTGAGGCAGCAAGGAACATTCAAGACAGAATGGCAAAGGTAGAAAAAAGGAACCCAAATGAAAGCAGGTACAGGTTTTCCTTTCCTACCTCTTTCCCTCATATTCTTGCCCCACTCCTTCCTCTTGGTGCTAATTGAAAACTAGATGACTTCTTTCTACTTTTTTCTACTAAATTAATTTAAAAGCCAAAATTATCCTCAATTTCAGCATCCCTAGGCCTTTATGTTTCCCATCTGTTTTTATAAGCTTCACTGAGATATAATTTATATCCCATATAATTTAATTATCCATTTAATTCACATATCTTTTCATTTCTTCTTTTCTCCCAAGAAGAGTCATTTAATTAGCACGCTTGGTACTTTGCAGGAGACAAGCCATTTCAGCTTAGTACACCACTCCCACGCTCTTCTACCTTAAAAGATTAACAGTCCCAGAAGAAAACATGGACCACAGGCAGAATCTTGCCACAGACTGGGAATGGATCATCTTAATATTTTTTATTTCATTTTATAATTGTGAAATCAGTACATCTTGAAGAATTTACTTGGAGAAATCAGAGAAAGATAAAGAATCAATATTTATGTATCACCTATTAGCCATTAGCCTGAGGTAACAACTCTTCTCAAGTTGTATTTTTTCATCTTTATTTTCTGTTGTCAATGTGTGTGTGTGTGTGTGTGTGTGTGGTTTCATTTAGATTTCTAGCATGTCTATAACCTAATATAATTATTTTTCAAAATATAATTGGTCGTAAGAATTCTTTCTTATAGCTACACCATCATTCATGAAATATTCCCATGTTGTTGGATGTTTAGGCTGTTTACAACTTTTTGCTATGATAAATAAATCTGTGATGGATATTTCTGAATATTTCTCTGAAAGCCTCCTTGTTTTGCTCTTTAGGATAAACTCCTGGATGTAGTATTTTGACACCTAAGATAATGTCTGTTCACAAGCGTATATCTGAAACAAATTTTGAAGTCTATTTATTTGTGTTTGACGAAATTTACTCAGGTTTACAATCTCATCTAATGCCCACAGTAAACTAATGCCATTTTCTAAGTTCTTTTCAAGCCATACAGAGCTTCCACTAAAAAGTCAGAAATTTTATCATAAAGTAGAGGAGGGGGAAACTCCTTCAAGTAGTTTTTTATCCAAAAAAAAAAAGTAAATTGGGGGTGACATCTTAATGACCTAAAAGAACTTATGTTACTCTTATGTACAAAGAGGAATTCTCACTCATTCTGACATGGTGTATCACATTATTTTTATGACTATCCTAAGTATCCTGTGAAAGATGTATGTTATGTGTCCTTTGTTTTGTGTGTGTGTGTGTGTGTGTGTGTGTTTTACAGAGACAAGGAATCTTCCTGCCTATCTTTAAAATAACTGTAAGTATGAATTATTAGACACATACAACAGAAACATGATGGAAATACAACTGCCCTTTTTTTGCAATGTAATATGTGATCCCTGATATTGATTTCTATCTTGATTGGGGCACATATTAGGAAGATACTAAGAGCAGATTGGCTGCGATCTGCACACTCAGAGAAGAACTATGACTTATTTAAATTTGTTCCAACCACATAAAGCCCAGACCCATGCATAGTTACTCATTAATGCTCAAGTTTTGTAACAAAGGTAAGTCATTCTAAAATAATCAATTATTAAGTAACCAAATCAGAAATAAATTAGGGAGGAAACGGAGGAAACGCACTTAGGTGAAAGATGGAGAGCCAGAGCCAGAAACATTTCTCTGAATATATACATGGGTGAGAAGAAAGGACTTTCACAGAAACCTGCCTGAGGAGATCTATGGCAACACAGTGATTCCTTCCTTCTCGTTGCCCTGCTTCAGAACCAAAGCCACACCTAAAGCAGGTAGCTAGGTGCACAGTCAGATTCTCCATAGCCTATTTCAAACACCACCTCTGTATAGATTATTACACAAGCGTTGATGTGTGATATTTCATCCCCGAATTTTTTTTTTAAAATAGCTTCCTGAATTTTAATTAGATGTGCGGTGTTATTGCAAAGCCACAACTAGTAATGACTGACTCTAGATCTAATGAAATCATTTCACTTTCTGCCAGTCATCACACATTTGCGAGAGACGTTCAGCAATACCACAAATCTGAATATACCGCAGGAATGATGACTCCACCAAAGAAGGGCTCATACTGCTACCCCCACGAGAAAGTAAAGCAATGGTATTTTCTCGTTCTTTCACTGAGGATAGTCATCACCTCTCAGCCGTTTCTCTGTCTTCTCCCTACCTTACCTTTGAATTCTGCACCTGTAAGCTCTGAGTCAATGGTGTCGATGCAATGCTATATTAAGCTTTCAGGAAGTGGAACAGCCCTAAACAAGGTGTTAAAGAGAATCTAAGTTTGAATGGATCCTGAAGAGATCATCTACCCCGATGAAGGTTTTTTTCAAGTTTTAGGAGAAAACCTTAAACCAAGATAAGAAACTGACTTCTAAAGAAGGAAGTTTATTCATTTAACAGTGAGTTTTCTAGTTTCCAATGTAAGGTTCTTCACGAGGTACAAGAAATACAACGATAAATAAGACATGGTCCTGGCCACTGGAGGTCACAATGCAGTAGGAGTAACATCAATACTATCCCCTAATGTGGTCACCTCAGTGCTGTCCCACTTGTAATCCGTACTGTTCTTTACTCATCGCATATCTCATCTAGGTCCTCTGTATTGCCATTCTCCTTTTCCTGTCACTGTCTTGTTACACTTCAAAATTTGCGATGTGATGCCTGAAAGAAGACTTTTCTACTTTAAATAAAGGCACCCACTGTCACCCCATGTCAGCATAATGTATTTAAATTTTACATAATATTAAGGCATATTTTATGCCTTACATGGGTCTTGTTAAACAGCTTTGTTACAGCTATAAACAATGACTTGATACAGCCTCATACCAAGTAAGGGCTACTAAAAAAATAATAAACTAGAAAGAGGTAAGCCCATTGAAGGCATGGTAAAAAGAAAATGCCTTAAACCTCCTCTTCAGTGTAGTCCAGATAGCATTTATTGGAGTCACTTGTTGAAGTGAGTCATAATATTCAAGGGACATATTCAAAAGGGCACAGAAGCTGTAGAGCAGATTTTAAATCATCTACTGATAACCAGGGAAAATATCATGGCTTTAGGCACCACTCTTTATTCAATATGGATTAGATACCCTAGAACCTATTGGTTTTTAATGCAGAGAGAATAATTTGCTAACAGAGGGGTAGAGGGCTTTTAATCCCTACTAACATGTAGACTCTGAATATCATACCCATGTCTGCCTTGACCAGACCCTCCAGAGAGTTGAATAGACAGCATAGGGGTGTAATAATAAATAGAAAAAAAATAGAATGGATGACCAGGAAAAAAATAGCCTAAATGGCCAGGAAAAACTATAGAGCATATCCAAAGTATGTAGAACTTTTGTTTCAGGTCTTAGTTTTTAAAAAAATAAGAATGAATTTAAGTCAATAGATGGTTCAAGCAAAAATTAAGCAGCCCAGCCTCAGAAATCAGATAATCAGACCATAAAGAACTGAAAAAATAATTTGTTATTGTTTTACAAAGCATTAAAATAATTAAATAATAAGCATGAGAAATGCATGGTTACTGAAACCAGGCTCTCTGGTGAAAAAAATTATATGAAGATACAATAGTCTGTGAGAATTGAGGCTGGAAAAAGCAAGTCAACTGGGAAACCTAGCCAAGCCATATAATGGAAATCAAATGCATTGAAGGAAAAAGGATGATCATGACAAGTCTACTAGGCACATACCAGAAACACAAGCTCAAACAGAAAATACAATCTGTGAGAAACATTTATTAATGATGCTTAAGTTTATATGTGGAAAAATTCAACATTTATGAAGTTAAGACAATCATTCTATTTTTAGAGCATAATTTTGCCTCTACTATATGGTGTATTTTGTTTTCCCAAAGATGTTTTCTCATGTTACTCAAAAAGTACTTTCAAAGATGACAAAGAGTGGAGTTACAAGGGAACAACAAGTATGAAACAGGAAAGCTTCAGAACAAAAAACCACAATATTTTTCCTACACAATTATTCAAAGTGAATGCTGCAGCAAGAATAGGTCATCCTTCATTAGCACTGGTTATACAGAGGCAAAAAGGAAACATATGGAACTTATACCAACCAATAAGCGTCAGACATGACAGGACAGCTCAATCCACACAGCTTCGTTCTTAAAAAAGCTATTTAACAACACTCATGTAAGGCATAAAATATACCTTAATATTATGTAAAATTTAAATACATCATGCTTACATGGGACAATATTGGGTATCTTCATTTAAAGTAGAAAAGTCCTCTCAAGCACCACATTGTGAATTTTGAAGTGTAACAAAATAATAAAAGAGGAGGCGAATGGCATTGATTGTATAAACAATTGTTTTGTATAAACAAACTCACTCTAATGGTTTTATCCATGCCTCAGTGTCGGGTACCATTGATGCTAATGACTTCCAAACCTATCACTCCAGATTAGAGCTTTCTCCCTCACCCCAAATCCACACATCTCAATCCTCTACTGGACTTCTCCACCTGAATATACCATGAGTGTTTCAAATTTAACAAGTTCAAATGGGATTCATCATCACCTCCCACCCTCTCATCTTCTTCCCCCACCCCCAAACCTTGCTTCCTTTCTGTATGCTCTTCCTTGTTACTGGTATAACACCATCTGCCCAGGATCCAAAGCCAGAAAGTCTTTCTAGTCTACTTTCTGTTTCTCTGTTTGATTTTCAACTATTCCTGTATTAGTTTAGAACCATATCAATGCTACTTCCAATCTCATCCTTGTCCAGGGGCTACCAGAGTAACCATTCTAAAACTTAAATATTATCATGTTATTCCAACGCTTACAACTATTTAAAGGTTACCCATAACCTACAGGATAAAATTCAAATATTTTCATTTATTTTGCTGTCTGGTCCTTCCCAGATGCTCAATTTCATTTTTCACCACTCGCAGACAGGCATCTATCATTTTGAAATAGTTAAAATTTTTTTGATATATGCATAGTGTTTTATAGCTTTAATCTACCAAAAGTCCTCTTCCCTTTCATTTTTCCCAGGGAGTTTCTGCTCATTCTGTGGGATGGGACCCACTCCACCATTTCATCTTCAGAGTCAGTGAAACACAGCTGTCCCTCCTCCTCAGTGGCTCTTTCTCTCTGTCTCTGTGTGTCTCTGTCTCTCTTGGACTCTGTCCCTCTCTCTCTTCTCTCTGTATTGTCTCTCTTTCTCTCTGTTTCTCTCTTCCTAGATGATAGCCAGACATATACATATCTACACACATATACCTCTAATACTATGTCAGTGAACTGTATTACCCTAATTTGTTTGGACTTCTTTCTCCTCTGCTAGACTCTGAATTTCCCAAGAGCTGAAACTATAATTTATGTATCTTTGTTTTCCAGAACCTGATGTAGGCCCTAATATATGTAGTGGCAAAATTAGTATCTGTTTAAAAAATGAATGAACACAAGGAAATGTGTACAGACTTCTACACTACAGCACTGTTTATAATAGCAATAAATTGGAAATAACATTCATATCCATTAACAGAAAATGGATACTTAGTCAACTGAGTACTATACAACTAGTGCTACATGTATTTACATGAGCAAATCTCCCAAACGTAATGCTAATCAGAACAAGTTGCAGAAATGTACAGCATGTAGAATTGAAAACATACATAATATTCAGATCTAACAAATCTGGTTGATGGTTGTATAGGTGTTAACATTATTTTCTTGCTATTTTTATGCATATTTTAAATATTTCACAATATAAATTTCTTAAAGACTTGGCCATAAAAACATAACAGAGTAATAATAACAATGGCCAGAGACATTTCTTGAAAGGGCCTTTCCCCTTTGTGATATACATATATGTAACCAAGTAAAATTAAGTATAAACAACATATCATTTAACAATATAAAACACAGTTCAAAGGAAGTCTGTATTTCTTCATAATAAAGAAAGGTCTTTGATTTAATTGCTCTTTACCAAAGAAGTTCTTTTGGATACTGTTATGGACACTTGCTTTATTCATGAAAATTAGGAAGTATATATATATGTAAGAAAAGAATCTCCAAAGAAAAAAAATCAGTCTCTGCTTATCATGTACTGATGCCATCAAATGAAAACACTTGGAGATGAAAGATTGCATAAGTCCATGCAGTTATAACAAGCTGAAATATATATATATATATATGGGTCTCAAGTAAATGAAGAAAAAGAAATTAAACCTTGGGATGCTTCCAGATGCTCATTCTGGGGGGAATGTTTTTGCTTAGGATAACATGGGTCAAGGAAAAATATAAGAGTAAAAGTTCATATACACCTTTCACAGCATATATATCAAGGTACCAGCAACTTAAATAAGCCCTTTAGTGCTAGATGATAAATTTGTGTATATTTTCATTTAAAGCATACTGTAGTATTAGTCATAGAGTCATAACATGACAAACTGAAGGGAAGAGAAACTACATTCATTTAGTACCAATCATGTGCTAGGCACTTAATTCTTATAGCAGACTGTACCACTAGTATTATTACCTCCATTTTATAATAGTTGAGAATGAAGTCCAGAGAGTTAAATCTGATTTTTAAGGTTAAAACTGAAATTGAACCCAGATCCTCCTTACTTTAAAGGCAAGCTTCTTCTACTACAATACCCTGCCTCATATTCTAGTCCCTTTCTCTTTACCCCACAGAATACCATCTTCCTGTATGTGTACCCTTAAAGCCTCATAGTGTACCTATTTGTAATAATAACAGGCTTAGATAATGGGTTACAAATGATACTCATATATCAACTTTGTATATGTTAAAGCTGTTTAATTACACACATGTAAGACATGAAATATTATATACACATATATGAATACTATATACACATATACAGCTTCTGTTATACACAAAGGTTTTAATGTTAATTTTGGTTTTGAGAATACAAGTAACCATTCATAAGCAAAGAAAAAACTTAACACCAATATAATAAATATTAAAGGTCCCTTTTGAAAATAATCTTAGGTATTTACAAAGATGATCACAGTTGTTTTCTGCAATATTCATAATAGTAAAAAACTGGGAACAATCTAAAAGTCCAACAATCAAGAGCTGAATATATAAATTACAGTATGCCCATCAT